>NC_058082.1:601401132-601713928 GCF_014858855.1 Bufo gargarizans
AACACTTGGCTTATTTAGCAGCTTACTTTAAAACCCTGGCCACATAGCTCATTTCTTTGAAGTAAACAGACAAAAGTAAATGCAATTATTTGTACTGAGTCTTTTTGTTTTCTCCTAATGCATGCAGTATGTCTGCTGGATCTGGATGGCTTCTAATCCACATCATTGCTAAAGGTATCAGAAGAATTCAGAGTAACCACATTTCATCCATATTAAATATAGCACCAACAGCTTGCAATGACATAAAATAACAAAAGGAGCAATACTCACCTTATCAATCCTCTGCCGCTCCTGATGCTTCATGGGTCCTCCGCTGGTCTCTGTTCATCTGGCTCCAATAATGACGTGTCAACACCATTGAGGTCACCTCCACGGCTAGTAATTGTCTGCAGCCATCACACGTCATCGTTAGAGCTGGGTGAGCAGAGATCGGCAGAGGTCTTGGATGCATCACTGTGGAAACAGCAGGGGATTGTCAAGGAATTATTCTATTTATTTTCTGGCTTTGTCTGCTGTTTGGAAAAAAATATAATAATGGGGCTGGACAACCCCTTTAAAAAAGGATATAATTAATTTGCTCAAGTGTAATAAACATATGTTTACCGAGGTTCTCCCACAAGGACGTCACCTGTCCGTGCACTGACCCAGTGGATCACTGCTAAAGAGTTATTATCCTCCATTAAGGGTTAATGTACTTTCCTGTGCCATTTATGTGAATCCGAGAGCTGAACATGGGAAAACCGCTTAGTTATCTGTTCCTACTAAAGCAAGCGGAAGGCTGATAATACCCCCCCCCCCCCCTTAGGAGTAGTTCAGGCAGCCGACAAGTAAGGTGCAGCTTGTGCCTGTGGAGTGTGACGCCTATTTCAAGGAGTCTCCATCCTTGCATGATGAGAATAATTATCATCCTCTGAGAAAGGAAATAGCTAAGAAGTTACAGACTGTAGAGGGTCATTACAAAGGATTGGTGCAAAAATAGACAGTAAAGGTAATCACCTATTTATGGCAAAAGACTTTAACGCCTGTAGAAAGGTTATATTGTTTTCGGCGCCCAACACACTTCTATAACGGACTGACCATCCATTTGAAAACCAGAACTCCACAGCCTGGGAACTGCAGTACTTTCTGTAGTGTGAGAGACATTTTGCACCCCTTTGGCCGATTGAGGAAGTTATTTGGATTTAATAGAGAGACTCAGAGTTAGCCACCTTACAGTCTGATGTCCCATATTCAGCCTTTGAAAGACTGTGTATGTACTCCGGAGAAAAACTGAACTTATTACTATCGGGAAATATGTTTATGAGCTGCCAAAACGACCTTAGTAAAGTGCCTTGGATTTGTTACCCCCAAATACAGCCTGGTTACTGCCCTGCCTAGGCCTCCTGCCTTGCACCCCATCACCACACACATCTAAGGACACACCAGCCACTACCAGGCAGGAGACCCCAACAGTCTAAGGTGTGCACCGAGAGAAGAAAGGGTGCACCCTCCACTCACTGCACGCCCAGAGCCCAAGGGAGCACTGGGGAGAGGGATTAGCCACCATGACTACAATCACCTTAATTCCCACTGCCACCTCTACTCTTGTCCAGCTCTAGCCACGACACCTCCGCTCGTGGCTCCCCCTTTCATCCATATGCTATAGTATATTAGAATAGGGCTAATTGGCTTCTTTGGACACACAATCTGTAGACTGCAATGTCGGACTGCAGCATTGTAATTAATAATTGTAAATGCGTTTACATGGCGACTGTGACATAATGTGATGAGACTTGACAGTTACACTAAGTGCACACCTGCTATATTTTGGGTCGCAAATGGGACTTTGCCATCATATACTTCAATGTGGTTTAGCTCAACTGTGACTCACTTGCGTTCCTTCTCACAATTTATTTTTATTTTGTATCTAATAAGAGGTGCAAATCTTAAAAAGTCTCTGTGCTTTCACACAATCTATTTTCATTTACCAGAGAATGGTGTAACTAGCAAATTTCTAATTCACTTCATTTAAAAATCTGCCTGTATCCACCTGAAAAAACAACAACTGTAAAGTCATGGCCACTAGGGGTCTCACTTCCACCTAAGCTGCAGTACACTGCCTGTTGTCAGGCAAGATCTGTCCCTTGTAACAGAAAGTACCAAGGTGGCTGAGAGGAAGTGGGTACGGTGTGAGAGCTACGTAGCTGACATCCTGAGCCTGATCAAATAACTGCTTCTACACTGCTTCTGAATACCACAAGAGCATCCTGCCTTTCTGTCAGTGTGATTTATCCCTCCTTATCTGTTCTGTGAGCTCCAGAACTAAAAACAAACATAGTGGGAAGTAAGTGAAATGAGTATAGTGCTGGCAGAAGGAAGATGCCCCTTGCTTTTGAGTGAAATGCATCTAGCTGTGCAGCTGAAACAGGAAAATAATATGACTGAAAAAAAAAACATTATGGAAGTCCAAACATAACCATTCTTGTATAGCTTTGAATGCCCAAAAAAACACAACCATTGTGCAAACAGTTTTTGAAAACTCAGGCATGCTTTAAATTGAACGCGTCTCACACTCTAAAATGATTAAACAACTTAAAAACAACGTAATGTCACATGAACAAAATTGCAATGTTTGCTTTGCATATTTTACTGAAGACCCTTCTATATGAGTCAGAGTAGACAGCCTGTACTTAGCAGCTCTCACGCTGATGGGCCTGGCATGCTGCATTTTCAGACAAAGTTGTCTTAGTGAGACAGCCCCTTTAAAACATGCATTAGACTTCAGACTTTATACACTAAGGCAGAATTACTAATTCTATAGTAATATAACTATGACCCCTTACCCCTGCTCACAACTCAAAGTCCTTTTCCATGTTAGTGTTATCCAGTGTTTTATCTATACTGGGGGTGCAGACCCTGCACTTGTGGCCTGTTGCTAATGGCAATCCCCAGCAAAACTGCATACAATGGAGGATGCCTGCAGCGGACCACAAGTAACACAATGGACATCCTAGACAGGATAGCAATTGTGTGGATGTGATAAGCAGTCAAAATAACATAACAAAAACAAAGACAGGTGCACTATGCGGTCTTACTAACTCTCGTACTGGTGTAAAATTGAGAATTAGCCAACATATCCTGCTTGGAGGACTGAGAGAGTTCAGATGTAGCAGAGCTGAGAGTGTTGCCTGCCAGAACACCACCATACTTAAAGGGGACTCCATGTCCTCGTTGCTTAACTGCAACTGGCATCACAACTATTTTCTCTATAAAAGAGGGACATATTTCATAGAAACCTCCTAAGGGGCAAGGGATACCCCAGACTCTGGGATTAGGGCACTGCATTTGTTATTTTGCTTCTTTTTCTGTTCACCTTGCTGAGGTGGATTCTCATTTCCATTCTTCAAATGCTTCCTGAGCTGTGTTAGGGAGAGATATGCCTCCTGAGCTACAGTGAAAGGACACACACCCCTGAGCTTCCAGCTTGATATAAATCTACCGGTAGCAGAGCAATTGGAATAAGAAACGGAAAGATCTCTGGATCCATGTGAAGTACAGGGCTGGTTCTAGCTTTCTTACAATAAGATTGTTATATACTATATGATGACTGGTTTTCATTTTTTACATTAATCGTGTGATAATCCCTTTAAATGGTCCTCAATCATCTCTAATTATTCAATGGTTATTTCCTTCAGAGGCAGCTTTCACTCACAGAAATGGCGTCTTCCTGAAGAAGGATTCTTTCTTCACCTACTTGGCAGCAGCGTGCAAAAGACACATCCTTTCTCTTGCTTGATCACCAGCATACTCCACTAACGAGGGGAAATTAGATCAGCCCACTAGTAGCAACTATAACTAACAACTGCAAGTTAACTATTTCCTTTCCACACATAGCCTTTTTGGGTTATACAGTGCATAGATCATAGTAAGTATCACACACTAAAAGCTGTGATAATAAACCATAACATTAACCCTTTAGCAGCAAACCATAGCATTATAGCACCTTTCCACCTTTCATTTTCCAAAGGAACTCTGAACAATGAAAGGTGGAATCTGATTGGTTGCTATGGGCAACCAAGCCAGTTTGTTTTGCACTAGTTTTGATAAATTTCCCCCACTGTGTTCTAGCATACAACAGGCAAACCTCCAGCACACTAGCCTTTAATGGTAGCACAGCAAAGGTTTTGAGAGGGTGTTGGCATGTTTAGAGTAACTAAGAATTTTAAGATTTAACATGCAGAAAAAGTACAATGGTAAAAAAAAGATACAAAAAGGCAAAAGGACACATATATAAGCAAAAAGTACAGAAAACAAAAGGGATAATATGATGAATATCCCACCAATTCAATTGGTTAAGTATCCACACTAGGAGCACCGCAGAAATCTGATCAGTCCTACATTAGAAGTATCTCAGGGTTCCGATCCTGTGTGTTAGTTCAGGAATCAGGAGACATTTTTAAAAAGTCCAGCCCCAGCTCACTTAGCCCTCCCCTGTCATGTGACCAGAGACTATGCTATGCAATATGCACAAAAGTCACCAGTTCTATGACAATTTTTAATTGTGCCATAACTTTTGATAGATGTCTTTTAGAAGGATGATAATACCAGCAGATTTCCCATTATATTTTTTGGAATCTGGGGACATCAAACTTGGAACCAATATTCCAAGTTCCCCAAGGCCGAAACTTCCAGGAATTACCTAGAGAAGTGTACAAACTGCAAAGAAAAAGGGGGTCAGTCAGCACATCCCAAGGCGCAGGGGCACGTTGCTATGGCTGAGAACAACACTATAAAACAAAACATGCAATGCAACAGCTCTCTGCAAACCAAATAAAGTACAAAATTGCATAATAATTGCAAGTGCTATACTAATAAGTTAGAGATGCTTGGCAAATCAGTTTGTACAAAATTACTTGAGCCCGTCTGCCACACATCAAGGCGATCTCTGTAAGACGGGTTCCTAACACTAAATTCTACCTGTTCCATGTGCCATGACGGCTACCATACAATTCAGGGAGTGAAGGTTCCACATGCATGCTGGGCCTGCTTTGATTTCTGTCATTTTTGGTGCCCAAAATGGCCTCCATTATATCCAAGGAATGCAGGTACCAACATGCATGCCGGGTCCACTCCACACCACTCCTGGTGCCAAATGACCACCAAAGAATGCAATGAGAGTCCACACTATATCTCTCCTGGTGCCAAATGGCTTCCAGTGAGTAAGGGAGAGCCGGCCAAGCTATATACTCACACTAATTAAAATCAGCCTATGGGGCAGACGAGCTGGTCAGGAGTGCACGGGGGAAAAAGGGGGTCAGTAAGCACATTCCAATGCGCAGGGGCACGTTGCTATGGCTGAGAACAACACTGTAAAACAAAACATGCAATGCAACAGCTCTCTGCAAACCAAATAAAGTACAAAATTGCATAATAATTGCAAGTGCTATACTTATAGCTGTTATGTGCCATGACAGCTACCATATAATTCAGCGAGTGTAGGTAGCCATCATGGCACATAACAGGTAGTATTTAGTGTTAGGAACCCGTCTTACAGAGATCGCCTTGACGTGCGGCAGACGGGCTCAAATAATTTTGTACAAAATGATTTGCCAAGCATCTCTAATTTATAGATATAGCACTAGCAATTATTATGGAATTTTGTACTTTATTTGGTTTGCAGAGAGCTGTTGCATTGCATGGTTTGTTTTATAGAGAAGTGTACAGGTTCCCTGATCATAAGAATATAAGCTATTTATATAAAACATGAATTATGACAGGGCTGCTTTTGAAGCATATTTTCTGTTTTATGGAGACCGATTAGATATTGATGACCTGTCCTGCGAATAGTAACAGTGCAGAGTAAAAAAAAAAGACAGGTATTGGGAGTGCTGCTACTATGGACAGTCAACTATATCAATGGGTTAAAATAAAGACTAAAGACTTCATGCACAACATGTTTTGGAAGTGTATTACCTCCTCCATCAGGTGAATATACCATTACTTTCCATGGTTAGCTATAAATAACCAAACAATTGGATCATTATCATATAAGATTAAAAGGCACATCATGAACGACTAGGTGATGTGGTAGGTGTGCTTGTACTAATGATGTCTATAATGAGGGCTCTCACACTCTTGTGCCATTTTGACATCTGCAGATGTGCTGGTGGCACCAAATGTTAAAGAAGGCACCACAGCACTTCCAAAAGTTGGTCACAGGTTCCCAATGGTGGTGTCTCAAGTACATAATCTTATTTGTAGCTGCCGTTTAGAAGGGGGGGGGCTTTTTTTTAAAAAACCACTAAAAACCCTTTAGCTCTGGTTCTAGCATGTTCCTGACACATTTTCTTATATATGTGACTATTACTAGTGTTTGATGTGTTAAAAATTCTTTACTCTTTAACAGTACAACACCAGTCAGCAGATTTTATTTTTTTCTGTGGACCATATATCTGCTTCCTATGTCCTTTACATTCCTCTTTAAAGTATTCTAAGGTCACGGCAGAGATCTCTTAGGCATTCCAAGGAACTCACAGGTAGGTAAGGAAAACACAGCTTGCTTCACATATTATATTTTGGTCTGATATGACCTCAATTCTGCTTCTGTTTCCCAAGCTTCTGAGAGATGACAAGCTCTCCGTGCTCTGTTTACACAGTGCATCAGATTGTAAATTCCGCAAGTAAATAATACTTATGGTATATTGTTACTGGGTGAAATACATTTATTGATCTTCTTCTTCTCCCTCCTCCTCCAGACTCTGTTAGATCAGATGTTACAAAATTCCATTGTAAAGAGAAGCTTTTCAAAGCACATATTTGGAATTCTTGATTTCTTGGCATAGTCCTTGCTGAATTTAGCGGACAGAGTGATAGTGATTGCAATGTTAGGAACTTCCGGTGCTAGATCCCGGAGTTTGTCATTTCCATATTAGTCCTTTCAACAAAAGAAGAAAACCACTGAATCCACTTGCAGTTTGAATTCTTTCAGGCGTCTGTCTATATGAACTCAGCCAAGAAATGAATATTTAATTTAATTAGTTTTTAATAATTAGCAAAATATTTATCCAGCAAATAGTACAATGTACATTTTCTATAAATTGCTGTGACGTTATCTCTTGACTGCCTGACAAGCCCTTCTCAGTCTGCATGTTATTTGACAACTTTGCGAATCCTGATTTTTGTGTCTACCAGGGTCAGAGGATTAAAGGGGCTTTCCGGAATTACCATGGTTTTTAACAGATATGCTCATGTACATTTTCCGCATGCATTTTTTTTTTATTTGGACTCCCTTGAACTGTTTTCACCATGTAGACAAATCACTCTGGTTTCTTTTAGTGGCGTGCCTAAGGTGCCTAAGGCACCCTGGGTGGGTTCTTTCTCTGGCACCCCCGAATACTTAATTTTTTTTTACCCCCTCACAGTAGTATTGCCCTCATTGTACAACCTTCAAAGTAGTTTTGTCTAGATATGTGCCCCCTCACGCTAGTTATGCCCATATTGTGCCCCCTCATGGTAGTTGTGCCAACACTGTGCCCTCTCTCAGTATTTAAGCCCTCACTATGCAACTTTCACAGTAGTTATGCCCGCAGTGTGCCCCCTTAAAGTACTTATCTCTTCATTATGCCCCCTTTACAGTAGAAAAGCCTCCTCTGTGTTAAAAACATGCTCACATCTAGCTCTTCCCCTGCAGACACATATCACTCTGCAGTACTGTGTGGGAGGAACACTGGTAGATTCCCAGGCTGCAGGCTCCTCCCACACAGGCCGGCAGCGCAATCTGTTTCTGCAGGCTGAATGGTGTAGCAGGGAGCAGAAGGCTTCCTGCTTCACCATTCAGTGCGGGAGAGACAGAGCGCAGGGAGGTGAGCAATGAGCGCTTCCATCTGCGCTCCAGCAATGAGCGCTTCCATCTGTATTGATGGAAGCGCTCATTGCTCCTGCCCCCCTTCCCTTAGCACTCCACTTGTTTCTTTACATCTTGTATGTAGCACTTCCTGTTGCTTTCTCCAACCAAACCCATGATGCACTTCTTTCTTCACCACAGCTCCAGCACCGCCCCTAACAACACCCACCTAGTTTTAGCTCCTCCCATCCAGCTAGATACATAGATAATCACTGCCCATGTTGCTACTTTGAAGCACCCATGGACTTCATATAACAGGAAATCAGAAAGAGTGACATGGACATGGTCAAGTGACCATAGCCCAGAAACGGAGATAGGAGCAATAAGCGTAAAAGAAATACTTAAATAATATTTTTTGCTTTATAGGACACACTTTTTCTCCCCAAAGTGGGGGCAAAAAGTCAATGCAACTTATTAATTGAAGGTGCCAAAATCATGGTGGCCGGCACATTGCAGGAGCTTTAATAAGTGAGCCGACCTTGATGGAAGAAGTGCGGGGTGGGCAGCGGGAGTGAGGCACTCTGTAGTGTATTCCGGCGGTGCCAAGCATTCAGTAAGACTGAATGCCACCAGCCCGCACATCCTTGATCCGCAGCCAGGGTTCATTTCTAGAGGAGGAGAGCTTTCCTTCTCCTTTACATTGCCACCATGCATATCGCTGATTGGTGGTGAGCACTGGTGGGAATTTCTGTTGCGCTGCCTCCACCAATCCGCTTACTCCCTCCTGTCTACGCGCGCCGCTGCTATTAGCAAAGAAGGGATGGAGTGTTACTGGCCCTCTGTTGCCCCTGAATGATATGCTGTCCACTGACCCATTTCCACCTCAAGTTCCTGGGTGAGAAACAGAAGATGAGCTCAGGGGCCAATCTGGACATTAAGTATGTATTTAAATGTGACTGCAAATGAGCTCTTAAAAAGCTCTGCTGGTAATGCCACCAGATGTAAGGCAGCTATCCTATAAGTCAATGTTTGACCCTTTAAATAGGCCTTGAGACATGAATCGGATATTAAACAACCCAGCATCTCATCTGCAGACAGCTGCTTTGGGATGATTGCCTCTCATCAGTGTAGAGCAAGCTTAAATGGGATGAGAGGCCTAAGTCAGGATTTGGCGCGTACTATCTCTCTTGAGGAGAGAGTGCCTTAGTTGGTGGGAGGAAACAGCTGCCTTACATCTGGTGGCATTAGAGGCGGAGCTTGTTAAGAGCTCATTTGCATCCCTTCTTTCCAGAATTCCAGAGGAGCATGTATGGCCTATAAGTCTCCCCACGCCGACTAAGACGCTCTCTCCCCAAGGAGAGATACTACACCCCAAATCTTAAATGTGACTATAACCCTCTTTATTCATAGAAATGCCTCCATGTACTCTAGTACATGGATGTATTCTTAAGAATGAGGGGGGTTATAGTCATATTTAGATTAATCAGATTTTATTAAAGGTTTCATCAGATTAAATTTTACAAGATAACAGAGGAACGCCTTTGTAGGAGCTCCGCATCAAATTATGACAATACTGATACGTGATATTATGACAGAAAGTACATTAATTAAGTGCAAGACAATGCCAATACTATCCTGTCCTATCACAATCTACTGCTCAATTTGTCAACAGAGCACCCAAACATATCTAAAAGGAGATTAGAAACAGAGAAGAATGGTAAACAGGAAAGAGAAGAAGAAAAGAAAGAGGAGGAGGGCAAGGAAGGGGAAGGGAACGTATCCCCATCACAAGGGGAGATTCATAGATGAGGTTTTCAGCACCACCGAAAACCAAGGTCATTCTATCTCACAATGCTAGAAGAGACAGAAAGTCTGAGGATTCCATTGCGGTGGCCCAACAAGCCCAAGTCTTGCTGTATTTAGCCGATAAATCGGACGCCTCAGCTGAAATCTCCTCCATCCTAGCTATCTGTTGCATTTCTTGAAACCAATCCCTCATCGTGGGAACCTGTGTTGAGTGCCAGTATCTAGGGATCACTGTTCTAGCAGCTGTAATAAAAAATCTTAGCAAGGACCTCTTTTGAGACGAAATAGAGCCCGGAAGGATGGAGAGGAGAGCCACCTGAGGAGAATTGTTAACTGGTTTTGGTGAGATTTTATTAAAAGCTTGGAATACTGAGTCCCAAAAGGGTTTAATCAAGTCACATCCCCACCAAACATGATGCATCGTACCTCTTTCTCTGCAGCACCGCCAGCATAGCTCCGACACTGAAGGAAAAATTTGATTAGACGAACTGGGTACATGTACCAAGGGGATAATATCTTGTAGTTCTTCTCTTGAGCGGCACACGCCATAGAAAGCTTATGAGAGTACAGGAAAGCTTTTTGACAATCAGCTTGTTATAGTCATATTTAATACAAACACTGCTCAGGGACTGTACCATTACTGGCATAATTGTTTATATTAAATGTGACTATAACCCTCCTCATCCACAGGAATGCACCCATGTACTGCAGTAAATGGGTGTATTCTTAAGGAGGAGGGGGTTATAGTCATATTTAATCTAAACACTGTTGAGGAAATCTACCATAATTGGTGTTTATTAAGTGTTTATGTACAATTTGACAATAACCCCCCTCATCCTTATGAATGCATCCATGTACTGAAGGACTAGGATGCATTCTTAAAGATGATGGGAGGTATTGTCACATAACATAACAGTGTGTCATCTGCAGATCCTCCCCATAACATTGTGTCATCTGCAGATCCTCCCCATAACAGTGTGTCATCCGCAGATCCCCCATAACAGTGTGTCATCCACAGATCCCCCATAACAGTGTGAAATATTTTTGGCTTAAAATATTTTTTTTCTTAGTTTCTTCAACAGTGTTTTCCTAGGTACGTCTTATCATCAGTTATGTCTTATCATCAGGTGTGTCTTATAAAGCGAAAAATAGGATACATTAGAAAACATTACAACTACCGTTATAAAGTTTATTAAAGGATTTTGATGCAAACCGGGAAAACCCCTTTAAGGACTTATGCACATGGCAAAGCTCAAAGGCCAAGTGGCTCCATAGGATCAGCATCCTTAAAAGCCTCTATGTGCTGCTGTACAGGCTGTGTGGCCTTACCTTTCCACTTTGTTTAAATAATCACCGTCATTTCAGCAAACTTGCATAAATCAATAACACATGGGAATATAAGAAACTTTGTAATATATCATCTTGTCTCTTGTGAGAGAATGTTAGTTTAGGACAGGGAGGGTGCAGACAGAAGCATATTTGTATGATGAGATATATTATAAAGTTCCTTATATTTATGATAATGTCTGTAAAATGCTGCGAATATGTCAGTGCTATATAAGTTAGTAGAATAAACAAATAAATACATTTATGTGTACTATTGATTTATGCAAATTTTGTTGAAGAGACAGTGACCACTTAACCGCTTCCTGACACAGACATTTTCCATGTTTTTAAATTTTTGTACCTATGAAACTGGCTGACCTGTTACATCTGCGCTTGGCAGCTGAAGGCATCTGTGTTGGTCTCATGTTGGTCTCATGTTAACATCAAAAGATGTTTTTTAACATTTAAGTAAAACTGTAGCCTCATTTAGAAGGTTCAATATGGGATGATTAGGTACAAAGATTTACTACTTCCATCCCAACATAAATTCTGAACGGATGCATGCGGTTGTATTATCTGAATGGATGCGTTTGTGCAGATCCATGATAGGATCGCACCAAACGCGAGTGTGAAAGTAGCCTTAGACCTCATGCACATGACAGTTCAGTTTTTTGCGGTCCGCAAATTGTGGATCCGCAAAACACAGAAGCCGCCCGTGTGCCTTTCGCAATTTGCGAACGGAACAGGCGGCCCATTGTAGAAATGCCTATTCTTGTCCCCAAAATAGACAAGGACATGTTATATTTTGTTTGTGGGGCTACGTAATGGAGCAACGGATGCGGACAGCACACAGAGTGCTGTCCACTTCTTTTGCGGCCCCATTGAAGTGAATGGGTCCGCACCCGAGCCGCAAAATCTGCGGCTCGGATGCGGACCAGAACAACGGTCGTGTGCATGAGGCCTTACTTGTTATTCCTATGAATTTACTTTTTAATCTAAAATGCAAAAGCAATATCAATGTGTCGATGAACACATCTAATCCGACAATCTCATACTGTGGTGAGAATGAAATGCTTATCTTGGCCAACCGATCAGAGAAGATAATTTAGCCTGATAAAACAATGACCCATGCCAACCTTAAACTTTGTTTCCCTTCACGAATGTCCAGAAGATAACTGAAATAGCGAGAAAATGTTCTATGATGTTATTTTAGCAGATGAAAATATAAGATATTCTGCCCAATATGATTTATTTCTATTATCTTTGAAAGCTGGCATGGTTTAAGGACATTTAATATACTGAGGAAGTGTAGCAAGATAACTGGTCTTTTTCCCAGGATGTCTGCTGCTGCATTCTTGAAATCCTTTCGAAGACATTATGTAATTCAGACTTTTCGTAGCAACATACAGAGATTGCAACATGTTAGTCACTGCAGCCTTGATTCACTACTAGGAAACTTAAATTTAGGTGACTTATAAAAGAGCACAGTCGGATAATAAATCAGACAAGGGCATTACAAATAGCACAGTTATTATGGTGGTGGTCCTTTCTGGAACCAAGGAAGGGCGGGGGCACAGAATCAGAAATGACACCTGGGGTAAGGGTGGTTTGGTCCCAGTTACCCCTTTCCCAAAAGCTCCTAAATCAATATTATGGCCAGCATGTATTGTAGATATGTCACTGAGAATATACAGTCCTGATCAAAAGTGTAAGACCACTTGAAAAATGGCAAAAAATCATATTTAGCATGGCTGGATCTTTACAAGGTTCCAAGTAGAGCTTCAGCATGCAACAAGAAGAAATGGGAGTAAGACAAAACATTTTTTGAGCATTCAGTTTAATGAAAAACAATAAACTGAAACAGGCTGTTTTTCAGCTGATCAAAAGTTTAGGACCACACCTCCAAAAAAAAAACTAAACCCCCCCAAAACAGAAATCCAACTTCCAAACATGAACTCAGTAATGAGTAGCTCCGCCGTTATTGTTTATCACTTCAAAAATTCGTTTCGGCATGCTTGATGCAAAGTTCCCTTGCCATCCATCCCCCAAAAGTTCTCAATTGGATTTAGATCAGGGGAACACGCAGGATGGGCCAAAAGAGTGATGTTATTCTCCTGGAAGAAGTCCCTTGTCCTGCGGGCATTGTGTACTGTAGCGTTGTCCTGTTGAAAAACCCAGTCGTTACCACACAGGCGAGGGCCATCAGTCATGAGGAATGCTGTCTGCAACATCTGCACATAGCCAGCAGCTGTTTGACACCCCTGCACTTCCTGAAGCTCCATTGTTCCACTGAAGGAAAAAGCACCCCAGACAATTATGGCGCCCCTCCACTGTGGCGCGTAGAAAACATCTCAGGTGAGATCTGCTTGTCATGCCAGTAACGTTGGAAACCATCAGAACCATCAAGGTTAAATTTTTTCTCATTAGAGAATAAAACTTTCTTCCACCTTTGAATGTCCCATGTTTGGTGCTCTCTTGCAAAGTCCAAACGAGCAGTTCTGTGGCGTTCAAGGAGACGAGGTCTTTGAAGATGTTTTTTTGTTTTTAAAGCCCTTCAGTCTCAGATGCCATCTGATGGTTACAGTAAGGGCCTTAATTTGGGTCAAGGATCGTCCAGTGTCTTGACGGACAGCCAATTGAATCCTCCGGCTCAAAGCTGATGAAATTTTTTTGTGTCTTCCACTTGACTTTTTTGTTCCATACCCCTCAGGATCATTTAAGAAATTCCAAATGACTGTCTAACTGCGTCCCACCTCAGCAGCGATGGCGCACTGTGAGAGACCCTGCTTATGCAGTTCAACAACCCGACCACGTTCAAAAAGGGAGAGTTTTTTTACCTTTGCCATCACAACGTGTGACTACCTGACAGAAAATGACAATTAATCCACATCTTTAGGTGGGATTAAGGCGGCTCGACTGTTCAGTAGAATGGCTGAGGTGCTGAACTGCTGGTTTTGACTCACCCAGTCAAAAAGGGAAGATTTAGAATAAAAAGGTAGCAGGCACACTCATAAATGGGATAAATATAATGGTCTTTATTTAGTTAAAATACAAAAATTGGGTAAATGTGTTACTTAGGTATATGTTGTCAGCGTGACCTGGTGTTGGTCACGTGATCGGGATCTGCCGGGCCGGTTTAGAAAATAGTAAGCGCAGCAAGGGGAGCGCTATTGTTGGTGTCTGTTACCACAGCTCCGTTGGCAAAAATCCTCCGTGCTCCTTAAACGCGTTTCGGGACTATACACTTACTGATGAAGGGACCAAGTATAGTCCCACTTACTGATGAAGGGACCAAGTATAGTCCTGAAACGCGTTTAAGGAGCACGGAGGATTGTTGCCAACGGAGCTGTGGTAACAGACACCAACAATAGCGCTCCCCTTGCTGCGCTTACTATTTTCTAAACCGGCCCGGCAGATCCCGATCACGTGACCAACACCAGGTCACGCTGACAACATATACCTAAGTAAAAGGGCGCGCGCGCCTAGAGACCACGAGGGACGCCGACAGCCGAGGAAGCCAACTGCAAGCAACAACTGGTCGGAGCACTGAAGGAAGACATCTCCACGTGGCGGGTAAGTGATCTCTGTACCCAAGACAGTGCGGGACGCCGCACCGAGGTCCAGAGCACCAATTCCCCCACAGGAACCATACATATATTTTTTCCAGGAATACAAGACCCCACAATATTTCAAGCGCTACTTATGGGACATTATGATATATACCTAATGTATAGTACCTTTCCATCATTTTAAATTTTTATCTCTAACGCTACCTTGGGACCACCTGATGACGAACTACACCATATAAGACTACACATTTTTTCCATTTTATCCCATTTTTCATTTTTATTTTTTATTTTTCATTTTTATCCTTTTATCTCACACCACTATATATTTTTTCACAAACACTGGGAAAGCTATACCACTTATTTGAGCCAGCCACAAAAGGCTCTACCTCTTGTTCCCCACGGATTCATCCCTAGATCACCTAATACCAGCCACCCCCCATCTGACACCTGTACTAAGTGTCCAGACCACCACACTCACCTCTTTTCCCAACACATTTACCCAATTTTAGTATTTTAACTAAATAAAGACCATTATATTTATCCCATTTATGAGTGTGCCTGCTACCTTTTTATTCCTAATCCACATCTTTGCACAGATTTGGCCTTTTAAAGGTATGTGGTCCTAAACTTTTGATCAGCTGAAAAACAGCCTGTTTCAGTTTACTCGTTGTTTTCATTAAACTGAATGCTCAATAAATGTTTTGTCTCACTCCCATTTCTTCTTGTTGCATGTTGAAGCTTTACTTGGAACCTTGTTAAGATCCAGCCATGCTAAATATGATTTGTTGCCATTTTTCAAGTGGTCTTAAACTTTTGATCAGGACTGTATTATACAGTTGCAAGAAAAAGTATGTGAACCCTTTGGAATGATATGGATTTCTGCACAAATCGGTCATAAAATGTGATCTGATCTTCATCTAAGTCACAACAATAGACAATCACAGTCTGCTTAAACTAATAACACACAAAGAAATAAATGTTAATATGTTTTTATTGAACACACCATGTAAACATTCATAGTGCAGGTGGAAAAAGTATGTGAACCCCTAGACTAATGACATCTCCAAGAGCTAATTAGAGTGAGGTGTCAGCCAACTGGAGTCCAGTCAATGAGATGAGATTGCAGGTGTTGGTTACAGCTGCCCTGCCCTATAAAAATCACATACCAGTTCTGGGTTTGCTTTTCCCAAGAAGCATTGCCTGATGTGAATGATACCTCACACAAAAGAGCTCTCAGAAGACCTACGATTAAGAATTGTTGACTTGCATAAAGCTGGAAAGGGTTATAAAAGTTTCTCCAAAAGCCTTGCTGTTCATAAGTCCACGGTAAGACAAATTGTCTATACATGGAGAAAGTTCAGCACTGCTGCTACTCTCCCTAGGAGTGGCCGTCCTGTAAAGATGACTGCAAGAGCACAGCGCAGACTGTTCAATGAGGTGAAGAAGAATCCTAGAGTGTCAGCTAAAGACTTACAAAAGTCTCTGGCATATGATAACATCCCTGTTAGCGAATCTACGATACGTAAAACACTAAACAAGAATGGATTTCATGGGAGGATAACACAGAGGAAGCCACTGCTGTAAAAAAAAAACCATTGGTGCACGTTTACAGTTTGCACAAGAGCACCTGGATGTTCCACAGCAGTACTGGCAACTGCACTGTAAATGTTTACATGGTGTGTTCAATAAAAACATGGTAACATTTAATTCTTTGTGTGTTATTAGTTTAAGCAGACTGTGATTGTCTATTGTTGTCACTTAGATGAAGATCAGATCACATTTTATGACCAATTTGTGCAGAAATCCATATCATTCCAAAGGGTTATATACTTTTTCTTGCAACTGTATATACTGTAGGCTGTAATCACTTTTAGAGGGAGCCTCACTGGGAGAAGCATAGTTTAGTTACAGACCCACTGATTTCACTGCAAATTAAGGCCCCTTGCAGACGAGCGTGTCTGGATTAGGTTCGTATGCGTTGTGAATGCGTTTAGTGAAAAATGTGCGATTTCGTAGGCAATGTCATTCAGTTTTGCCTGCGATCGCTCTCAGTTGTTCAGTTTTTATTGCGAGGGTGTAATGTGTTTTGCACGCGCGTGATAAAAAACTGAATGTATAGAAACATCTCTTAGCAACCATCCGTGAAAAATGCATCACATCTGCACTTGCTTGCGGATGCAATGCGATTTTCACGCATCTTCATTTACTTCTATGGGGCCAGCGTTGTGTGAAAATCGCTGAATATAGAACATGCTGCGATTTTCACGCAATGCACAAGTAATGCATGAAAACCAATGCACATGTCCAGAGCCCCATTGAAAGGAATAGGTCCGGATTCCATGCGGGCGCAATGCCTTCGCATCATGCATTGAACCTGCACGGAATACTCGCTCGTGTGAAGGGGGCCTAAGGGTTCCTGCAGAAACTGTATTACATTGTGGATTTTCCTCCTGAAAATCCATGCACAAAATCTGTGCGTAATCCATATAGTGTGCAGATACCCTAAGCATTTTTACAGTACTGTCCTGCTAAACCCTTTGGTGCACTGGCACTCAGAGAGGTGAGTCCAATAAGGCATGCTGCCCCCACACTTCCCTGCCTCCAGATGATGATTGACAGTTTTCTTTCTAAGCCCACCAATAAAAAAAACTGTTAGTAAGGATGGGTATACATCACGTTTTGTGCCTCTGTTTGACGTATATGTTACAAAAAAGGATACAAAAACGCAGAACACCACGTTCTTGCATCCTGCACAGTCCAGTAAAAAAGAGTATACTTTTTTTTTTACAATGGAACTCTATGGTGAATGGAAGCCACTGTGTGGCATCAGTCTGAGGCATCTGTTTAACGTATACATTTTTAGTATAGGTTAAATGGATGGGAAAAACATGATGCCTCATCTGGAGGCAGGAGAGGACGGGGAAGCATGCTGCATCTGACTCATGTCTCTCCCAGTGCTAGAGTGAGCTGCAGAGTTTAGCAGTTCAGTACTGGAAAACTGCTTAATGTCCTTACAGCTGTGAGAGACTGCCGAAATCAGCGAGTCTGTCTCTGCAATATGCTGGTGTAAAGAAACCGAGGTGAAGAAGAATATAGGGTCGTTCTCCAGGACCATCACTTGCAAACTGTAAGTCTGGTAGTTATGTTTCTTCACCACTTCAGTAAGTAGATCTAAGGCAATGCATAAATGTTCACCAGTGCCTGCCAAAAGGTTAGTTGGACTTGGATGCTAGGGACCCATCGGCAGAAAGCTGGCAGAATACAGGAGCGAGTTCACAGGTAGTAGACATAAAAATACAAAGGCCAAAGAGTAGAAAGAGAGTAAAATAAGCCACAGTTTGAGCCAGGGGAGCCAAAACAGCTGCCAAGGGGTTAAACCAGAAACAAGCAGAGGAGTGAGCCAGTCGAAACAGTAAAAGTCTTATCAGTAGACACTGGGTTAATGAAGAATCAAGCCAAGGTCAATACACAGGAAGATCCAGTCGTAATGCAGCAGTTCTTAACACAGAACCAGCAGGAGTCAGGTAATTCTTGTGCTGACTGTTTGTTTTGCCTGTGATTTAACGCCCCGGCCTGGCTGTAGAGTTGGATGCCGATCCATAAACCTGATTGGCTCAGCATTCAGGCTCACAGATAGGTTGACGATCCAGGGATTGGCTGGTCAGCATTACAAACTTCCTGGGACAGCCATGTACAGGATCATAGCTGGTCTCAGTGAGGGCACTATATGGGTGCTGATAGGTTCTTTCTAAGTACCTATGCATGAATCTTTTGTCGCAGACGCATCCTGATATTCTATTCTAATTTCACGATAATGTAGTAATGCTGAGCTAACCTCTTTAATGGTATACTTTCATATGCTCATAAGAGGAAATAAGATTTATGGATAAGATGTGATCTCCTTTCTAGCAGACAGCTAATAATTTTGCTTCTCTTCAGGAAAGTACACATGTCAAAGTATCTTTCTTTCCAACAAATTCCACAAATAGCAGTAGTTGTTTCTGATGTCTCCTTCCTGGAAAAATTTATTGAAACAGTAATAAATCTGATATTTTTTTATTAGAGATGAACAAATAGAAGTTGATGAAGTGGAATTTGATCCGAATTTCAGGAAAAATTCGATTCGCACCAAATCCAAATTTCCTGACGCTTTGTGGTAACGACTCACATTTTTTCCTAAAATGGCTGCTGCACGTGTTAGGACATGGAGCAAAGAACTCTGGGAACGAGGGATCACCCACAATGCCATGCATGCAGCCAATCAGCAGCCAGCCAGCCCTGTGATGTCACAGCCCTATAAATAGCCTAAGCCATCCTGGATTCAGGCATTTTCCAGTGTACTTTGTGCAGAGAGAGAGGTTAGCAGGCGCTAGGGACAGTGCTAGGAAAGACTTGAAAACTTTTATTTTGTTGAATAGAAGTTCAGGGAAAGATCATTAGAAGTGTAGGGGAAGGATAGGGAGGAATTATTCCACAGTATTGAAGCAGAACAAGGTCCAATAGGGGAGTGTACAGCCTGGGTAATAGGAGCAATTGTATTACACCTTGCTGCACTGACTGAGGATCCAAATTGCCATTATACTGCTGCTTTCAGGTTTGCAATAGATGATACCTCTGTAATCCCAGCAAACCGTGCTTGTTATTGGGGTGCAAGTGGTGTGTAATACAGCCATTAACAGGGTGTATCACTAGGAAATATTTGTACGTGTTATTAACCCTTGTGCAGTGCCGTTATATGTTCTAAAGCCTCTTTTGGCTTGTATTAGTGGAAAAAAGGCTCATTTGCTGTTTAGGGATGCAGTTATACATTCTAAAGGCTTTTTTTGGTGTGTATTAGTGTAAAAAAATAAGGGCTTATTTGCCATTCAGCGGTGCAGTTATATGTTCTAAAGCCTTTTATAGGTTATATTAGGGTACTTTCACACTAGCGGTTTTCTTTTCCGGCATAGAGTTCTGTCACAGGGGCTCTATACCAGAAAAGAACTGATCAGTTTTATCCCCATGCATTCTGAACGGAGAGTAATCCGTTCAGTTTGCATCAGGATGTCTTCAGTTCAGTCGTTTTGACTGATCAGGCAAAATAGAAAACCGCAGCATGCTACGGTTTTATCTCCGGCGAAAAAAACTGAAGACTTGCCTGAATGCCGGTGACGCGTTATTCTACCCTACCTCGTGAGATTTCCCTACCCTCTGACTTCCTGTCGCATGAGCGATGACGTCGGGGGGCGTGTCTCACTTTTCTCCATCTGCGCATGCCCAAAAGGACACTCTAGTGAACATCTCAAGGCTGAACTTAGCAGCACGCCGGGAACCTGCGCATGCGTCTTGGAGCCGAGGTAGGGAAAAATCACGGGTCAGTGCGCAAGCACAGTTAACTCATTAAAATCCACCCGATATACGCGCCTGCGCAATGTGATGGTAGGGAAAAATTACGTCCCAGTGCGCAAGCGCCTAGGGTAAGCATGAATATCCATGCCAAAAGCACTTTTAACCCTTTGCAGGAGCTATTCTCATATTGGTTCTTGACTGATTGTCCTCCTATATATAGGTTCTATTATATAGGGGGTCTGTCTGCACAGTATATGGGGGGGGGGGGTCTGTCTGCACAGTATATTTGGGGGGCTGTCTGCACAGTATATTTGGGGGGCTGTCTGCACAGTATATTTGGGGGGCTGCCTGCGCAGTATATTTGGGGGGCTGTCTGCACAGTATATTTGGGGGGCTGCCTGCGCAGTATATTTGGGGGGCTGTCTGCACAGTATATTTGGGGGGCTGCCTGCACAGTATATTTGGGGGGCTGCCTGCACAGTATATTTGGGGGGCTGCCTGCGCAGTATATTTGGGGGGCTGTCTGCACAGTATATTTGGGGGGCTGCCTGCACAGTATATTTGGGGGTCTGTCTGCACAGTATATTTGGGGGGCTGCCTGCACAGTATATTTGGGGGGCTGTCTGCACAGTATATTTGGGGGGCTGCCTGCGCAGTATATTTGGGGGGCTGTCTGCGCAGTATATTTGGGAGTCTGTCTGCGCAGTATATAGGGGGCTGTCTGCACATTAAATGGGGGGGCTGTCTGCGCATTAAATGGGGGGGCTGTCTGCGCAGTATATGGGGGGCTGTCTGCGCAGTATATGGGGGGGCTGTCTGCGCAGTGTATTGGGGGGCTGTCTGCGCAGTGTATTGGGGGGCTGTCTGCGCAGTATATGGGGGGGTCTGTCGCACAGTATATGGGGGGGCTGTCTGCGCAGTATATGGGGGGGCTGTCTGCGCATTAAATGGGGGGCTGTCTGCGCAGTATATGGGGGGCTGTCTGCGCATTATATGGGTGGGCTGTCTGCGCAGTATATGGGGGGGCTGTCTGCGCATTATATGGGTGGGCTGTCTGCGCAGCCGTATATGGGGGGCTGTATGCCAGGTATATGTGGCGCCCTGTCTGCGAATTATATGAGGGGTGTATGCGCATTAGTGGGGGGGCGTCTCGCATTATATGGAGGGGCTGTCTGCGCATTATATGGGGGGGATGTCTGAGTAGTATATGGGGGGGCTGTTGCGCAGTCAGTATATGGTTGCGCTGTCTGCGCAGTATATGGGGGGCTTGTCTGCGCATTATATGGGGGGTTGTCTGGTAGTATAGGTATGGGGGGCTTGTCTGCTCAGTATATGGGGGGCTGTCTGCGCATTATATGGGGGGCTGTCTGTGCAGTTATAGGGGGGGCGTCTGTCATTATATAGGGAGGTTTCTGTGCAGTTATATGGGGTGGGGGGCTGTCTGTGCAGTATATGGGGGGCTGTCTGTGCGGGTATATGTGGCGCTGTCTGCGCAGTATATGTGGCGCTGTCTGCGCAGTATATGGGGGGGCTGTCTGCGCAGTATATGGGGGGCTGTCTGCGCATTATATGGGGGGGCTGTCTGCGTAGTATATGGGGGGGCTGTCTGCTCAGTATATGGGGGGCTGTCTGCGCAGTATATGGGGGGCTGTCTGTGCAGTATATGTGGCGCTGTCTGCGCAGTATATGTGGCGCTGTCTGCTCAGTATATGTCGGATAACAGGCGTCGTTCCACTAGAGAACAAAAAAAAAAGAATGGCGCACCATAGGGTAATAAAGTTTAGGAAATATATAAAATAGGTATCTCCACTGGGGAGGCTCAATGTAGGAGAGGAAGTAGGGGGGGCCAAGCCCAAAAGGAGAATCTGAAATCAAAATACAACCAGAAGAATGAGAGAAAAATCTTCAATCTTTCTAGTCACCTATTGAACCATGATGAAAGGGAGGTTTTATCCAAAGGCCTTTCATTCTGTCCATCTGTGAGGGCAGATGGATTCAACCTCTTTCTCGACCTACACAATTTTATTAGAAATCTCACTCTAAGGAGACATTTCAATATCACAGCGAAACAAAATAAAAAAGAGGCAGAGCAAACAGAGGCATCAGCAGAGTCCACATCTCAAGACCGTTTCATCAATACTGACCTAAGACCACGGTCTAATTTTTACCCTCTCCACCACAGGGGGAATTTTATCGAAACTTTCTATGATCTGGTCTTGGACGACTTTAGATCAGTTGATAAATTATCGATTGAGAAACATAATCTCAGTATCAAAGAGAAACTGGCTATTAAACAGCTTCAGGAAAATTCGGATTTAATTATCCGCAATGCAGATAAAGGGGGGGGCATTGTCCTCCAAGATAGGATTGACTATATCAAGGAGGCAAACCGGATTTTGTCTGACAGTGAATATTATCAACAGTTGACCGAAAACCCCCTTATGGAACATCAACAATCATTCAAAGCTCTCATCAACTCAGCATCCCACATTCTGAGTAAAAAGGAATTCAACTATATTCATGTCACCAATCCAGTTATTGCCACCTTCTACCATTTGCCAAAAATCCATAAAAGTATTTCGAATCCCCCCGGCCGCCCTATCATCTCAGGTATTTCATCACTAACGTGTAATTTATCCCACTATGTTGATATTCTTCTACAAAAATATGTGGTGAAATTACCATCGTATCTGAGAGATTCCACTACCCTAATACAACTGTTACGGAATATCGAATGGAAGGAATCATACTATTGGCTGACCCTAGATGTCACATCACTTTACTCGAATATTAAGCATGAACTGGGTATAAAATGTGTAAAAGGCTTTTTAGATTCGGATGACCTTTTACCAGCTGAACAAAATGATTTTATTTTAAGGAGTATTGATTTCATTTTAACTCATAATATTTTTAAGTTTGAGGATAATTTATACCTACAGACTAAAGGAACCGCGATGGGTACGCGTTTCGCGCCCAGTTTTGCCAATCTTTTTATGGGGGCTTTTGAGGACACTTTTATTTATAAATCAAAATATTGGACACAGAATATAATCTTTTACCGCCGTTATATTGATGATTTGATTTTAATTTGGGAAGGTGACCTTTTAACAATAAACGATTTTATTAAGGAGCTGAATTCCACCGACTGGGGTCTCACTTTTTCAGGCACAAGTGATAAATCCAAAGCCGAATATCTCGACCTGGAACTGCATCTAAATGATAGATCCATCAATACACGGACTTATTTCAAAGAAGTAGATTGTAATAGTTACTTGGACTATTCAAGTGAGCATTTCAAGAAGTGGAAGAAAAATATTCCGTTCAGCCAATTTAAGCGTATTAGGCGTAACTGCTCCAGGAATGAAGATTTTGTTATACAAAGTAACGTAATACGATCTAGATTTTTACAAAAGGGTTATCCGAGAGACGTCATAGATACAGCTTTTAACAAGGTAAAAACATTGACACAACTGGAATGTTTGGCGGGAAGTAAGAAACAAAGCGACACCAAATATCACAATACCAATTTTTTAACTACTTATAACAGCAATCATGTAGATATCCGCAAAATTCTGTCTAAACATTGGTATATTCTAAGAAAAGACCCGTTTCTGAACTCTGAGATTACGAGACAACCATCTCTAGTATTCAAACGAGCAAAAACATTAAAGAATATGCTAGCTCCAAGTAAATTAAAGAAAAAAAGTGGAGATGCAGCCAGCCTAGTTGTTACCAAGACTCCGGGGAGCTTCAGATGCAATCAATCAAGATGCCTCTGTTGCAGATCTCTAAACATTACCACTACTTTTTTTGGCCTAAATGAGGAATCTTTTAAAATTAAAGACGAACTAAATTGTGGATCATCCAATATTATTTACCTTATCACTTGTCCCTGTAATCTCCGTTATGTAGGGCGTACCATCCAGACCCTGCGCAATCGACTCAACAAACATAGATCTAATGTGAAGAAAAAATTCCTCCAGCATAGCATCTCCAGACATGCTACTGTCCACCATCAAGGTTCGTTTTTTGGATTCACGGTGACCCCGATTGAGCAAGTCCGATCAAACGGATACAATATAATCCAGATTTTGAGAAAACGTGAGATGTTCTGGATCTACAAATTAAACTGTTTGAAACCATATGGCCTGAACGAGGCCTTTGAAATTAATTTGTGATTTCCAGTCTCCTCTCTTCCTTTTTCATTTCATACCCATAACAGATAATCATTTTCCACTAATCATTTAATTAACAAACTATACATAACTGTGTCATTCTACAAACCATACATTGGAATTAGGTAGCAATTATATTGAAACTATTGTCCGTATATCCTGCTTCTGTTGCCACCTTATTGAATGAATAGATGTGGTTTTTTATCCATTTTAACTTTTTATCTATTCATTTAATTTATTTTCAATTAGTTTATGCTTTAGATCAGCAGCTGCTTGGAATTAATATATTATAAATATATTTTAGATCCCCTAAAGATTTTATTATATCTCAACATCATCTGAATCATCCAATTTTATTCATTTTACAATTATATCGCCTCAGTCTGAAATTATGTCCTCTTAACAGGTCCCAATGTGGCAAGCCAGTGCAATATGATTGTATTGCCAAGTCCCATAGCATCTAGCCGTTATAGCACGAACACATCGCGCTCCAAGTCAGTCCGGCCCGACAATTCCCTTCCTTGACGTAGCCTCAGCGTCCAGTTACTAGGAGACGGAGCGTGACGTCAATCCACACGCAATCGGCGGCTCCCTCAAGTAACCGCCCCCTGCATCTAGTAGCTGCTCCCTCCTCCTTAGACGCCTGCGGTCTCCTATTGGTGACGGTCACATGGTATCGTCATGTGACCGCACCACATGACCTATGTGGCGGTCACATGGTATCGTCATGTGACCGCATCACATGACCTATTAAGGTCCTGCATCCTCTGCATTCCCATAATGAACAACGATTACATTTTATTAGTTTAATAAATCGTAACATTTAGAAGGATCTCTCATTGGTAGGGATACTTAAGCCACTTATTAACGAACGAGTTTAAAAGCATTTGAGTCATTTTAACCTATCTGTATACCTAGCTTTGAGAGCACATTTAGCACCGCCCACTGACCCGCCTTTACCCCGCCCCCTGTGTGTTTTTTGGCGGTTTTTTATTGTATTTAAATATATGCATTTTTATTTATATGTATGCAAGACATTCTGTACCTGAGGAAGGGGTTAAACCCCGAAACGCGTTGTACTACTTTGCCTGAATAAACGAGCATCGATATTACTCCAACCTTTGGGTGATTTTGCGCCGTGGGATTCTTTTACCTCTTTCATTTGCTCAGTATATGTGGCGCTGTCTGCGCAGTATATGGGGGGGCTGTCTGCTCAGTATATGGGGGGCTGTCTGCGCAGTATATGGGGGGCTGTCTGTGCAGTATATGGGGGGGTGTCTGCTCATTATATAGGGAGGTCTGTGCAGTATATGGGGGGGGCTGTCTGTGCAGTATATGGGGGGGGCTGTCTGTGCGGTACGGTATATTGGGGGATGTATGTGCAGCATATTTGGGGGGGGGGGGGCAGTGTATTATATTTGTGGCCTGTGTGTTAGATGTGTACAACCCTATTTTAACAAAAAAAAAATAAAAAATTCCCTATATCTCCTATGCCATGGCATGTTTTTTGCTACGAAACTGCAATCATCTCGTCACTTGGAGAAGGATGAGAAGCGGCCCCCATCCAGAAGGACACACCTGCCACCAAATCCGTCTCTCACTGGATTCTGTAATCCCCGTCTGCTGTGTATGTGTGTGCACCGTCCGTCTGCTGTGTATATGTGCACCGTCCGTCTGCTGCACTGCGTCTGTTCTGCCATTTACTCTGACCATTTTAATAAAAAAAAATTGTGTCACAACTCTGACCAGCATGTCCTCCTATGGAACACAAAGTACCTGAAGTGGTAAGAAGAAGCCCATGTGTGAGGCCCGCGCCCTGGCGGGAGCATTGAAGGGGCATCTGACAGGTGACGAGCTGCTCCTGTGTACTGTGATCACCGCGAGTTCAGAGGTCGGCACCCATATGCTGTCCACATGCTGTGAATTACATCTCCCATCATGCTGGTAAAGTATTATGGGAGGTGTAGTCCAAAACATCTGGAATACCAAATGCGTATGAATGAAAAGCATGGTGTGTGACTGGTCAGT
The DNA here is from genome assembly GCF_014858855.1 of Bufo gargarizans. Taxonomy (NCBI): domain Eukaryota; kingdom Metazoa; phylum Chordata; class Amphibia; order Anura; family Bufonidae; genus Bufo; species Bufo gargarizans. Next base: position 601,427,187 of record NC_058082.1, read on the forward strand.
AACAAGGGTTGAAGCCTTGACGTGGCGTTACTGCTCACATGTGTATCCATCTGCCAATTCAACCAATGTGAGTGACTGTAACTAATACTGATTAGGTAACTATAAATACTGTGACAATGGAGAATTAAACGACCGTATCACCTACACACCGCTTACACCGTGACCGTATCTCCTACACACCGCTTACACCGTGACCGTATCTCCTACACACCGCTTACACCGTGACCGTATCTCCTACACACCGCTTACACCGTGACCGTATCTCCTACACACCACTTACACCGTGACCGTATCACCTACACACCACTTACAACCGTGACCGTATCTCCTACACACCGCTTACACCGTGACCGTATCTCCTACACACCGCTTACACCATGACCGTATCTCCTACACACCGCTTACCGTGACCGTATCTCCTACACACTGCTTACACCGTGACCGTATCTCCTACACACCACTTACACCGTGACCGTATCTCCTACACACCACTTACACCGTGACCGTATCTCCTACACACCGCTTACACCGTGACCGTATCTCCTACACACCGCTTACACCGTGACCGTATCTCCTACACACTGCTTACACCGTGACCGTATCACCTACACACCACTTACACCGTGACCGTATCATCCTACACACTGCTTACACCGTGACCGTATCTCCTACACACCGCTTACACCGTGACCGTATCTCCTACACACCGCTTACACCGTGACCGTATCTCCTACACACCGCTTACACCGTGACCGTATCTCCTACACACCGCTTACACCGTGACCGTATCTCCTACACACCTGCTTACACCGTGACCGTATCTCCTACACACCGCTTACACCGTGACCGTATCTCCTACACACCGCTTACACCGTGACCGTATCACCTACACACCGCTTACACCGTGACCGTATCTCCTACACACTGCTTACACCGTGACCGTATCTCCTACACACTGCTTACACCTGTGACCGTATCTCCTACACACTGCTTACACCTGTGACCGTATCTCCTACACACCTGCTTACACCGTGACCGTATCTCCTACACACCGCTTACACCGTGACCGTACCTCCTACACACTGCTTACACGGCCATAGAGGGACATATGTTCTGACCTTTCTGAGACCTGGGGGGATTTAAATGCGGTGTCTCAGAAGATATGTTGTAAGAACAGCAATTTTTTTTTTAAACATTCATATTGTTCTTAACCTTACATCATGTTATGTTTTTTTTTCCAACATTTAAACAGGTTACACAACGCTGATCTATCCAGGACGGCTTCAGGATGGACTATAAAAAGGAGGTTCAGTCCCGATTGGGTCCGGCGCAACCTCAGGGAGTACATATACAGCGGCCTTGGTTTACGACGACGCACAATGGCACAAAGAAGGTAAATTATATATATTTTTTAAAGAAATGTAAATGAAATGTAAAAAGAAATGTAATTTAAAGGGAACCTGTCACCGGGATTTGGGGTATAGCGCTGAGGACATGGGTTGCTAGATGGCCTCTAGCACATCCGCAATACCCAGTCCCCATAGCTCTGTGTGCTTTTATAAAAAAAATCAATTTGATACATATGCAAATTAACCTGAGATGAGTCCTGTATGTGAGAGGAGTCAGGGACAGGACTCATCTCAGGTTAATTTGCATATGTATCAAATCTGTTTTCTTACACAATAAGAGCACACAGAGCTATGGGGACTGGGTATTGAGGATGTGCTAGCGGCCATCTAACAGCCCATGCCCTCAGCTCTATACACAAAATCCCAGTGACAGGTTCCCTTTAAGGGACTGTCTGTAACAGCAGAGCGTTTGGCTACCCTGTTTTGGACAGCCAACTTATGGTGTAATGTAGACGTAGCATCGGACATGGATGGTGTTTTTAAAGGTAAATTTTTATTTCATTTTTTTCATACAGAACTAAGAGCAGCGCTCTGGAGACTGAACAACCTCCTGATGCGGAAAATGAATGGATCGCCAACGCCAGACCTCCTGTCCCTCATGCATCTGCTCGGGAGAATCTGGGTCCCCTACCGGATCCTTCTGCTCAACAGAGGCTCGTAGGTTGACATCCAAATTTAAGAGCCCTGCTGAGCATGCAGAGATCCGGTAGGCCAAAGCAAAATGATTATGTGGACCGTGTAGAGGTTGTTTCCAACACTGTAGAAGGTTTGGACGAACATCAGAAGGAGTTTAGTGCTGCCTTGATTCGCCGCTGGGAGGGAGCAGAGTCGGCGATCCAATGCAGCCCTAACTACCATTATGGGGTAAGCATAATCAATTTGGTGGACTCAATGACGCCCGAGCAGTTGCATGAGTTTAATATCATGCTTAGAGAATGTGTCACAGAAATTGGCCACGGCCCCCACAACCCCATCCCACACCAGTGACCATTACCGATAACCTTCCCATTCCCAGCCCCCGGGCATGTGTTCACTTCTGTCTCTTTTCTACTTCTCCGTCCCACTATTTTCCCCACCACCTCTACACATGCTCTGGTACCCTCCTCCTCAGACCCTTATACAACCCACAATTTCAACCTGCATCCTTTCCTGTGGACTGTATTTTTAGCTCAGAGAATAAAGAGGACAGGGGGGCTACCATTGCCAACCTCAAACCACCTACACGACAGTCCTACTCCACTAAAAATTTTTATTTTTTGTATAGTATGTATATATATATTTTTTTTTTTATGGATATATTGTCATTTATAAAAAAATAAAAAAATGTATAGTTAACTTCGATGTATTTGTGTTTTCATTGGCCGGTACAGGGTAACAGTACCCTTTGGCACTACCGCTGTGGTGACATTACAACTACCATAGGGTCACTCCTGTACGTTTATTGAAAAGCCCTTGGTATTTTTTTTTTCCCTAAACGACATTATTGCCAAAGGTGAACCATGAACAATACCATCAGTAATGAGCTATGTGTTGGCTCTTTATTGATCGTAGACCTATGATTGGCACATGAACAGCAAAGGCTTGTTCGTTGTTCAATCTTGCCCCTTTTCATTTGAGCCCTTGTGGGAGTCACGGTCCATCAGCATCATCAGGAATTCATTAATAAATTGTAATTTAACAGTTTGATTAATGATTTCCCTATGACGCTATGACATAACTAGTGTGATTACCACAATGGACACACAAGGGACTAACTGCTGTTAAAGGGGTATCCCAATCAATGGTGGCATATTGCTTGAATATGCAACCATTGTCTGATAGGTGTGGGTACCACCGATGGGACACGCACCTATATTGAGAACGGAGCAGGTAGCACTGTGGCTGGAGGACACCAGATTTAATGGGGTCCGTCGACCACTGTTTGCTAATCCACAACTCTCACATAGAGAAGAATGGAGGGCGGCAGAGCATGCACATTGCGCCATACTCCAATTTCGGGGACCAGTTCTCAATATAGGTGCGGGGAACAGCAGTTATAAGACAATGGGGGCATATCCAAGCGATATGCCCCTATTGTCTGAGATGAGAAAACTCATTTTAAGGCCTCTTTCACACGACTGTATTCCCTACAAGAGGGCCATATGTCCCGCACTGGCATTGATCGTGCCAACAGGAGTACTGATGCTGCACAAGTCGAGCTTCAGGTGGGACTATTGTTTAGCACGAATGGAGAATAGATCATATGAATGCGGGACAATAGCCCATTGTGAGGCACAACATGAACAACATCAAGATGCCATGTGCTCCTGTACGCACGATCAATATGGCCCGTTAACTATCACTATACATGTTTTAGTGCATATAGTCGTGTACAAGGATATACGGTCACGGTGTAAGCTGTGTGTAGGAGATACGGTCACGGTGTAAGCGGTGTGTAGGAGATACGGTCACGGTGTAAGCGGTGTGTAGGAGATACGGTCACGGTGTAAGCGGTGTGTAGGAGATACGGTACAGTAAGCTGTGTGTAGGAGTAGATCGGTCAGTGTAAGCAGGGTGTAGGAGATACAGTCCGTGTAAGCAGTGTGTAGGAGATACGGTCACGGTGTAAGCAGTGTGTAGGAGATACGGTCACAGTGTAAGCAGTGTGTAGGAGATACGGTCACGGTGTAAGCGGTGTGTAGGAGATACAGTCACAGTGTAAGCAGTGTGTAGGAGATACGGTCACGGTGTAAGCTGTGGGTAGGAGATACGGTCACGGTGTAAGCGGTGTGTAGGAGATACGGTCACAGTGTAAGCAGTGTTTAGGTGATACGGTCAGGGTGTAAGCAGTGTGTAGGAGATACGGTCACAGTGTAAGCAGTGTGTAGGTGATACGGTCACGGTGTAAGCGTTGTGTAGGAGATACGGTCACGGTGTAAGCAGTGTGTAGGAGATACAGTCACGGTGTAAGTGGTGTGTAGGAGATACGGTCACGGTGTAAGCGGTGTGTAGGAGATACAGTCACGGTGTAAGTGGTGTGTAGGAGATACAGTCACGGTGTAAGTGGTGTGTAGGAGATACGGTCACGGTGTAAGTGTGTAGGAGATACGGTCACAGTGTAAGCAGTGTGTAGGAGATACGGTCACGGTGTAAGGGTGTGTAGGAGATACGGTCACGGTGTAAGCGGTGTGTAGGAGATACGGTCACGGTGTAAGCGGTGTGTAGGAGATACGGTCACGGTGTAAGCAGTGTGTAGGAGATACGGTCACGGTGTAAGGTGTGTAGGAGATACGGTCACGGTGTAAGGGTGTGTAGGAGATACGGTCACGGTGTAAGCAGTGTGTAGGAGATACGGTCACAGTGTAAGCAGTGTGTAGGAGATACGGTCACGGTGTAAGCAGTGTGTAGGAGATACGGTCACGGTGTAAGCAGTGTGTAGGAGATACGGTCACGGTGTAAGCAGTGTGTAGGAGATACGGTCACGGTGTAAGGTGTGTAGGAGATACGGTCACGGTGTAAGTGTGTGTAGGAGATACGGTCACGGTGTAAGTGTGTAGGAGATACGGTCACAGTGTAAGCAGTGTGTAGGAGATACGGTCACGGTGTAAGCGGTGTGTAGGAGATACGGTCACGGTGTAAGCAGTGTGTAGGAGATACGGTCACGGTGTAAGCAGTGTGTAGGAGATACGGTCACGGTGTAAGCAGTGTGTAGGAGATACGGTCGTTTAATTCTCCATTGTCACAGTATTTATAGTTACCTAATCAGTATTAATTACAGTCACTCACATTGGTTGAATTGGCAGATGGATACACATGTGAGCAGTAACGCCACGTCAAGGCTTCAACCCTTGTTACTGACCAGTCACACACCATGCTTTTCATTCATACGCATTTGGTATTCCAGATGTTTTGGACTACACCTCCCATAATACTTTAGCCAGCATGATGGGAGATGTAATTCACAGCATGTGGACGGCCTATGGGTGCCGACCTCTGAACTCGCGGTGATCACAGTACACAGGAGCAGCTTGTCACGTGTCAGATGCCCCTTCAATGCTCCCGCCAGGGCGCGGGCCTCACACATGGGCTTCTTCTTACCACTTCAGGTACTTTGTGTTCCATAGGAGAACATGCTGGTCAGAGTTGTGACACAATTTTTTTTTATTAAAATGGTCAGAGTAAATGGCAGAACAGACGCAGTGCAGCAGACGGACGGTGCACATATACACAGCAGACGGGGATTACAGAATCCAGTGAGAGACGGATCTGGTGGCAAGTGTGTCCTTCTGGATGGGGGCCGCTTCTCATCCTTCTCCAAGTGACGAGATGACTGCAGTTTCGTAGCAAAAAACATGCCATGGCATAGGAGATATAGGGAATTTTTATTTATTTTTTTGTTAAAATAGGGTTGTACACATCTAACACACAGGCCACAAATATAATACACTGCCCCCCCCCCAAATATGCTGCACATACATCCCCCAATATACCGTACCGCACAGACAGCCCCCCCCCATATACTGCACAGACAGCCCCCCCCATATACTGCACAGACCTCCCTATATAATGAGCAGACACCCCCCATATACTGCACAGACAGCCCCCCATATACTGCGCAGACAGCCCCCCATATACTGAGCAGACAGCCCCCCCATATACTACGCAGACAGCCCCCCCATATACTGCGCAGACAGCGCCACATATACTGCGCAGACAGCGCCACATATACTGCGCAGACAGCCCCCCCATATACTACGCAGACAGCCCCCCCATATACTGCGCAGACAGCCCCTCCATATAATGCGCAGACAGCCCCCCCATATAATGCGCAGACAGCCCCCCCATATACTGCGCAGACAGCCCCCCCATATACTGTGCAGACAGCCCCCCCATATACTGCGCAGACAGCCCCCCCATATACTACGCAGACAGCCCCCCCATATACTACGCAGACAGCCCCCCCATATACTGCGCAGACAGCCCCTCCATATAATGCGCAGACAGCCCCCCCATATAATGCGCAGACAGCGCCACATATACTGCGCAGACAGCCCCCCCATATACTGCGCAGACAGCCCACCCATATAATGCGCAGACAGCCCCCCATATACTGCGCAGACAGCCCCCCCATTTAATGCACAGACAGCCCCCCCCATATACTGTGCAGACAGCCCCCCCATATACTGTGCGACAGCCCCCCAATACACTGCGCAGACAGCCCCCCAATACACTGCGCAGATAGCCCCCCATATACTGCGCAGACAGCCCCCCCATTTAATGCGCAGACAGCCCCCCCATTTAATGTGCAGACAGCCCCCTATATACTGCGCAGACAGACTCCCAAATATACTGCGCAGACAGCCCCCCAAATATACTGCGCAGGCAGCCCCCCAAATATACTGTGCAGACAGCCCCCCAAATATACTGTGCAGACAGCCCCCCAAATATACTGTGCAGACAGACCCCCCCCCCATATACTGTGCAGACAGACCCCCCCCCCATATACTGTGCAGACAGACCCCCTATATAATAGAACCTATATATAGGAGGACAATCAGTCAAGAACCAATATGAGAATAGCTCCTGCAAAGGGTTAAAAGTGCTTTTGGCATGGATATTCATGCTTACCCTCGGCGCTTGCGCACTGGGACGTAATTTTTCCCTACCATCACATTGTGCAGGCGCGTATATCGGGTGGATTTTAATGAGTTAACTGCGCTTGCGCACTGACCCGTGATTTTTCCCTACCTCGGCTCCCAGACGCATGCGCAGGTTCCCGGCGTGCTGCTAAGTTCAGCCTTGAGATGTTCACTAGAGTGTCCTTTTGGGCATGCGCAGATGGAGAAAAGTGAGACACGCCCCCCGACGTCATCACTCATGCGACAGGAAGTCAGAGGGTAGGGAAATCTCACGAGGTAGGGTAGAATAACGCGTCACCGGATCCGTCATTTTTTCCCATAGGAATATAATAATGCCGGATCCGTCTTTCAGTTCTGCGCATGCGCAGACTGAAAAAAAGGTGAAAAAAATAAATGCCGGATCTGTTTTGCCGGATGACACCGGAAAGACGGATCCGGCATTTCAATGCATTTTTTCGACTGATCAGGCATTTTTAAGACTGATCAGGATCCTGATCAGTCTTACTAATGCCATCAGTTAGCATACATTTTGCCTGATCCAGCAGGCAGTTCCGGCGACGGAACTGCTTGCCGGATCTCTCTGCCGCAAGTGTGAAAGTACCCTTAGTGGGAAAAATGGGGCTTATTAGCCGTTGTGCAGTGAAGTGAGAAAATTCCAGCCTTTTTTGGAGTGTATTAGTGGAAAAAAAAGTATTCTTTGCCGTTCAGCGGAGCTGTTATATGTTCTAAAGCCTTTTTTGTGGTGTATTAGTGGAAAAAAATAAGGGCCTTTTTTTGCCGTTCAGTGGTGCAGTTATATCTTCTAAAGCCTTTTTTGGGGTGTATCAGTGGAAAAAAAAGGGCTCATTAGCCATTGTGTGGTGAAGTGAGAAAATTATAGCCTTTTTTGGCGTGTATCAGTGGAAAAGAAAAGTATTATTTGCCGTTCAGCAGTGCAATTATATGTTTAAAGCTTTTTTTGGCGTGTGGAAAAAAATAAGGGCTTATTAGCTGTTGTGTGGTGAAGTGAGAATATGACAGCCTTTTTTGGCGTGTATTAGTGGAAAACAAAAAGTATTATTTGCCGTTCAGTGGTGCAGTTATATGTTCTAAAGCCTTTTTTGGGGTGTATTAGTCGAAAAAAGGGCTTATTAGCTGTTGTATGGTGAAGTGAGAAAGTTACATCCTTTTTTGGCGTGTATTAGTGGAAAACAAAAAATATTATTGGCCATACAGAGCTGCAGTTATATGTTCTATAGCCTTTTTTGGGGTGTATTAGTGAGAAAAAGGGGCTTATTAGCCGTTGTGTGGTGAAGTGAGAAAATTACAGCCTTTTTTTGCAGTGCATTATTGGGGAAAAAAAGTTAAATTTGCTGTTCAGCGGTGCTGTTATATATTCTAAAGCCTTTTTTGGGGTGTATTTGTGGGGAAAAAAAGGGCTTATTAACCGTTGTTTGGTGAAGTGAGAAAATTACAGCCTTTTTTGCCATGCATTAGTGGAAAACAAAAAGTATTATTTGCTGTTAAGCGGTGTAGTTATTTGTTCTAAAGCCTTTTTTGGCATGTATAAGTGGAACAATAAGGGCTTATTTGCGGTTCAGCGGTGCAGTTATATGTTCTAAAGCCTTTTTTGGGGTGTATTAGTGGGGGGGGGGGAGGGGGCTTATTGGTGAAATGAAAAAATTACTGCCTTTTTTGGGCTGTATTAATTTCCTTTTCATTTACTTTATTTGATCTAACAGTATATCAGTATGTCAGACAGAGAAGTGACAGGCCCTGCACAGGCCTAAATGTTTCTGGCGCAGGAACAGGTCACAGCAGAGTAAGGGGGCATGGCAGTAGAGGTCACTTCGAGAGGCCTGAGCTCCCAGTGTCATCAAGCGGTCGTGTCTTGACCAGCAACCCAGCGGTTCTTGAATGGTTGACTTGGTCATCCACTTCGTCCTAAGTGACATCAAACACCCCCAGCCAAGAGTCGGTGGGTTTGTCAGACACAACCCTTAGTTGGCATGGCCCGGGAGCAGGTCCTGTGCCCTCACCTGTCCTCAACCTGCCTCTGTTGTTTTCTGTTCCCTCAGCCAGAGAAGTATTATATGCTGTGAGCTCAGCTCCACTATACAGCGAGGACGAGCTACTAGAGGACAGTCAGCAGCTACTGCCAAGATATAGGAGACATCTGCCGCTTCCTCCGGTGGGCTTGCAAGTAGTTATAAGGAGAGTGGTGTGGGAGCTGGTGTTGCGAGAAGTCAGGCTCCTGGCTCAGAGACTGTTGAGGAGGACATCAGTGACATGCAGACAGTACTCAATGATGATGTAGTCAATTGCAATTGGGAGACGGGTGACGAAGGGGCTTCATCATCATTGGAAGAAGAGGGTGGCAGCTTGCGTGCGAGGCAGTGGCGGAGCCAGCAAGTCGGTCGCGTGGCTGGGAGTCAGCAGGGTGGCAGCAGTGGGAAGTCGGGAGCCAAACGTGCCCAGGGTAGACCACCCACTTTGCAGGAGCCTACATGCCCGGAAAGTAGTGCTGTAGAGGTTCATGGAGGCAGCAGTGGTAGCAGTTAGTCAGTGCAGAGTGCTGGTAAAATCACCAACTCTGAAGAGTGGCAGTATTTTATTAAGCCGCCGGAGGAGGTGAACATGGCCATTTGTAGAATCTGTGGGCAGATAGTTAGGAGTGACCAGAGTGCCATTGTTGGCACCACGGCCCTGCGTCAACATATGCAGCATCACCATAAAGTGGCCTGGGAGTGTGGCTCCAGTGTGGTGGTCCAGCCTGCCACAGCAACCACTTCATCACCCAGTGGCAAGCACCCGATTTCAGACAGTCAAGGCTCCACCACCTCAGCCGAAAGGAGTTGTCTGTCCATCCCATCATCCACCAGTCCTGATGCTCCTGCTCCTCTCCCTCCTACTCCTCATCAGTCATTCCGTCAGCAATCGATCACCGAAGCAATTGCCAAGAGACAACAGTATAAGTGCACTTATCCAACGGTGCAGAAGCTGAACATGCTCCTGGCCAAGTTGCTGGTGCTGCAGTTCCTCCCTTTCCAAGTTGTTGAATTTGCACCTTTCAGAGAATTGATGGTTTGTGCTAGCCAAGTTGGAGAGTCCCAAGCCATAATTTCTTTGCCAAAAAGGCAGTACCAGCTCTGCACACATATGTAGAACAGAAGGTGGGCCAGTCATTGAGCCTGTCGGTGTCTGCCAAAGTACATGGTAGCGCTGACGTATGGAGCTGTAACTATGGTCAAGGACAATATATATCTTTTATGGCCCACTGGGTAAATGTGGTTCATGCCCAGCCAAACCAGCAACTTGGCCAGGTAACGCCGCATCCGCCTCTGCGTTCTCACGCTGTTGGTCCTGCAGCAATATCCGCCTCTGCCTCCTCATCCTCCACCATGTCCCCAGCCTCCACTGCAGAGAAAATTCACAGTGCCCCACCAGCATACCACATGTGCAGGGCACGGCAGTGTCACGCTGTTCTGCACCTAGTTTGCCTGGGCGAACATTCACACAGGGGAGGAACTGCTCCACGTCTTTCATCAAGAAATCGAATCCTAGCTTTCTCCGCAACAACTCAAAATCGAAACCATGGTGACTGACAACGGGAAGAACATGGCGTCAGCACTGCGTCAAGGAGGGATGAGCCATACGCCCTGCATGATGCATGTGTTGAATTTGGTTGTTAAGCGTTTCCTGAAGTCTTCCACCCATCTACAAGACATACTAAAAATGGGCAGGAAACTTTGCATGCATTTCAGCCACTTGTACACCTCAATGCACACCCTCCTTGAGCTGCAGTGGCAAAACGGCATTCCCCAACATAGGCTGATATGAGACATTTTGACTAGTTGGAATTCCACCCTCCATATGTTGGACTGACTATACGAACAGAGAAAGGCCATAAACGATTTTTTAAAGATATAGGCGGACAGAAGTACTCCCCTGTGTAACTTCGATGTTAGCCAGTGGCAGCTCATGTGCAACAATTGCCGTTTGCTCGTGCCCTTTCAGAAAGCCACTTTATTTGTCAGTCGCCAGGACTACGGAATGAACAATGTCATTCCACTGATTCATGTCCTGGAAAAGATGCTGGTAAATCTGGCTGGTCAGGGGACTGGAGACATGGCGCCTATATCTCATGGCCACATGAGCCCTGTGGGGACTGAACTGGAAGAGGAGAACATTGGAGCACAAGCAATGTGTAGCGAAATTGTTGGTTTTTCTACACAGGTGGCAGGAGAGGAGGAGCAGGAGCAGCCGGAGGAGCAAGAGGGAGATGAGGAAAAGGAGGCGGAGGACCCAGACACACCGTGGCAGTATGCAGTGGAAATGGAGGCAGGGAGTCCCTCCGAGTCACTTGCGCAAATGGCTCACTTGCTTGTCACCATTCGGCAGAGGGATGACTACTGGCTCTCCACCATGTTAGACCCTCACTACCGATCCAAATTGGGGGCCTTTGTTTACCACCGCTGAGGGAGAGGACAAACTGAACTACTATAGAGACATCCTATGTAGTCAGTTGGCCGCTGCCTATCTGCACCATCGTCCATCCTCTTGCAGGTCTGAACAGGGGGCCCTCTGCACTCACGTTCCACTTCCATGGCTACTGTGGCGGGGTGGTGGTTGGGTAGAAGCAGTACCAGCTTCATCAGCAGCAACTTGAGTCTAGAGTCGCTGATGAGCATTTTTCTTCACCCGCCTAGTGAAGAAACTACTTAGCAGCAGCTAGACCTGGAGAAGAACCTGAACCAGCAGGTGGTGGCATACCATATTTTGGTGTGAAGTAGGAGGAACACTGGCTGGGACGTGCTGTTTGATCCCCATGTTAGGATCCCGGAAAATATATGGAGGGATCCTCATGGGATTATAATCATCCCATTAGCCTCCATTGTGTTTTTTGGGCGGGAAAATTTCCCACCTAAAATGTGTATAAGCCCGTTAAAAATAGACGGTTGCTGGGGTCTGGGGCAGAGGTAACTCATTGGGTCAGCAAGTGACCTATGGTATGGTGTTGCTGGGCAAAGAATCCAGAGATGCCCAGCAACAGTTAGGGCATTGGTGGGCCCCCCCGGGTTAGGGATATATAGTTGCGGTAGCGGGTAGCGTTGTATCATCCCGACCGCATCTGAAGGAAGTGCTGCCCGTCTGCTTACCTGATGGAGGGATTCGTTGCGGAACTCCGGAGACGCGCTGGAGACAGAGAGATGGCATCTTGGCTGGAGTCCATGACTGGGCTTCTTCTGCGGCAGTTCCTGCAGTGGTCCCTGTGAAGTCCCGGGCCCGGCGATGGATGAATCGGAGGAGGCTGGAGCTTCCCCTGCTGCACCTGCACTGCACTCTTCAAGAAGAGAGAAGAGGCAGCACACCCGTTTCTCTCCTTCCCCCTGCAGGTCTGTCCTGGATAGAAGGAGAACAGAGAGACGCGGCTCTGCTGTGGATCAAGCCAGACGTAGCCGCATGGAGATGACGTCACAGCCAGAGGTGCGTTTGGGCTCTGCGTCCCCGGGAAACTCTGAGCAGCAGATGGGTTCTGCTTCTGTCCTTAAGCACCTTGGTTACCGGGAAACTCCTGCGGTGAGAAGATCTTCTTTAGAGGCCCCCTCATGTTCTTCACGGCAACATGGAAGGAGACGGCGAAGAATTGAACCACAGCCTGCGCAGAACCAGTCACTGCCGCTCCACTCTGGTGTTGAACAGCGGGAGGGTGTGTGCTTGGAGGACATGACACAGCTACAGGAGGCTTCCGCATCTTCTTCTGGTGTTCGGAGTTCAGCTCCAGCTGGTGGTCAGTGCCCCAGTGGTCTGGGTACCGTTATTGCGTCTCTGTTCTCTGTCCTTTCTTCTTTAAAGAATTTTGCTCCCCTCCCCCCTGCCCCTGAAGCGGCTGGTATAGCAGGCGATTTTTCTGATGCTTGGCGGTTAAGTGGTCAGGGGATAGGTAGGTAGGGATTATGATAGTGATGACTCTCTCCCTTTTCCAGCAGTATCCAGACGTGAAGGAGTGTTGGAGTCATGTTATAAGGAAATCTTACCATGTGATATATCGCCTTTAGGCTTTCATCTCTCCATGTTGGTAAAGGAAAAAAGATATGGAGAAATAAATTTGTGGATATATTGTCGCTGTTACCTGCATCAAAAAGATTTTATTGCTAAATTGGAAAAAAGGGAAGATAAGTCTGAAGAGGACAGGAGGCGCCCGATCCCCCGCACTTTTAATAACTGGTTGCAAGCATACTGTATCTTCTGCAGCATGATGGTCGAAAGATTTCCTACAAAGTGTTTAGGACTTTTTCAGCATTTGGATAATGTTTTAGAGGCATATACAAATTTTTGGGGGATTGGTTGGTTTGTGTATGATGAGAATTTCAGACAGAGGCTGTCTGTGTATCCTAGCATGCGATGGGGCACAGAGGATTTATTGTTGCCACAGCGTTCATCTTATTCTGCCCCAAAACCGCAGCAGACCGCAGTTCCGCAGTCTCAGTTGCTAAAAAAGGGCACCTGCTTTGCGTTTAATGAAGAGCAGTGTAGGTGGTCTGCGTCTTGTAAGCATCGTCATGAATGTGCCTTTTGTGGCGGCAGTCACCCGATGGTTCGCTGTTATAAAAGAGCTAACATGCCTACCCTGCCATCCACAAAAGAGTTTATTGCAAAAAGCATGGACACCAGTAAATCTGGTGACCATGCGTGGAGATGGCGGAGCTGCTTCTTGACGGTTTTGCTTTTGGTTTTCAGTTGCCATCGTTTTCTGGTTTTGGTTGTGAGTGGGTTAATAATGTATCTTCTGTTGATCAATTTCCTGTGGTTGTGTAATCAAAATTGCCAAAAGAATTGGAGTTAGGCAGGATTGCATGTCCTTTCACCTCTCCGCCTTTCGTCAATTTTCACCTTTCTCTGTTGGGAGTTGTACCGAAAAAGGAACCCAGTGCTTTTCGCTTGATTCATCATTTATCTTTTCCATATGGTGCATCTTTAAATGATGAAATTGATAAAGCATTGTGTTCGTTTAAGTATGCCACCTTTGATTCAGCAATAGATTTTATATGTCGTTTTGGCAAAGGTGCTTCGATGGGAAAGGCGGATGTTCAGTCCGCCTTTCACCTGTTACCGGTACATCCTTCTTGTTTTAATTCGCTTGGTTTTAATTTAATATTTTATTTTGATAAATGTCTTCCTATGGGATGTTCCTTGTTATGTTTTTATTTTGAAGTTTTTTCCTCCTTCCTTGAATGGGTAGTAGCGGTTAAAAGTATGCAGGGAGATGATTTTCTGTTCATTGGTCCAGCAGATGCTTCAGTGTGTTTAGAGGTTTTGGAATCCTTTTTTGCTGTTTGTTCTGAGTTTGGTGTTCCGTTAGCTGAAGATAAGACAGTTTACCCTACTAATTGTTTAGAATATTTGGGGATTGTCATCGATAAGTTTCGTCTTCCGTTGCAAAAGGCGTCTAGGATTTGCATGGTGTTGTCTATATTGTTAAAAAAGCGTAAAGCCACAGTAAAAGAATTCAGTCGGTTTTGGGTATGTTAGCTTTTGCTAGTAGGGTTATGCCGATGGGCGGGTATTTTGTCGGCAATTGTCGGCAAAGATTTCTGGTATTAGGAACCCGTCTTTTCATGTTAGTTTGTCTAAGGAGGTTAAAGAAGATTTTATGGTTTGGTTGGAATTCTTTCAGCAATATAATGGTAGGTCATATTGGCAGGAAGATTTTGTTTTGGCTTCTTCTATGGAGTTATTTACGGATGCAGCTGATTCTTGTGGTTTTGGTGCGTATTGGAACAGCACTGGTGTGCATCAGAATGGCAATCTGCTTGAGTTATGAATGGGGTGACTAAGAATATTGTTTTGTTGTAGCTTTTTCCTGTTGAGGTGTCTTTAGTTTTATGGGGGAGTTGTTTTTCCAATAAGAGGATTATTTTGCATACTGACAATAAGGGTGTTTTATTTGCAGTTAACTGTTTGTCGTCAAAGTGTCCATTAGTAGTTAAATTGTTACGTCATCTGGTTCTTCTCTGTTTAAAATCAAATATTTGGTTGAAAGCTTGTCATGTCCTGGGATAGATAATTCGATTGTTGATTTGCTTTCCTGTTTTCAGTTTCAGAGATTCCGGCGATTGGCAGAAGGGGCCGATCTGGAAGGGGAGTTGTGCCCTGCGTACCTGTGGAATCTGATTTGGTCTTAGGTATATCTTACTTACAGTCATCTGGATTACATCCGTTCTTGGCTTCGATGGTGTAGTTTTACAGCAGCTAGAGGTTGGTCTTATTCTAGTGGTGAGGTTTCTGCATTGGCATTTTGTGTGGCGTTATTTAAGGAAGGTTTGGCTTATGCTACTGTTTTAAGGGTTCTATCTGGTGTTTCCTTTGTTCTTCGAGTTTTGGGTTCCTCTTGTATATTAGTTCATTTCTTGATTAAGCATATTTTAAAGGGTTACAAACGTGATAATTGTTTTCTTGGACATGCAAGCTATATTTGAAATAGCTATGGGTGGGGCCCATGCCGCTTGTTTAGCCAGCATGGTCCGGTGGGGTACAAAGTCGCTCACTGAAAAGGTGAGCGGGCGAGTTAAGTCTGAAGTTTTGGCCGAGATTATAGCTGGTCTAATTATTGTTTATTAAGTTATTGGTATGATTGATACAGTTTTAATTGGTTAAAGATAATCTTTAATAAAGTTGGCCGTGGTATGTCTTTAAGGAGACCCAATAAAATGCTTTTTGTACTACATGCGTGGTGTTTGTAATTTAGCTGTTTCCAGTGGTCCCAAAGAGAATAAATGGAGCAGCAGGGCATATATATGGCCTGCCACACTATCAAAAAGGGGGAACAGGATCCGTTCCTGGGATCAGTGGGGATCTCAGAATCGGACCCCACTAATCATATAGTTATGCCCTATGGTGTGGAGAGAGTAACTTGAAAACCTGGACAACCCCTTTAAATCCTCCACCACCAATATCTCTTTACATGGCAGCAGTAATGACTGTAAATACGGAATATCATCACTACCGCCATGTAAACCCTACGTGTCAATACTGGAGAATGTGACGCACAGTGCAGAGTTTTTCAGTCATAAGTCCAACCCCTTTTGCAGGTCACAACCTTTAACAAAGCCCAAGCAAAGGTGCTAGAGAAGCAATGTGAGCAAAGGGCACAGACAGAGGGTCATAACTGAAACAGAGGCATTAGGGTCACCTGAGGCAGGGTAATAGTGGGGATCCTGGAGCAGGGGTAACTGGAGAAGAGGCAATATTAGCGGTGCATTTAGAGTGGGGGCATCTGGAGCTGGGGCACTAATGGGGGTGCACCTAAAGCAGAGGCATTAGGGGGAACTAGCGCAGAGTCCCCCCAATGCCACTCTGAACTCTGCAGAGAGCAGCACACATACACAGAGTCTGCTTGAAACAAATCCCCTATTATCCCCTTACAGTCTCCTACAGCTCACTACTGTAAGACACCTGAGAAATCAGCCCAGCACCTCAGAGGAGTCCTTCTCTCCAGCAGCCACAGTATTCTGACAGCAGGGAGGGCAGGAGGATGGCCATACATGTTCTCTCCTCCTTCACTGCCAGCAGCCCAGGAAGCTTAGAAGATATTGTGGGGCCTCCTGTACAATTTACACCAGTAGGAGGCTGCATCACTGTACAATACTGCCACCTAGTGGCTACAATAATTATCTCTCCTGAGAAACAAGAGAAATAAAATTACTTCTCTGTCTCATCCCTGTGTGCAGGAGACTGGGGGCCTACAGAGGAATCCCCCGCCTCCCTGATGGGCCAGTCCGAGCCTGGCTGTTGTCACTAGGAAAGCTGCAGCCAGTCACAGATTTCCTATGTTGTGTGCAATATTACATGATCCCATGAATCTATCTCTCTTAAGTGGGCATTTGTAAAGCCCACCCCTTAAAATTAGAGACCTTTTAGTTTAAAGGGGTTGTGCACCTTTGGTGGGGTTTTAAAAAAAACAACTCTTTGGCTGACCTGCAAAGGGAAACTTACCGGCCTCAGCTTCTCTACTTGGCTCCCAGGATGGAAACTTCAGTTTTGATGCTGCTACAGTCAATCGCTGGCCACAGCAGTGACCTGCTCCCCTTGCATCATGTCAAATGGTCACTTGACTCGATGCCGGTAGGTCACTGCTGCGGCTCCTATCCTGGGAGCTGAGCAGAGAAGCCGAGGCCAGAAAGAGAAGGATCAGGGAGCCAGCATTGGGAAGCAGGTAAGTACACTTCCTTTCACAGGTCTGCCCAAGAGGGGGGTTTGCCAAACCCTCTAACCAAAGGTGCACAACCCCCATAACAAATATGCAGGGGTGCACTGGCCATAGACCCTACAGGGAAATTACCCAAATGGCTGATGCCTGGGGGGCCATCCAAGCCCTCCTTATGGCCATTAGCAAAGTACATAAAGATCTGATGTTCTCAGCATTAATTAATGTAGATGCATCAGGCACTTATGCATCTGGCCATGGCAGCAGGTCCTTCCTGAATTCAACTGTATTGTCGTCCTTAGGGTGATGATAACTTTTTCTACTGTAGCATGGGCGGCAGTATTTTGCGCTGCACTGTGGTATTTGGTTTTGCAGAGGTAGCATTTTGTGCTGCACTGCGGTATTTGGTTTTGCAGAGGTAGTATTTTGTGCTGCACTGCGGTATTTGGTTTTGCAGAGGTAGTATTTTGTGCTGCACTGCGGCATTTGGTTTTGCAGAGGTAGTATTTTGTGCTGCACTGCGGCATTTGGTTTTGCACAGTATTTTGTGAGATCTGAGATCACAACTACAACACAGAAGCGAAATGTAATAAGTGTCACCAAACATGACCGTGACAAGGCAAACAGTGAAACTGCGATCCCGTAAATGCTTAACTTTTCACTAAGTCTTTCACTGGCCTGGGATATTTCTTCTTGATTGCTGACAGTTACTTAGTAAAGTGCTACATATTGTCGGATGGTAGAGGCCACCTTCAACATGCGTCAGCCTAAAAATCCAAAACGCGCTATGTCACTGACATGGAAATACTTCCCTGACAGCGCTTCCTGCTGTAACAGTCCTGCTGAGCAGAGTGATTATATGAGGTGTGAATGAACTAGTTTTACTTGTAAATAGACACATAGCAAAAGCTTGTATGGAGGCGCAGTACCTTGTAACATCAGGAACATGTCAAGTGGTATAATTGATGTCATCGTCTACAGTGAAATCTCTTTGAGGTGACTGTCCAAAACGTAATTTAAAAGCAGTCTCCCATAAGAAATCTGGTCTGGATTTGGAGGTTGTCTTCTCAAAGACGTGGTGTTTTGGAGAATTTTCACAGTGTATTCTAAAAATTTAGTAGAAAAGCATATAGCATTATACACAAGGACATAACATCGCCAAAAACATAAAGCAATAACACTTTTTTTTGTTTTATAAAAAGCTGACATATTTATCAGCATAATATACTCCAACATCATATATTGATGACAACATAGAGGCTTAAGGTATACACATACATATGGCGGTAATGGTACCCATTCCAGTAACACAAAAAACAGATTTTTACTAAATAAATAGCTCTAGGAACATTACCCTAGAACTGCTTATGGAAAAAAAAAAAAATATGCTGTGCACATGTATTAACAATAGATCTACCCAATGCAATGCGAATGGAATAAGTTACACTTAGGTGTACACCAACGAAAGAGAATGTTGTAGGCTAAAGATAGGAAGAAAGAGATAGACATGGGCACAGTGGCATAGCGTGGGTTGCCAGCGCCCGGGGCAAGCCAAGTATTGCGCCTTTGGACACGCCCATTTTTACCTACCTGCTATCCTATGTAACACCACAGATCTTACAGTGATAGCGCTCTGAGTACAGACAATGAAGCAGATTTCACCTGCAGTGCCATAGGCTCCTGTGCCGTGCGGTAAATTGCTGTAAAATAATCTACTCTGCTGTCTAGGGCCCCCTGTAGTTTGGCGCCCGGGACCCCCCCTCCCCACCCACGATACTCCACTGCATGGACATTTCTACCTATGTCACCTGCTGACCTGTTACATGTGCACTTGGCAGCTGAAGACATCTGTGTTGGTCCCATGTTCATATGTGCCCGCATTACTGAGAAAGATTGTTTTAATACATGCGAATGAGCTGTTGCTTTCAGCTATCTAAGAACTCTCTTAACAGTGTTCTTGTCTCTTTGACGTGGTTTCATTACGTGTCTCCAACAGTTGCTGTGATATCTGGGCGGGTCTTGTTTGCCGCATACAATAGTGCCCTCACTGCTGGTCTGTAACTTTGTGAGTTTCTGTGTTTGAAGTTGATGAAGGGAGGCCATTTCCTCATCAGCAGCTTTAATTGTTACGCTGAGCGCTCCTGTTCCCCTGCTGGCCTCGGAGCGCTCACAGCGTATGCCCCCAGGCAGCACTCCAGTGTCTCGGCGTGTGCGTCCTCGCTCTCTAGGGCGCTCTCTCCCACCCCTGTCGTCGGTACCTCCGATATATTCTCTGTCAAGGAGATCTTGGCGACCAAGATCTCCCGGGGGAAAATATATTTTTTGGTCGACTGGGAGGGCTGCAGTCCTAAGGAGAGGTCATGGGAGCCGGAGGAGAACATCCTGGACTGCAGTCTCATCCGCAAGTTCTTTGGTACCAAAAAGGGAGATAGACCAAAGGGGGGGGGTACTGTTACGCTGAGCCCTCCGGGTCCCCTGCTGGCCTCGGAGCGCTCACAGCGTATGCCCCCAGGCAGCACTCCAGTGTCTCGGCGTGTGCGTCCTCGCTCTCTAGGGCGCGCGCGCGCCGGGACTCTTAGATTCAAAGGGCCAGTGCACCAGTGATTGGTGCCTGGTCCAAAGGGGTTATTAAGGGTTATGGTTTGTGAGAGGCAGTGCTGACTTAATTAGGCTGCACCTGTGCACTGCCCATTTATACCTTCTCCTCCCACAGCTTCCTGCCGGATCTTTGTGCCTTGTGCCTCAGAGAAAGCGTTCCACTGTGTTAGTTTGCCTTGCCTGTTGCCGAACCCGTTGCTACCGTCTACTCGCCTTTGAACCTTGCCGCCTGCCCTGACCTCTGCTATGTCCGACTACGCTCTTGCCTTCTCCCTGTGTACCACGCCTTATCAGCTGCCAGAGAGGTTGAGTTGTTACTAGGGGACACGACCTGGTAGTTACCGCCGCAGCAAATCCATCCCGCCTTGCGGCGGGCTCTGGTGAAGACCAGTAACTGCTTAGAACCGGTCCTTTAGTACAACCCGCGCCATCGCCTCTCTGGTCCAGAGGATCCACTACCTGTCCTGCCGGTACGTGACAGTAAGATCCGGCCATGGATCCCGCTGATGTTCCCCTGCCAAGCCTAGCGGACCTCACCACTATTGTGGCCCAGCAGGGTCAACAGCTGGCCCAGTTGACCGCTATGTTGCAGCAGCCCCTGCCTTCTCAGCAACAGCCAGCTCCTCCGTCTGCTCCTTCTGCATCACCTCCACCTGCAGTTGCCACCGGTTCCAGAATCCGTTTGTCCCTACCAGACAAATATGACGGAGATCCTAAGCAGTGCCGTGGGTTCTTGTCGCAGTGCTCTCTCCACCTCGAGCTTCTGTCCGACCAGTTTCCTTCTGAGCGAGCCAAGGTAGCCTTTATTCTCAGTTTACTGTCCGGGAAGGCCCTGGCCTGGGCTATACCACTATGGGACCGCGCAGATCCTGCCACCGCTTCCGTCCAGAGCTTCTGCCTAGAGTTCCGGAATGTTTTTGAGGAGCCTGCCCGGGTTACCTCCGCAGAGACTGCCTTACTAAATTTGACCCAAGGAGGTTCTTCCGTGGGTGACTATGCCATTCAGTTCCGCACCCTGGCCTCTGAGCTGAACTGGAACAATGAAGCCATTTGCGCCACCTTCAAGAAGGGACTTAACAGTGAAGTAAAGGACGTTCTGGCTGCACGTGAGCTTCCTTCCACTCTTAGTGACCTCATCTTGCTGGCCACTAGGATAGACAAACGTTTCGCCGAAAGACAAGAGGAACTCCTCCTTGAAAAGGAAAAAGCTCGTCCTAGACGCTTTCCTCGTCTGGCTCCCGTTTTTCTGCGTCCACCCCAACCCGCTACTGGGTTTTCCGCAGTGGAGGCCATGCAGGTGGATCGGTCACGCCTAACTCCGCAAGAACGAAGCCGCCGCAGAAACGAGAACCTGTGTCTGTACTGTGCCAGTACTGAGCACTTCTTTAGAGATTGTCCTCTCTGTCCACCGCGTTCGGGAAACGCTCGCACCTAGTAAACGTGGGAGAGGCGTTGCTAGGTGTGGATTCTTCCTCTCCACGTCTCATCATACCCGTGCAGTTGATCATCTCTTCCAAGTCCTCTTTCTCCGCAGCCGCCTTCTTGGATTCCGGTTCAGCTGGCAACTTCATTCACGCCTCCTTGTTTGACAAGTACCGTATTCCAGTAATCCGTCTACCCAAGCCGTTTTTCATCTCTACTGTTAACGGTGAGAGACTCTCTGCCACCGTGCAGTTCCGTACCCAGCCTCTGCAGATGGACATCGGAATATTTCATACCGAGACTATAGAGTTCTTTGTCCTTCCCTTCTGTTCCTCCGAACTCCTCCTGGGTCTGCCGTGGCTTCAACGTCATAGTCCTGTCCTGAATTGGTCCACCGGTGAGATCCTGCATTGGGGTTCCTTCTGTTCGGACCGCTGTCTCAAGCCTGCTCTGGTCAAACAGAACCCGCAAGTTTCTCCGCCTTCTGGGCTGCCCAAGCCATACAATTCCTTTGCGGATGTCTTCTGCAAGAAACAAGCTGAGGTCCTTCCTCCTCACCGATCCTATGATTGCCCAATCAACCTGATACCCGGTTCTACTCCACCTCGGGGCAGAATTTATCCTCTCTCACCTCCTGAGACTCTTGCCATGTCCGACTATATACGTGAGAACCTACAGAGAGGATTCATAAGAAAATCTTCTTCTCCTGCTGGGGCCGTTTTTTTCTTCGTGACAAAAAAAAGACAGCTCCCTCCGCCCCTGCATTGACTACAGAGGTCTTAATAAAATTACCATCAAGAACCGTTTCCCTCTGCCTCTAATCTCTGAGCTATTTGATCGTCTCCGAGGTGCTAAGATCTTCACTAAATTGGACCTTCGAGGGGCCTATATTCTGATCCGTATCCGTGAGGAAGACGAATGGAAGACCGCCTTTAACATAAGGGACGGCCATTTTGAGTATTTGGTGATGCCCTTCGGCCTCTGCAACGCACCTGCTGTCTTCCAGGAATTCGTCAATGATATTTTCAGGGACTTACTTTACACCTGCGTGGTCGTATACCTGGATGATATCCTCATCTTTTCCTCCAATTTGGATCAACACATGGTCCATGTGCAACAAGTTCTTACTCGTCTTAGGAGAAATCGCCTGTACGCAAAACTTGAAAAATGTCTTTTTGAACGGACCTCCCTGCCTTTCCTGGGATACATTATCTCAGCCCAAGGACTTCAAATGGACCCAGCCAAGCTCTCGGCGGTTCTGGATTGGCCACGCCCCTCTGGTCTCCGAGCCATACAAAGATTTCTGGGCTTTGCGAATTACTACAGGCAATTCATCCCTCACTATTCCACTCTGGTAGCTCCTATCGTGGCCCTCACAAGAAAAGGAGCTAACCCCAAATCCTGGCCTTCTCAAGCCGAGGAAGCCTTCCAGTCCCTGAAATCCGCCTTTGCCTCTGCACCCGTTCTCTCTAGACCAGATTCCACCAAGCCTTTCTCTCTTGAAGTGGATGCCTCCTCGGTGGGAGCCGGAGCTGTCCTCACCCAGAAGTCTTCCCGGGGCAAGACTTCTACTTGTGGCTTCTTTTCAAAATCATTCTCTTCCGCGGAGAGAAATTACTCCATTGGGGACAGGGAACTGCTGGCTATTAAATTGGCACTGGAGGAATGGAGACATTTACTCGAGGGCGCCACACATCCTGTGTACATCTTCACGGACCACAAGAACCTGGCTTATCTCCAGTCTGCTCAGAGATTAAATCCCCGTCAGGCTTGTTGGTCTCTGTTCTTCGCCTGCTTTAATTTTGAGATCCATTTCCGTCCGGCTTGTAAGAACATTAGGGCAGATGCTCTGTCTCGCTCCTCTGATGTGGTGGGTGACGAGTTAACACCTCGATATATTATCCCTCCAGAACGCCTTATTACAGTCGCTCCCGTGGACCTGCGCCTTCTTCCTCCTGGCAAATCCTACGTACCTCCACGTCAGCGGCTGCGAATTCTCAAGTGGGGCCACGCCTCCCCTTTCCCGGTCATCCAGGGGTGCAAAAGTCTCTCCAACTAATCTCCCAAAGGTACTGGTGGTCTTCTCTGGAGAAAGATGTCTCGGACTTCGTCCAGGCCTGTATGATTTGCGCCCGGGATAAATCGCCTCGCCAGAAACCAGCGGGTCTCCTCTTGCCTCTACCTGTTCCTGAAGTTCCCTGGTCTCACATCGCCATGGACTTTATTACAGATCTTCCCTCCTCCCATGGCAAGTCCGTTATTTGGATCGTGGTGGATCGCTTCTCCAAGATGGCTCACTTTGTACCCCTGCCCGGTCTACCCTCTGCTCCCATGTTGGCCAAACAATTTTTCCAACACATCTTCCGTCTCCATGGCCTTCCCAAACATATTGTCTCGGATCGTGGGGTACAATTCGTCTCCAAATTCTGGAGGGCTCTATGTGCTCAGCTCGGGATCAAATTGGACTTTTCTTCTTCGTACCATCCTCAGTCTAACGGCCAAATAGAACGGGTGAACCAAATTTTGGGTGACTATCTGCGTCACTTTGTATCCTCACGCCATGACGACTGGGCTGATCTACTTCCCTGGGCGGAGTTCTCCTACAACTACAAACAATCCTCTGCCTCTAACAAGTCTCCTTTCTTTGTAGTATTTGGCCGTCATCCTCTTCCACCTCTCCCACTCCTTCTTCTGTACCTGCCGTTGACAGTCTTGTACAGGATTTTTCCTCCATCTGGCAAGAAACCCACGATGCTCTCCTCAAGGCTTCCGCCCGTATGAAGGTTCAAGCTGACAAGAGACGCAGATCTCCTCCGGAATTTCGCCCGGGTGACAAGCTGTGGCTCTCCTCTAGGTACATCCGATTTAGGGTCCCAAGTTACAAGTTGGGCCCTCGTTTCTTGGGACCCTATAAAATCAAGAGTCGTATCGATCAAGTTTCTTATCAGCTCCATCTTCCTCCCTCCCTCCGAATCCATAACTCCTTCCATGTCTCCCTTCTTAAACCTGCTGTCTTTAACCGTTTTTCTCCCAAGCTTGTTTCTCCCACCCCTGTCGTCGGTACCTCCGATATATTCTCTGTCAAGGAGATCTTGGCGACCAAGATCTCCCGGGGGAAAATATTTTTTTTGGTCGACTGGGAGGGCTGCGGTCCTAAGGAGAGGTCATGGGAGCCGGAGGAGAACATCCTGGACTGCAGTCTCATCCGCAGGTTCTTTGGTACCAAAAAGGGAGATAGACCAAAGGGGGGGGGGTACTGTTACGCTGAGCCCTCCGGGTCCCCTGCTGGCCTCGGAGCGCTCACAGCGTATGCCCCCAGGCAGCACTCCAGTGTCTCGGCATGTGCGTCCTCGCTCTCTAGGGCGCGCGCGCGCCGGGACTCTTAGATTCAAAGGGCCAGTGCACCAGTGATTGGTGCCTGGTCCAAAGGGGTTATTAAGGGTTAAGGTTTGTGAGAGGCAGTGCTGACTTAATTAGGCTGCACCTGTGCACTGCCCATTTATACCTTCTCCTCCCACAGCTTCCTGCCGGATCTTTGTGCCTTGTGCCTCAGAGAAAGCG
Source organism: Bufo gargarizans (assembly GCF_014858855.1). Taxonomy (NCBI): domain Eukaryota; kingdom Metazoa; phylum Chordata; class Amphibia; order Anura; family Bufonidae; genus Bufo; species Bufo gargarizans. The sequence goes on from NC_058082.1 coordinate 601,451,981, forward strand.
TTCCACTGTGTTAGTTTGCCTTGCCTGTTGCCGAACCCGTTGCTACCGTCTACTCGCCTTTGTCGCCTGCCCTGACCTCTGCTATGTCCGACTACGCTCTTGCCTTCTCCCTGTGTACCACGCCTTATCAGCTGCCAGAGAGGTTGAGTTGTTACTAGGGGACACGACCTGGTAGTTACCGCCGCAGCAAATCCATCCCGCCTTGCGGCGGGCTCTGGTGAAGACCAGTAACTGCTTAGAACCGGTCCTTTAGTACAACCCGCGCCATCGCCTCTCTGGTCCAGAGGATCCACTACCTGTCCTGCCGGTACGTGACATTAATTAATTTCTGCCTTTCATGTGTAGGTCATCGTGGCATCTCTTCCCATGAGTCAGTGGCGTAGCGTGGGTAGCCAGCACCCGGGGCAAGCCAGGTATTGCGCCCCCCCCAACCTGTGACCACGCCCCCTTTTTTTTTTTTTTACAAATAATGTAATAGTCACCTGCAGTCCTATATAACACCACAGATACACAGTGATAGCTCTCTGAGTACAGATAATGTAGTAGATGTCTCCTGCAGTCCTATGTAACACCACAGATACACAGTGATAGCTCTCTGAGTACAGATAATGTAGTAGATGGGTGTGAGGCCCAGAATTCAGAACGCACACAGTGTGACCTGAAGTCTGGGACCAGGCTGAGGCAGGGTGGGACAAATTCTATATACCCCCTCCCCCCTACCCTACCGTGAAACAGATATTTGGATGGACATTACATACATTGCTATGAAATATACAGCACCATACCTGTTACATCCAGTGACATCTACTGTGATGTAGACTTTCCTCGACGTCCTCATTCGGAGATAGGACCATCATGATACCTTCTTTCAGCCACGTCTCGTCTCTGCAAAGTTTTGCAGAAAATGTTTTAGATGCCTCACTTTACTATTATCCTCAGATAACAGACGTCCCCCTTCCGCTGTAGTTCCCATAAGTATAATGCTCTCTGTATAATTATAATATATAATGGCCCCCTCTGTATTATTATTATAATGACCACCTCTGTAGTATTATAGTAATAATTATGGCCCCCTTCAGCCCCTCCAGCATACAGTCCTGTGTAAGATACAACACCCCCCTGCCTTTAGTCCTTCTTGCAAACAGTCCCATGTAAAATACATCACTCTCCCTTCAGCTCCTCCAGCATACAGTCCCATGTAAGATACAACCCCCAGAGGATGCCATCTGCCCATCTCTCCTGTCCATATACCAGGCCTACCAGTATTACTCCTTCATATACCGCCTGGTCACCCCACACCTAACAGTCTGAGTCACTTGTCTCCCTGAGTGTTAGGTGGGGTGACCAGGCAGGCAGCTGGTATATCAAGGGCTAATGCTGGTAGACCTGGTATATGGACAGCAGAGATGGGCAGATGGCATCCTCTGGGCACTACTGTCTATCTGGTCTTCCTTCACCAGCACCCTGACTGCCACGGTCCTGCTTGGCCTGGCTCTCATGGCACTTCACTGCCTGGTGCTTGGCTATCAGCACAGAGTGACAGTCAGTGTCGCAGTGTGACTGTCACTCAGTGCTGATAGCCAAGCACGAGGCAGTGAAGTGCCATGAGAGCCAGGCCAAGCAGGACCGTGGCAGTCAGGGTGCTGGTGAAGGATGACCAGAGAGACAGTACTGCCCAGAGGATGCCATCTCTGCTGTCTATATACCAGGGTAGGCCTAGTATATGGACAGCAGAGATGGGCAGATGGCATCCCAGAGAGGCAGTACTGTCTCAGTGTCCCTGGTCATCCTTCACCAGCACTCTGACTGCAGTGCCATGGTGCCATCTGCTTGGCAGCCCTGGCCTGGCTCTCATGACACTGACTGGCACTTAACTCATATTATCATATATTACCCCTAAAGCCTGCCTGCCCTCAGCCCATGCCAACACAGTAAACTAGCAATAAAAGGAAAAAAGACCGGCACTCGCGATGATGATGAATGTTGCGTTTATTCAGTCACATATTATAAGCATATAGTGACGCGTTTCAGCACAACACGTGCTTTCATCAGACTATATGTCTGTTGACATAGTCTATGACATAGTCTGATGAAAGCACGTGTTGTGCTGAAACGCGTCACTATATGCTTATAATATGTGACTGAATAAACGCAACATTCATCATCATCGCGAGTGCCGGTCTTTTTTCCTTTTATTGCAAGTATTGGGACGTCTACCCACTGACTCGTGCACCGCGTCCATCCAGCAGTGCCGACCCTTCTCTACACAACACAGTAAACTACTGACCTAATTACACACTCAGGGTGGGACTTTGGGAGTCTGGGACAGTGACACTGACTGTCACTCACTCTGTCTCAGGGTCACTTGAATCCAGGGCCGGCGCCACCCATAAGCAGAGTAGGCCACCGCGTAGCGCGCACTCTGCCTGGGGGCGCCAGCGCTCTGGAGTCCGAATCCCGACTAGCCGCCGCCCGCGCCACGCCCCTTACTTGTGATCCATGCATCTAAGTTCTAACATCTTCTCCTGATTCCTAGCGGCTGCCCTCGCCATGCCTCCTACCTGGCTGTCATCGATCTGACTCCTCCTGTTCGGCTGCGAGGGCATGCGTTTGTTCAGTCACTTAGTATTACTTAGTGGGGGCACTGGGGGGCAAATTACGTAATGGGCAGTGTGCAGTGAGTTGTGCACTGTCTGTGTGGGCAGTTAGTATTACTTAGTGGGGGCATTGGGGGGCAAATTACATAATGGGCACTGCCCATTACGTAATTTTCCCCCCAGTGCCCCAACAAAGTAATACTAACTGCCCCCACAGACAGTGCACAATGCCCTCCATTATGTTATTTGCCCCCCAGTGGCCCACTAAGTAATACTGCCACAACTGTGCACTGTCTGTGGGGCAGTATTACTTAGTGGGGGCACTGGGGGGCAAATTACGTAATGGGCAGTGTGCAGTGAGTTGTGCACTGTCTGTGGGGGCAGTTAGTATTACTTAGTGGGGGCACTGGGGGGCAAATTACGCAATGGGCACTGCCCATTCCGTAATTTGCCCCCCAGGGCCCCAACAAAGTAATACTGCCCCCACAGACAGTGCACAATGCCCCCACTAAGTAATTCAAGTTGAATCACTGTCTCCAGGCTCATGGCTGGACTACAGTCTCCTACTGATTCAGCTGCAGCCATGATCTTCTGCTTCTTCTTGCTGCCTCCGGCTCCTGGCTCTGCAGTCTGCACTGTCTTTCCCGCCTGGAAGGTGGGCGGAGCCTAGCGGGAACTGCCGTGCATGCCCCGCCCCCTCTCGCCTCCTCACTCTGCTCTGCAGCCGGACGCTGTGTGAAGAAAAAAAAACTGCGTCAGCGATTTAACTTGTGCCAGCCCAGCACATGGCGCCCCCCTGCAGAGTGGCGCCCGGGGCAACGCCCCCCCCCCCCCATGCTACGCCCCTGCCATGAGTGTGGCTCTGACTCTGGAAGTATGTGGACTATGTAAGATAACCATTGAGCCAGGATGCCTTTGTGTGATCTAACCGATCGTCTGACTTGAGGTTGATCTGGTACTTCTGTTGTTTCTTCACTTGAAGACTCTAAACAGATTTCTGTATGTTCTTTCTGGTTGCTTTTAGATTGTGACTGAAGTTGTTCTTGTTTAGGATGAACTATTGGTGTGACGCCATGAATAGAGATGAGCGAATCGAAGCTGATGAAGTGGAATTCGATCCGAATTTCAGGAATTATTTGATTCTCACTGAATCCGAATTTCCTCATGCTTCATGGTAACGAATCGCATTTTTTTCATAAAATGACTGCTGCACGTGTGAGGACATGGAGCAAGGAACTCTGGGAAGGCGGGATCACCCATAATGCCATGCATGCAGCCAATCCGCAGCCAACCCTGTAATATCACAGCCTAATAAATAACCTCAGCCATCTTGGATTCTGCCATTTTCCAGTGTACTTAGTACAAGGAGAGACGTCAGCAGGCGTAGGGTTCAGTAGAGGAGGTTACAGCCTGGGTAATAGAAATAATCCTATTACACCTTGCTGCACTGACTGGGGATCCAAATTGCTATTATACAGTTCTGTAATTCCAGCGAACCGTTCTTATTAGGGTGCAAGTGCTGCTTGAAAAAGGCATTAACAGGGTTTATTACAAGGAAATATTTCTGTGTCTTATTTGCCCTTGTGTGGTGCAGTTATAAGTTCTAAAGCAGTTTTTGGCTTGTATTAGTGCAGAAAAAAAAAGGTTTATTAGCCATTGTGTGGTAAAATGCGAAAATTACAGCCCTGTTTGTCCTGTATTAGTGGCAAAAGTAAAATATATTTGCCGATCAGCGGTACAGTTATATGTTCTAAAGCCTTTTGTGGTGTATATTAGTGGCAAAAGAAAAATATATTTGCCGTTCAGCGGTGCAGTTATATGTTCTAAAGCCTTTTATGGTGTGTATTAGTGGGAAGAAAAAGTGCTTATTAGCCGTTGTGTGGTGAAGTGAGAAAATTGCTGACTTTTTAGGGGTGTTTTAATTTCCTTTTTATTGATTTATTAGATCTAACAGTATGCCAGACAGAGAAGTGCCAGGCCCTGCACAGTAGAATGGCAGAGGCCTAAATGTGGCAAGCACAGCACTATAAAGTGCCTTTTGCGCTGTGGCATTAGATGAATTTTGATATCTTAGTCTAACCAGGCGGTTTATTACTCTGTAATTCCTCTAGCGCTGTTCTATGGAAACAGTAGGTTTAAAGAGCACACCAAATGCTTCAAATAACTTCTTTATTAACTTCAACTTTTCTTCAAATATAACAAGGCAGCCTACGCAGCAGATAGTCCATGTGCAAAACACGTGTTGAAAAGATATCACAAAATGGCGTCATGCATAAGATGGTGGTTCAACTGTTCAATCTTGTCATTCAACATAAAATGGTGAATATATTTCTCTCTTGAGTATCTGTACTCTCACTTTAAGTTATTTAAGCACTTTATGATCTCTCTGAGAGGCATATCTGAGGTCTAACTAATAGTTCTGCTTGCTCAACTTAGTTTGCAGTATGCAATTGCTTATGATCTGGTATGAGCAGTTCGCAGTTTGTATGCAATTTGTATGGAATCTGGTTTGTACGCTTTCAATTTGTATTTGGCAATTTGTATTTGCTATTGTGAACTTTGTGGTTTGCAATTGGTGGAACTGTAAGTAAACACACATATAACTGGTTCAGTATACAGTTCTAATCACTATATTAACAGAAGGAACATTATATAACTGTTTTAAATCCCTATTTTGGCCTCTTGTTCCCATAAAAAACACAGCTCTCGGTGAAGTGAATGTCTCTTCTTCCTATCTCTGGTGAATAATGATTCTAGCAGCTCCTGCTAAGGGAATTCCCAGACTGGCTGTGTGTGAGGCTGGCTGAGATTGGTGAAAACTCTTGCTGTGTGAGAGGCAGGCTGTGATTGGTCTAGACTTCTGCACAGCAACAACAGATTAACTATATGCTTTCTGTTGTTTCTGCTGTGTCATTGAGCTTACCTTACATTACAAAATGAATCTAAAAAGGCATATTATATTTTGTGTTCACAGAAGCAGAAAAAGATAACAGTTATATGACATCCAAAACATGATGTCACAGTAAATAACTCTGCTTTTGTCTTTAACACATAAACATAGGAACTATATTAAGGTTATTAGCAGGTCTAGCTGTATACATATATAAGCTATACTAGCAACTTAGGACAGGTCCTAGCTGGCCAGCTACACTAAATGTTTTTGGCGCAGGCAGAGGTCATAGCAGAGTAAGGGGCCGTGGCAGCAGGGGTCACTTCCAGAAGCCTGAGCTCCCAGTGTTAGCTAGCGGTCGTGTCGTGACCAGCAACCCAGCGGTTCATGAATGGTTGACTCTATCTTCAACTTTGTTGCAAGTGACATCAGACACCCCCAACCAAGAGTCAGTGGGTTTGTCAGACACAACCCTTATTTGGTATGGCCTGGGCCAACGATGATCTATCAGACTTGGGAGCCGGGTGACGAAGGGGCTTCATCATCATCGGGAGAAGAGGGTGGCAGCTTGCCCGTGAGCCAGCAAGTTGGTAGCGTGGACGGTAGTCAGCAGAGTGACAGCAGTGGGAGGTTGGGAGACAAACGTGCCCGGGGGTAGACCACCCGCTTCGCAGGAGCCTACCTACCCGGGAAGTAGCTGTGCACGGGTTCACGGAGGCAGTGGCGGTAGCAGTCAGTCAGTGGGGAGTGTTGGGGGTAAAATCAGCTACTCGGCGGTGTAGCAGTTTTTTGTTAAGTCGGAGGAGGAGGTGAAAATGGCCATATGTAGAATCTGTGGGCAGAAGGTGAAGCGTGGCCAGGGTGCCAATGTTAGCACCACGGCCCTTCATCAACATATGCAGCGTCACCATAAAGTGGCCTAGGGAAACCGTGTCTCCAATGTGGTGGTCCAGCCTGCCACAGCAACCACTGCATCACCCAGTGGCACGCACCAAGGTTCAGGCAGTAAAGGCTCCACCACCTCAGCCGAAGGGAGCTGCCTGTCCTTTCCATCATCTGCTGGTTCTGATGCTCCTCGTCATTCTGTCAGCAATTGATCACTGAAGCGATTGTCAAGAGACAACAGTATGCGTACACTCATCCAATGGCGCAGAACCTGAATGTGGTCCTGTACAAGTTGCTGGTGCTGCAGTCCCTCCCTTTCCAAGTGGTGGACTCTGCACCTTTCAGAGAACTGATTGCTTGTGCCGAGCCAAGGTGGAAAGTCATAAGCTGTCATTTCTTTGCCAAAAATGCAGTGCCAGCCCTGCACACACATGTAGAACAGAAGGTGGGCCAGTGTTTGAGCCTGTCGGTGTCTGCCAAAGTGCATGGCAGTGCCGACGTGTGGAGCTGTAACTACAGTCAGGGACAATACATGCTTTTATGGCCCACTGGGTGAATGTGGTACCTGCAAAGCCACACCAGCAACTTGGCCAGGTGACTCCACTTCCGCCTCCATGTTGTCACACCGTTGGTCCTGCGACAATGTCCGCCTCTGAATCCTCATCCTCCGCCATGTCCTCCGCCGTGTCCTGCAGAGACAATTCCAAGTGCCCCTCCAGCATACCACATGTGCAGGGCACGGTGGTATCACGCTGTTCTGCACCTCCTTTGCCTGGGCGAACTGAGTCACATAGGGGAGGAACTGCTCCGTGTCCTTTATCCAGAAATCGAATCCTGGCTTTCTTCGCGACAACTCAAAATCGGAACCATGGTGACCGACAACGGGAAGAACATGATGTCGGTGCTCGATCAAGGATGGCTGAGCCATGCGCCCTGCATGGCACACATGTTCAATCTGGTTTTCAAGCGGTTCCTGAAGTCTTCCACCCATCTGCAAGACATCCTAAAAATGTCCAGGAAACTTTGCATGCACTTCAGCCACTCGTACACCACAAAGAACACCCTCCTTGAGCTGCAGCGGCAGAACAGCATCCCCCAACATAGGCTGATATGTGACGTTTCCACCCGTTGGAATTCCACCCTCATATGTTAGACCGACTATACAAACAGAAAAAGGCCATAAACTATTTCTTGATCATCCAAGCAGACAGGAGTACTCCCCTGTGTAACTTCGATGTCAGCCAGTGGCAGCTCATGCGTGACACCTGCCGTTTGCTCAGGCCTTTTTAGGAGGCCACGTTATTTGTCAGTCGCCAGGACTACAGGATGAACGTTGTCATTCCACTGCTTCATGTCCCGGAACAGATGCTGGTAAATATGACTGGTCAGAGGACTGGAGATGTGGTGCCTAGATCTCATGGCCACATGAGCCCTGTGGGGGCTGAACTGGAGGAGGAGGAGGACATTGGACCCTAAGAAATGTATAGCAAAATTGGTGGTAGTGTGCAGTGGAGATGGAGGCAGAGAGTCCCTCCGAGTCACTTGCACAAATGGCCCAATGCATGCTCACTTGCTTGTGTAGTGACAGCCGAATTGTCACCATTCGGCTGAGGAATGACTTCTGGCTCTCCACCTTGTTGGACCCTCGCTACCGGTCCTGCTGAGACTACAATAGAGACATCCTATGTAGTCAGTTGGCTGCTGCCTATCTGTGCCATCATCCATCCTCTCGCAGGTCTGACCGGGGGGACCTTCTGCTCTCATATTCCTTTGCCATGGCTGCTGTGGCGGGGGGGGGGGGGGGGGGGGGGGTAGGAGCAGTTCCAGCTCCATCATCAGCAACTTGAGTCTAGAATTGCTGATGAGCAGCTTTCTTCACCCGCCTAGTGAAGAAACTACTCAACAGCAGCAGCAGGTAGACCTGGAGCAGAACCTGAACTAGCAGATGGTGGCATACTTGGACAACACCCTGCCATCCCACATTAAAGATCCACTGGACTACTGGGCAAACTGGATTTGTGGCCTCAACTGGCCGAGTTTGCCCTGGAAAAGCTGTCCTGCCCAGCTAGTAGTGTGGCATCAGAGCGGGTGTTTAGTGTGGCGGGGGCCATAGTTACCCTAAGAAGAACTCGCTTGTCCACCCAAAATGTGGAGAGACTGACCTTGGTAAAGATGAATCAGGCGTGGATCAGCCAGGATTTCCACCCACCAATGCCTGATTCATCAGATTAGATCATCCATGCTGCCTCACCCAAAACTTTACAAAAGAGACAGGTTTCTTCTGGCTTCCTGCCCCACTACTATTCTGATGTTGCCAACCGCCTGATGCCACACATCTGATGCCAAGTTCTCCTTCTTACACCCACCATCGTCAGCAGGTACTGTTTTTGCCACCCACCTCCCCAGTCTGTAACCCACCCACCTCCCCAGTCTTCATGCTGCTGCCACCTCCACACTATGTCACCTTGCCACTCTGTGGTCTCCTCATACTGCTGCCACCTCCTCACTATGTCACCTTCTCACTCTGTGGCCTCCTGATACTGCTGCCACCTCCACACTGTCATTGTGCCATTCTGTGGCCTCCTCCTGATGCTGCTACTGCAACCTCCACACTGTCATTGTGCCACTCTGTGGCCTCCTCATGCGGCTTCCACCTCACCACTATGTCATAGGGCCACTCTGTGGACTTCTCATGCTGTTCCCACCTTCCCCACTTTATGACTGGGCCACTATTTTGCCTTTCGGCCTGGCTGACATCATCCTTTATTTGACCCTTATTCTGATCTGTCAGAAGGAAGGAAAAATGAGACGCAGAACGGATCCTGTCTATGTAACAGCTGTAAGGCCTGCATGACATGGTCCCTATTTTGCATCAGAATTGGCTTATGATTTGATAGCCAAAAGTAGGAGTGTGTACAATTGTCATCTCTATTTTGGATCCACTCTTTTATTTGGCTTTAGCAATACTGATGGATTACTGACCAAATGCTAACCGAGTAAAGGTGGATGCTCAACAGACAGGATCCGTTTTTTGGGGGTTATTGTTCTGACGGATCAGAGGAAGGGCAAAATAAGCAGTGACGTTAATACAAACTTACTGCAAGCACCCTCTTCACTCTGTCGGGGGAGGGGGGGGAGGCTCTACTTGTATAAGTGTTTAATAGAACAGATTCTGTAGCCATCCATGTGGAATCAACTGACGACGTTGTAAAAGGAGTGCCCTTCTTCTTGGCCCTAACATCGAACTATGCTAAGTTCATACTTTAGTTATTTGGTCAGTTTTAGCCCTGTGACTGCCCAAATAAGTGAAGTGTGAGTGATTCTAAGAGTGATGCATGTCATCTGCATAAAATACTGACTCACAGTATTATTTCACTCGCAAAGCAGACTCCCTATGTGTGTTACTGCAAGGCACAGTGTTCTGCACCATTATAAAGGCTCTCTGCAGCCAGGAAATAGCAGTTTAACAAAATTCGCCGCCAAAAATTTGGATCAAACTGAATTTTTCCCCCAAAATTTGGCGAACCGAATATTAGAAAATTTGCTCATCTCTAGTCATGAAACTTGAATGACACATATCTGCCTTGTTGGTAAACTCGTACCGTATACTGACAATAGCCGTAGCAATGTCTCGCAGACAATTTCAAACCTATAAGAACCAGTAGAATGATCTTCATTAGATACTGGTCACTTTTGAGTAGTATTGAATGGGATCCATGCTGACAGTGATGGGGGATGGGCGGCCGCCTGGCTGGTCAGACAATGAACATGACTCATCCTTCCTTATACAGGGATGGGGTGTGTGCATTGTCTGTTCAGCCACATGGATGCCCTTCCCTGTCCTTTGACATGTCATCACTTCCTGTATCCTTGTCTTGGGCCAGCCCCTTTTACACCTTTTGTGAGTAAATAAAAGAAACAGACTGGGTAGAGAGGAGGAGGAGTTGCTCAGAATTCAAGATGGTAACAACTGGGTCTGGCTCTGACTGCGGCTGAGGGAAAGGGGGTTTACATTTCCTTACACAAAGATATTGGAGAGCAGAGCAGATTACAACAGATAATATTTCTACAACACCAGCAAGGACAGTATCGTGGTGCTCCTTAAAACGCTTGTGTCGTAAAGCGAGAGGCACAAACAACCTCCCAGGAGGACAAAGATCAGGAGCCTCTGCCTGGGCTGCCTGTACCTCTGCCTCCAAATCAGGATAAAGAGCAGAGACGACCACCCCTTCAGCCAAAAAGGGACCCGGGTCTTCAAAGTTCCCCCCTCCCGGAAAACAACGTGACAGGGCATCCGCCTTCACATTTTTAACCCCAGGGCGGAACGTGACAACAAAATTAAACCTAGAAAAGAACAAAGACCATCTGACCTGTTTCAGGTTCAGACGCTTGGCCGATTCCAAGTAGGCCAGATTCTTATGGTTGGTAAACACGGTATCTCCCTATCTCCCACATCTCCCACATCGTAATTTCTCTCTGCAGAGGAGAGTTTTACTTGAGAAAAAGGCACACGGTTGCCATTTGGCAGGAGAGGGACCCTGAGGCAATTCTCTCTGCAAAACTCACTCCAACCATTTATTTGCCTTGCTTGCCAATCAATGGTGGGGTTATGTTTAGTGAGCCACGGTAGCCCCAACACTAGAGGAGTAGGTAATCCGCTTAGGACGAAATATGACATATCCTCAACATGAGTGTCACCCACAGTCAAACAGATATTGTGCCCTTTAACGATCTTTGAGAAAGTGGAGCGAAATCGATAGTAGAAAATAGGTATATCCTTTTCCAAAGTGCATACCTGGAAACCATGCGTTATTGCAAATTGACTATCAATGAGATTGACAGCTGCTCCACTATCTACAAAAATCTCACAAACAATGTTCTTGCTGTCTAGCACCACCCTGGCAGGTAGGAGAAAACGGGAACTACAAGCAAACGGCAAACCTTCAATTTCCGCATCAACCTTGCCAATAGTAGCAAATGAAAAGTTTTTAGAGGGTTTTTTCTTTCTTTTTTTTTTATTACCCTCAGAAAACTCCATGAATCTCCTAGAGGGGCAATGATTTATACCCCCACAACAGAAACAAACCCTCCTCTGAAAGCTGAATCCTCTACTATCAGAGGCAAGCAAACCCAGCTGCATGGTCTCCTCCTCAGAGGGGATTGAGAGAGACTGAGACCCCTGCGCACTGAATGAGACAGCCCCACTGTCCTTGGGCTGAATACGACAGGAAGGAGTAGTCTTCTCTCTCTCTCTAAGACGCCTATCAATATGAACAGCTAGAGACATGGCAGATTCTAACTAGGCTGGTCTCTCATGAAAAGCAAATGCATCTTTCAATCTTTCCGTAAGATCATTGCAAAATTGACTCCGGAGTGCAGCATCATTCCAACCAGTATCAGCTGCCCATCTCCGAAATTCAGAACAATATATCTCTGCGGACTGTTTACCCTGGCATAAAAGACGCAGTTTAGATTCAGCCAGAGCAATATGATCCGGGTTATCATATATCTGCCCCAGGGTTACAAAAAATTCATCCACCGATCGGAGGGCCGTGCCCCCACCGGCAGCGGAAAGGCTTAAGACTGAGCGATACCCCTGAGCAGCGAGATGATGATCCCCACCCTCTGCTCTTCATCACCAAATGAATAGGAAAGTAGGCGAAAATGGAGTTTGCAAGCCTCTCTAAAGCGAACAAAATTCTCACTACCCCCGGAGAACGTATCCGGAAGCGAGATCTTAGGCTCGGAACAGACTGCATGAACACCAGCAGAACCGTTCACCTAAAAACTGAGACAGTTTTACGGAGATCTGCTACCTCCAGCGTAAGACCTTGCATGCGATCAATCAAGGCTGAAACCGGATCCATGCTTAAGACGGTTATGGCGGTTTATAATGTCACGAATGATGTTGCAGATAGCTGGAACTTATGAATAAACGTCCGACTGGCTTTATCCCAAACTAAGGAGCATATAGGTGAGCCCTATAAAACCCTAAGGGCTCTCCCTGACTGCTATGCCCATGCAAGGGTCTCAATGGTAGACAATTGCATGCCCACATACCTAAGACTGTGTGACACCTGAAAACCCTATAATAGTGAGGAGACACGACCACTGGCTCCCTGCACTTAATACGGACGGAGTCAGGATCACCTAGAATCGAGCCAGCAAGGAAACACAATACATGAAAAGACTTATCTGAGTAACACTTCATCCAGGAAGTAGTATAAACCGCAATGTGAGGCAGTATGGGAGGGAATATAAAGGGAGACGATTAGTCTAAATAGGTGACACCTGGGAGAAGGAAAGGAGATGACAAAGTGAAACCAAAACAAAGAACATCATGCAAGAGGTAGAGAAGGACATCTGCCAGACCTTCTCACAGAACTGGCGGTGACAGGTTTATGCAAATATTCCAATTTAAGCCTAACACGCTTCCTTCCCCACAAACAAATCATTAAAAAATCTGTCCATAAGTTTAAAAAAAAACTTGTCCTCTATCCCTATTGGTGAGTTCATAAGAATATAAAGGATTTGGGGTAAAACCACCAGCTTAACCAGGGATACTCTATCAGCTTTAGATAAGGGAAGGCAAAGCCATATCCAGATTTTTGACCTCAGTTCAATTACCAATGGAATCAAATTAAGCTGTAGAAAGTCCTCAGTCTTAGGGGATATAGTCATCCCTAAGTAATGGAATGAGTCAGACATTCAACTCAGTCAAAAAGCCTTCATTAGAGGGTACAAAATCCAGTGGCATAAGAGTAGTCTTTGACCACTTTTTATCTAAACCTGAAACCCCGCCAAAAAGCTTAACCATTCGGATGAGTCTTGGAAGAGTTGTACTTGTATGATCTATAAAAAAATAAGACATCATCCGCATATAGGGAGATACGATCTTTGATCCCTAGTGTCCCAAACCCTCAGATTTTAACATCATGTCTAACAGCCAGAGCCAAAGGCTAGATATAAATATCAAATCGCAATGGAGATAGTGGACAACCTTGACGAGTGCCCCTGTCCAAGTCAAAACTAGAAGTCAAGATCCCATTAACATTCAGACTTGCTGAAAGAGATTTATATAATAGTTTAATCATTACTATACATCTATCTCCAAAACCCATTCTACCCAAAACCGTCCAGAGAAATCTCCACTCCACCCTGTCAAACCCTGACAGCACTTTTAACTATTCATTGATCACTCTGCCTTTTTAGAAGATTCATTGTTTCTTTCCAAACTCTGTGACCTGTTTTCTTGCATACAAAACACTGACGTGTCTCCTTTAAATCTGTATATTAGCAAATATGGGACATTTAAGCCCGAACCCTGGGAATGCACCAAAAATTTCCACTTTTGGAGGGGGTTTCCATAAACACATCTGCTTTTGCTGTCTGTTCATGGGATTGCATCACCAAAATTGGGACTGTTGGCAAATATGTGGAACATCACAGTAAATTATTCACTGGCATTAGTTGTCATCTATGGTTCCCTGCAATAAATAACCAAGATTGTTTCAGTGTATGTAAAATGTTATGTTACGATAATGTAAAATGTTTTCAGTGAAGAGAGGGGTGGCAAGTGTAATGTGAGCTAGCATGGTCTTAAGCCCCAATGCAAAATCTGTATCACGGCTTACCACCTACCATGTTCCATCCATTAGTAATAATAGTGTCGTCTTGTGTAGCAGAGAGGCCTTTTTGGTCCTTAATAGAGTTGAGCGGACACCTGGATGTTCGGGTTCAACGGGTTCGGCCGAACTTTGGAAAAAAGTTCGAGTTCGGAACCCGAACTTGAACCGAACTTGACCCCGAACCCCATTGAAGTCAATGGGGACCCAAACTTTTGAGCACTAAAATGGCTGTAAAAATGTAATGGAAAGGGCTAGAGGGCTGCAAATGGCGTCAAAATGTGGTTAAGAGCATTGCTCTGCAAACAAATGTGGATAGGGAAATGACTTAAAATAACATAAAATACGTAAAAATTAAAAATAATAATCTTGATCTAGGAGGACCAGGTCCATATGGAGAAGGAGGTTGAGGAGGCAGTGGATGGGCCGGTGTAGGTGGAAGTGGCGGTGGAGGAGGAGGTAGCCTACACTGCTTTTTGGTTTTAAATTTATTTATATATTTTTTAATTAGGGTAAACCCCAAAACATTGGGAAATATAACCCTCCAGTCCTGCTAAACACACGTTCAGACAATACACTGGCTGCAGGGCAGGGCAGCACCTCCAAGGCGTAAAGTGCAAGCTGAGGACATGTGCCCAATTTGGAGACCCAGAAGTTGCAGGGGCTGACCCCTGTCAGTTAGTGTGTGTGCGCGTGTGCATACTTACTGCCCCACCCACCATGTCGCACGTCCCGGTGATGTTCACGATCCAATTTGATATCTGCTCTATCAACTTTCGATGTTCTTTTATGCGCCTACCATGGTGATTACGGGTAATGGGGAATCAGGGTTCCAGGTCGGAGAGGGAGCGTGAGAAAAAGAGACCAAATTTAAGGCAGATAAATTTATTTTAAAAAAATTGGGATCAAGAAGAAATGTGGGAAAAGTTATTGAGGCGCAAATGTGGGACAAATTACAGAAGCCCAAATGTGGGCCAAAAGAGTCAAGCGGAATTGTGGGAAAAGCTATTGAGGCGCAAATGTTGGCCAAAAGAGTATAGCGGAAATGTGGGACAAAGTATTGAAGCTTAAATGTGGTACAACTTGTTTAAGTTTAAGCATTGAATCAAAAGAGGTGGCGCTCATCAATTAAAGAAGAATTTCAGAAATTTTATTCCCTGTCACCTATGCAGAGCTGGGGTTTATTCACGTCTAAAATTGTATAATGTCAACCCAAGAATGTAACAGAAAAATTACTGAATTTAATTAACCTGTCTACTTGGTAGAGCAGGGGTCTATGACAGAAAACAATTCTTTATTGTCACCCGAAAATGTAAAATAAAAATTATTGAAATTTATTAAGCTGTCAACTAGGTATAGCAGTGGTACATCACACCAAAAAATTGCTGAATTTCACTATAAAATTTAACTGCCAATTTGTTTTTTGTTACCCGGCCTACTAGGTTTAGCAGTGGTACCATACACCCAAAAATTGGTGAATTTCACCCAAAAATGTTAATGGCAATTTATTTTATTTTTTTAACCGTCATACTAGGTATAGCAGTGGCACTATACACCCAAAAATTGGTTAATTTCACCTGAAAATGTTAATGATAATTATTTTTTTTTTTTTTTTAACCAGCCTACTAGGTAGAGCAGTGGTACATCACACCCAAAAATTTATGAATTTCTCCATAAAACTTAAGAGACCAATTTTTTTTTTTGTTTAACCTGTCTACTAGGTATAGAAGTGGTATTTCACACCCAAAAATTGTTAAATTTCAACTGCAAATGTAACTGACAAATATATATATTTTTGTTAACCTGCCTACTAGGTATAGCAGTGGTACTATACACCCAAAAATTGGTGAATTTCACCAGAAAATGTTAATGACAATTTTTTTTTTTTTTACCGGTGTTGAATTCCACCAGAAAATGTAAATTACAAAGTAAGTGAAATTATATAAAATAAAACACGTACAAAAAAAATGGATTTATGAGGTGGAGTTCCATATGGAGTAGGAGTTTGAGGAGGCGGTGGAAGCGGCGGTGTAGGAGGACGAGGTAGCCAACACAGGTTTTTGGTTTTAATTTAATTTTGTAAAATTAAGGTACACTACAAAAGAGTGTGAAATATCCAAAATACAAACATGAGCAATTGCGCTGCAGTATAACAATGGCTTTTTAGTGCCGGTATACATGTCTATTCTGCACAAGGTACGGACAAGTCCTGAGGGATCCATGCCTGGTTCATTTTAATGAACGTGAGCTTGTCCACATTGGCTGTGGACAGGCGGCTGTGCTTGTCTGTAATGACGCCCCCTGCCGTGCTAAACACACGTTCAGATAATACACTGGAGACCCAAAAGTTAAAGGGGGCAGATCCGTCATTCAGTACGTGTAGGTGTGTGCACACATACTGCTCCAGCATGTTGGTGAAATGCTGCCTCCTGCTAAGACGGTCCATATCAGCTGGTGGTGCTGGTTGTTGTGGTGTGCTGACAAAGCTTTTCGACATGTCAGCCATGCTAACCCTGCCTTCTGAGGTGCTGGCGGTGCCCCAGCTGCATTGGCGACCTCTTTCTCGTCCTCTGCCTTTACCTTGTGCTTCCACTGTGCCCCGCTGCCAGGTGGGAATGCCACCAGAAGCGCGTCTACCAGCGTGCGCTTGTACTCGCACATCTTACGATCATGCTCCAGTCAGGGAATTAAGGACGGTACATTGTTCTTGTAACGGGGATCCAGCAGCGTGGCCACCCAGTAATCAGCACAAGTTAGAATGTGGGCAACTTGGCGGTCATTGCGGAGACACTGCAGCATGTAATCACTCATGTGTGCCAGGCTGCCTAGAGGCAACGAAAAGCTGTCCTCTGTGGGAGGTGTATCGTCTTTGTCCTTTGTATCCCCCCATCCACGCACCAGTGATGGCCATGAGCTGGTCTGGGTGCCACCCTGCTGTGAACATGGTTCCTCCTCCTCCATCTCCTCCTCCTCATCCTCCACCTCTTCATCCTCCAGAACTGTGCCCTGGCTAGACAATTGTGTACCTTGGGTTTGTGGGTGCAGGAACCCACCCTCGGAGCCACTTGGGAATGACTGGCCGGAAACCCTACGAAATGATCCCTCTTCCTCCTCCTCCTCCTCCTGCGCCACATCCTCTTCCATCATCGCCAGGAGCGTTTTTTCAAGGAGGCATAGAAGTGGGATAGTAACGCTGAGAACGGCATTATCGGCACTGGCCATGTTGGTGTAGTACTCAAAACAAGTGCAACAAGGACTACAGGTCTCGCATGGAGGCCCAGTCATTAGTGGCGAAGTGGTGCTGTTCTGCCGAGCAACTCACCCGTGCGTGCTGCAGCTGAAACTCCACTATCGCCTGCTGCTCGCACAGTCTGGCCAGCATGTGCAAGGTGGAGTTCCACCTTGTAGGCACGTCGCATATGAGGCGGTGAGCAGAAAGGCCGAAGTTACGCTGCCACGCTGACAGGCGAGCAGCAGCAGGGTGGGAACGCCTAAAGCGCGCACAGACGTCCAGCACTTTATGCAGCAGCTCTGACATGTCGGGTAATTTTTAAGGAATCTCTGCACCACCAAATTTAGCACATGCGCCAGGCAAGGGATGTGCATCAAACCGGCTAGTCCCAGAGCTGCTACGAGATTTCGCCCATTATCGCACACCACCAGGCCGGGCTTGAGGCTGACTGGCATAAACCACTCATCGGCCTGTTGTTCAAGGCCCGTCCACAGCTCCTGCGCGGTGTGTGGTTTGTCCCCCAACAGTTTTAAAACTGCCTTCTGTCGTTTACCCCTGGCTGTGCTGAAGTTGCTGGTGAAAGTGTTACACTGACCGGATGAGGAGCTGGTAGAGAATGAGGGAGCAGAGTAGGAGGAGGCAAACTGAAGCACCCTGCAATCCTTGGTGGTGGAAGGACATGCGCCAAACTGCTATCCGCCCCAGGCCCAGCCGCCACTGCATTTACCCAGTGTGCTGTTATAGAGATATAACGGCCATGACCGTGCTTACTGGTCCACGTATCCATAGTCAGGTGCACCTTGCCACAGATGGCGTTGCGCAGTGCACACCTGATTTTGTCCCCTACTTGGTTGTGCAGGGAAGGGATGGCTCACCTTCAAAAGTAGTTGCGGCTGGGCACAACGTACTGTGGGACAGCCACCGCCATAAGGCCTTTAAAACTATCCGTCTCCACCAGACGGAACGGCAGCTTTTCAAATGCCAGCAATTTAGAAATGCTGGCATTCAGGGCTAGGGATCGTGGGTGGGTAGGGGGGTACTTCCTCTTCCTCTCCAGTGTTTGGGATATGGAGAGCTGAACGCTTGTGTGGGACATTGTGGAGATGCTTGGTGATCCAGGTGTTGGTGTTGCTGGAAGATCCTCTGTTTGCGGGGTGCCAGGTGGCACTGTCACTCCAGAGATGGATGAAGAGGCCGCGACTGCAAGAGAAGAGGAAGCAGGAGGAGCCAGAGACCTTTCTTGGTTTTTGAGGTGTCTACTCCACTGCAGCTCGTGCTTTGCACTTAAATGCCTAGTCATGCAGGTTGTACTCAGGCTGAGAACGTTTATGCCTCGCTTCAGGCTCTGATTGCACAGCGTGCAAACCACTCGTGTCTTGTCGTCAGCACATTGTCTGAAGAACTGCCACGCCAGGGAACTCCTTGGAGCTGGCTTTGGTGTGCTCGGTCCCTTGCTGCGGTGGGCAGTAAGAGGCCTACTGTCTAGAGGGCGGCCGCTCCGCTTTTGCACCCTGCTCCCTCTTCTGCTGTGCTGGTGTCTCTGTGCGACCACCGCCACTTCTTTCGAACTACATAGGTCACTCACATGACCTTGATTCCATGTGGGGTCGAGGACCTCATCGTCCTCCACATCATCTTCCACCCAGTCTTCACCCCTGCCTTCCTTGTCGGTCTGCACACTTTCGAAAGCCCCAGCAGCTGGCACCTGTGTTTCGTCATCATCCGAGACGTGCTGCGATGGTCCTCCCATGTACTCATCTTGAAAGATAAGTGGTTGGGCATCGGTGCACTCAATCTCTTCCACTTCTGGGGCAGGGCTAGGTGGATTTCCCTGGGAAACCCTGCTAACAGAGTCATCAAAAAGCAGAAGAGACTGCTGCATGACTTGGGGCTCAGACTGCTTGGCTGATTTGCAAGGAGGTGAGGTGAAAGACTGATGGACATCGGCTGCAGGTGCCAACTGTGGTCTTTCAGCAGGAGACTGGGTGGGAGACAATGTGAAGGAACTGGATCCACTGTCAGCAACGCAATCTACTATCGCCTGTACTTGTTCAGGCCTCACCATTTGTAGAGCAGCATTAGGCCCGACCAAATACCGCTGTAGGTTTTGTCGCCTACTCACACCTGAGGAAGGGGCTTCACTTGTGCGTGTAGCTGGCACAGATCGACCACATCCTCTCCCTGCAACAGGAGCTCCACCAGCAGAACCACGACCTGAGCCACGTCCCTTATTTGACGCTCTCCTCATATTTTTTAAATTTAGGATCTTGCCCTAAATGGGTGTTTAATAGTAGAATAGAACGACAGTATTTAAATGGTGTATCTCTCACAGCCTGAACCAGACTAGGCCTCAATAAAATATTTTTTTTTGCCCAAAATGGCTGTATTTCAAATGCCTAATTGAAACCCCTGTATGTAGAGGTAGTATCTCAGAGGGCCTGAACCTCTGTAGGCCTGAAGTGAATATATCTTTGCACAAAATGGCTGTATTTCAAATGGCTGTATTTCAGATGCCTAATTCAAACCCCTGTATGTAGAGGTAGTATCTCAGAGGGCCTGAACCTCTGTAGGCCTGAAGTAAATATATCTTTGCACAAAATGGTTGTATTTCAAATGCCTAATTCAAACCCCTGTATGTAGAGGTAGTATCTCAGAGGGTCTGAACCTCTGTAGGCCTGAAGTACCGGTAAATATATATCTGCGCAAAAAGGCTGTATTTCAAATGCCTAATTCAAACCCATGTATGTAGAGGTAGTATCTAAGAGGGCCTGAACCTCTGTAGGCCTGAAGTAAATATATCTTTGCATAAAATGGCTGTATTTCAAATGGCTGTATTTCAAATGCCTAATTAAAACCCCTGTATGTAGAGGTAGTATCTCAGAGCGCCTGAACCTCTGTAGGCCTAAAGTAAATATATCTTTGCACAAAAAGGCTGTATTTCAAATGCCTAATTCAAACCCCTGTATGTAGAGGTAGTATCTCAGAGGGCCTGAACCAGTGTAGGCCTGAATTCAATATTGGTGCACCAAATGGCGGTATTTAAAATCTCTGAATGTAACCCAATTGTATTAAGGGTGTATCTCACAATGACATCTGCATCGAAGGCTGCCAACTAAATTTTTTGTGCCCAAATGAGTGTTTGTTTAAAAACTGAATTTGACAGCAGTATATAAGCCTGTAATTTCACACGTATTGATGCTACAAGGCCTGAAAATAGTGTTTTTTTGTCAAGAGTGTGTTTTTCAAACCCCAGAAAATTATGGGTGTATTTCTACCCTAAATTGCACACTGACTAATACAGATGTTGTAGATTGCCCAAAAAGTATTTTTTTGCTAACAGAATATGAAAGCTGTATATATTAAACTTGAATTTAACACCTGCAAATCTGGAAAATACTGTTTTTTTTAAAAAAAATGGTGTGTTTTTAAAACCCTAGAAAATGATGGGTGTATTTCTACCTTAAATTGCCCCCCAAAAATGGTGATTTGCAATGTCCCAAAAGCTCAGATGCAGTGCTGGTGCACTGAGCATGCATAAAATGGCCGCCACCGCCGCCACCCACCTAACTAACAGAATTATAAAAGTTTGTATTTTTTGGTCAATGAGCTCAAGGCAGGGTAAAAGGATAGTGCCCTGCACCCACACAACTGTTTGTCTGTAGATCGCTGAGTTAGATTCTCTCCTATTCTCTCCCTGAAATCACAAGTCCAGCAGCATCCTCTCCCGACACTTGTAACAGCAGAGTGACGTGCAGCGCTACGTGACTCAAGCTTATATAGAGCCTGGGTCACATGCTGCTCTGGCCAATCACAGCCATGCCATTAGTAGGCATGGCTGTGATGGCCTCTTGGGGCAAGTAGTATGACGCTTGTTGATTGGCTGCTGTACAGCCTTTCAAAAAGCGCCAAGAAACCGCCGAACCCGAACTTTTACGGAAATGTTCGGGTCCGGGGTCCAAAAATCCTAAAGTTCAGTACGAACCCAAACTTTACAGCTCTGGTTCCCTCAACCCTAGTCCTTAAGTCTCTAGGGCTTGCTTTGAGCTGCTAGCGCTAAACTCCCTATAGCTGCAGCCTTTGAAAGAGTGACCAGTCACTGGGCTGCAGCATTTCTGTATTTCTATTATGTCTAAGCCTACATTCACATCAGCGTTTTTATTCAGGTTTTGAGATCCGGCACAGGATCTCAAAATCTGAATAAAACACTTCCGTTTCACTTAACACCTTAAGGGCTTTGCTATTTTTTACCTTAAGGACCAGGCCGTTTTTTGGAAACTTGACCTGTCACTTTATGTGGTAATAACTTCAGAATGCTTTTACTTATCCAAGCGATTCTGAGATTGTTTTTACCTGTTTTTAGTCAATATAATTCACCTTTATTTATAAAAAAATCTAAAATTAACCGAAAAGTTTGAAAAATTACCAATTTTCAGAATTTGAATTTATCTGCTTTTAAGGCAGATAGTGATACATCATAAGAGAATTATTAACTTACATTCTCCATATGTCCACTTTCATGTTTGCGTCATTTTGTAAATGTAGTTTTTTATTTTTTAGGATCCTTTAAGGCTTAGAATTTTTTTATTTTTAAGAAAATTTCCAAAGCCCACTTTAAGGACCACTTCAATTCTAAAGTTACTTTGTAGGACTTACATATTGGAAACCACCCATAAATGACCCAATTGTAAAAACTACACCCCCTCAAGTTATTCAAAACTGATTTTACAAACTTTGTTAACCCTTTAGGTCAGGCATCCTCAAACTGCGGCCCTCCAGATGTTGCAAAACTACAACTCCCAGCATGCCCAAACAGCCTACAGGTATCAGCCTACAGCAGGGCATTGTGGGAGTTGTAGTTTTACAACAGCTGGAGGGCCGCAGTTTGAGGATGCCTGCTTTAGGTGTTCCAGAAGAATTAAAGGATAAGGAGATAACAAATTTAAATTTCACTTTTTTGGCAGATTAACACATCAAGGGTTAACAGCCATATAAAACTTAATATTTATTACCCCAATTCTGCAGTTTGCAGAAACACCCCACATGTGGTCCTAAACTGCTGTACGGGCACACGGCAGGGCGCGAAAGAAAAGGAGCGCCATATGGATTTTGGCCGGCAGATTTCACTGGGATAATTTTAAGTTGCCATATGACATTTAAAGACCCCCTGATGCACCCCTAGAGTAGAAACTCCAAAAAAGTGACCCCATTTTAGAAAGTATAAGATAAGGCAGTGTATGAAAAGCATTTATTTAGGCCATTGTAACCTGTGGATCAGTGGCATAGCTAGAAATGACTGGGCCCCACAGCAAATTTTTGAATGGGGCCCCCATCCCCCAGTAATTTTTTCGCAACCCCTTCCTTTCATGCCGCCCCCATTCCTGTGACTAGTAAAGATCGCTCTCTCAGACCAGGCCCGGCAGCTGTTTCATCAGTTTTATACACTGTCTATATTGTCACTGTATATAATTTAATTGTGTAATACTGTTGAGGGGGCCCTGACAAAATCCTTTAGTCCTCCTCCTCCTGGATGGGCCCCTTCTGGGTCAGGGCCCCAAAGCAGCCGCTTCCCCTCCTTCCCCTATAGTTAAGCCCCTACTGTGGATCCATCTTGCCTTCTCCTGTAACAGTTTCTGATCCAGATTTCCACTTCTAGGGCCTAGCTTAATTTTCACAAGACCACAGAATTTTAAGACTCCCAGATCATTATTATGGACATATGAGATATGTCTATATAAGGAATGTCCTTTTTTGTGTTTATGGCACTATTATGTTCCGAGATCCTTCTTCTTAATTCCTGCACAGTTTTCCCCACATACAGTTTCGGGCAGGTACAGGATGTGACAAATAATGCCACTGCTGCGACAGTTAAAAAAATCCCTGATTCACGTCCATTCACTGGATTGCTGATTTTTTTAAATTCTGGGTAAAAACTTGCAAAAAGTTCAATTCCCACATGGGAAGGAACCCATCATTTTTTATTTTAACTATACTCCATTGTCCAATTGTACTTTTGGGAGGAAGCTGTGGACCAATTGATCTCTAAGGTTTGGTCCTCATCTGTACGTAATCATGTTTTTGTGTCTCCTTTTTCTGAAAGCCATATTTTTATTTTTTGGGCGATTATCTTATGTAGGGGCTCAGTTTTCGCGGCATGAGGTGACTGATTGGTACTATTTTGGAGTACATACTACTTTTTAATAGTTTGGTATTACATTTTTTGTGAGGTATGATGACAAAAAAAAATTAGATTTTTTTGGCACGGTTTTTATTTTTATAGATTTTTATAGATTGTTAGACGTGGCAATGCCTAATATGTCTGTTTAAAATATATTTTGGTTTTATTTTGGTCTCCATTTTCTAAAAGCCATATCTTTATTTTTTGGGCGATTGTCTTAGTTAGGGTCTCATTTTATGTGTGATGACTGATTGGTTTTGTTTTTGGGTACATATGACTATTTGATCACTTAGTATTACACTTTTTGTGATGAAAGGTGACAAAAGATTTTTACGGTGTTGACCAGACGGGGTGGATCATGTGATATTTTTATAGAGCAGGTTGTTACGCACGCGACGATACCTAATATGTGTGTTTTTTATTTTTTGTTCTATTTTTTTCAATTTTATATGTTCTTTTTATGGGAAAGGGGCTTTTTTTTAAATTGAAACTTTCATTTTTTTTATTGTTAAAAACACTTTTATTTCACTTTTATTTTTTATTTTTTGTCCCACTATGGGTCTTCAACATTACAGGGTCTGATCCCTGTTTTAACGCAGCACAATACATCTGTATTGTACTGCATTGACCATCAGTGTAATACACTGATAGTTTGCCTATAAGACCCAGCCTGGGTGCTGAGCCTCATAGGCCTCCGGGGCTTTGAATGGCTTGGGGCTGCCATGGCAACCATCGGGTCCCCTCCACCGCCGCGCGGGAACCCGATGTATAAGGAGAGGGAGCGCAAACCTTATTTTCGTTACTTAAAAAAAACATATCTGTCCCCATCTGCCCAGTGGGGGGGGGGGGGGGGGATTGGGTCGCTCTGGTAGACACTTGATAGCTGTGCAGGAAGCAAGGACACAAACAGGATAAAGTCCCATTCAAGTGTCTTTATTTCACACATATATTCAAACATAAGATCTCACAGGCAAGCTGGCTGAAGTGTATTACAGTGTGTAATACACTTACAGCCAATCCATCACAATACAGAGTTATTGTGATGCATTGTAAAGGAGATCAGACCCCCAAGGCCTCTTTCACACAAGCGTGTCCAGATAAGGTCCGGATGCGTTGCGGCAAACCCACCCGAGTAGGTGCCCAATTGCAGTCAGTTTTGACTGTGATTGCATTCCGTTGTTCAGTTTTTATTGCGCGGTGCAATATGTTTTGCACGCGCGTGATAAAAAACTGACTGTGGTCACAGAAGTTCAGGTTTGGGTTCAAGGTAGGGTGACCACATTTCCTAACTGCCATTCAGGGACACTTACAAGTGCATTTCGTCAAACTTATACTTGAGACTGGCAAAAACATATCTGCCTGTGCATTTTTCAGTATTTCTGCACATTAACTGGCTACTTTGCTGCCCTAAACCCAAAGAAGAGGCAGACATCATTATTCATTGCAAAGTTAAACTTACATTTCGCCCTCTTTAATGCCGATAACGGCCGCACAGTTACAGGCACAGTAGAGATCCCGGCCAGGCCGACGTCACGTGAGTCTAAGGCCTCGTTCACACTTCAGTGTTTGGTCAGTGATTTCCATCAGTGATTTGTGAGCCAAAACCAGGTGCAACTCTAAACACAGAACAGGAGCAGATCTTTCCCTTCTACCTCATGTCTGTGGAGGCTCCACTTCTGGTTTTGGCTCACAAATCACTGATGGAAATCACTGACCAAACACTGAAGTGTGAACGAGGCCTAAGATCACACGGTCGCGGTCACGCTACTCGGCCGCGCAGCAAGGCAGTGGAGGAGCCACACACACATCGGCATCGCATAGTACTGTCCTATCTGATTTGGCGATCGCATAGTATAAAGAAGTGACTGTCACCAGGGCCGGTTCTAGGTGAAAAGGGGCCCTGGGGCGAAAAACAATAAGGGCCCCCCCCATGACACTTGACTTTTACAGAAGAAACTGTACATTGTGTGGCAAAGTGTATGCTATATGTGTATAACAAACATATTTCATATGAAAACTTACAATTACTTGGCTTGGCCCTTGGGGATCTCGGACACCACTTCCACACTTTGGCCGGGGGCACGGCGGAGCTGATGTTGTGTTTTATCCTAATGAGAAAGATTTCATAATAAGGATTTGTAGAATGGGCAGAGGGATAGCAGAGCAGGGAGAGGCTGGTGCTGCTACTAGGGGGTCATACCATGGGGGAGTAATAAAGCCCACCATAATGCCCCCCAGTAGAAATAATTCTTCTTATAATGTGACAGTGCAGAAAATGCCCCCAGTTGAGCTAATGTCCCCATAATGTGCCAGTATAAAATACCCCTATATAGTGCCCCCAGTAAATGCCCCCATAGTGCTCCTCTCCCCCTCCCTCCTAGTCCCCCCCATAATGTACCAGTATAAAATGCCCCATATATAGTGCCTCAGTAGATGCCCTCGGTGTCCCCCATAATTTGTAAGTATAAAATACCCCTTCTCAGTGCCCCCATAGATGACCCCATAGTACTCCTCTCCCACCTTCCCCATAGTACCCACCATAACGTGTCCCAGTATAAAATGCCCCTATACAGAGCCCCCATATAAATAACCGTTCTTTGTGGCCTCAATAGATGCCCCTATAGTGCCCACCAATAATGTGCCAGTAAGAAGTGCCCCCATAGATGTCCCCCAATAATGTGCCAGTAGCCAGAGCCCCCCCACCATTATGTGCCAGTAGCCATAGGCCCCCCTATAATGTGCCAGTAGCCATAGACCCCCCTATAATGTGCCAGTAGCCTGAGCCCCCCCCCATCAACATGTGCCAATAGCCATAGGCACCCCTATCATGTGCCAGTAGCCATAGGGCCCCCTTATAATGTGCCAGTAGCCATAGACCCCCCTATAATGTGCCAGTAGCCATAAGGCCCCCCCTATCATGTCCCAGTAGCCATAGCCCCCCCCATCATGTGCCAGTAGCCACCAGTATTAACAAAACAAAAAAACACTTATACTTACCTCCTTGGCAGCTATGTGATGCAGGCCGCTTCTGGCCTGTGTCCCGCGCTGTACGGCCCAGGGCTCAGGCAACGCGATGACGTCATCGCGACGCCTGCGCTGGCCTCTGATAGGCTGCAGGCACTAGGCCGGCAGCCTATCAGAAGAAGGGGAAGAGACACACCTTTCCCTCCCCTGCTCCACAGCCATCTGTATCGCTGTCCTGAGGACGGCGATACAGATGACTGGAGATGAGCGCTTCCACAATGGAAGCGCTCATCTCCGGCACCTTGCCTCTATGGAAGCGCCAGCCCTGACTGTCACAACAGCAGCGGTCGGCGGCTCAGGTCATTCCGGGACACTGCATTGTCCCGGAATGAGGGTGACCGGGACCCGGGACAGACTCTCCAAATGCGGGACTGTCCCGGGCGATCCGGGACACGTGGTCACCCTAGTTCAAGGTTGTGTAGATTGTATTATTTTCCCTTATAACATGGTTATAAGGGAAAATAATAGCATTCTGAATACAGAATGCTAGGTAAAATAGGGCTGGAGGGGTTAAAAAAAAATCTAAAATAATTTAACTCACCTTAATCCACTTGTTTGCGCAGCCGGCATCTCTTCTGTCTTCATCTGTGAGGAATAGGACCTTTGATG
Organism: Bufo gargarizans; assembly: GCF_014858855.1. Lineage (NCBI taxonomy): Eukaryota > Metazoa > Chordata > Amphibia > Anura > Bufonidae > Bufo > Bufo gargarizans. The sequence goes on from NC_058082.1 coordinate 601,479,018, forward strand.
ACGTCAGTGCGTTCATCACATGGTCCATCACATGATCCATCATGAATCATTTTGTAAAAATTAAGTTTTACAAAAAAAATTAAAGTTTAAATAAAAATAAAATAACCGTCCTTTTCCAAAAATAAAGTTAACAAAATATAATAATAATTGTGTAAAAAAGGAAAGTGGACATATTAGGTATTGCCACGTCGGTATCGACTGGCTCTATAAAAATTTCACATGACCTAACCCCTCAGATGAACACCGTAAAATATATATATATATATAAACTGTGCTAAAAAAACTTTTTTTGGTCACCTCACATCACAAAAAGTTTAATACCAAGCGATCAAAAAGTAATTTGCACCCTAAAGTAGTATTGTCGAGTCCTAGTGACCTAACCTGTAAGGCTCCTTTCACACCTGCGTTCAGGTGTCCACTCGTGAGCTCCGTTTGAAGGGGCTCACAAGCGGCCCTGAACGCAGCCGTCTGGTCCTAATGCATTCTCAGTGGATCCACTGAGAATGCATCCGCCTGCCAGCGCTCAGCCTCCGCTCCGCTCAGTGAGCGGACACCTGAACGCTGCAAGCAGCGTTCGGGTGTCCGCCTGGCCGTGCGGAGGCGAGCGGATCCGTTCCGACCTACAATGTAAGTCAATGGGGACGGATCCGCTTGAAGATGACACCATATGGCTCAATCTTCAAGCGGATCCGTCCCCCATTGACTTTCAATGTAAAGTCGGAACGGATCCGCTCAGGCTACTTTCACACTTAGAAAATTTTTCTAAGTTATAATGCAGACGGATCCGTTCTGAACGGAGCCACCGTCTGCATTAATATGAGCGGATCCGTTCAGAACGGATCCGATCGAACGCTAGTGTGAAAGTAGCCTCAGGTGAACACTCTAAATAACAAAAATAAAAACGGTGCCAAAATAGCTGTTTTTTGTTAACTTGCCTCACAAAAAGTGTAATATAGAGCAACCAAATATCATATGTACCCTAAAATAGTACCAACAAAACTGCCACCTTATCCTGTAGTTTCCAAACTGGGGTCATTTTTTGGGCATTTCTACTCTAGGGGTGCATCAGGGAGTCTTCAATTGTGGCATGGCAGCTTAAAATTATCCCAGTGAAATCTGCCTTCCAAAAACCATATGGCGTTACTTTCCCTCTGTGCCCTGCCGTGTGCCCGTACAGTAGTTTATGACCACATATGGGGTGTTTCTGTAAACTACCGAATCAGGGTAATAAATATTGAGTTTTGTTTGTCTGTTAACCCTTGATTTGTTAGCGGAAAAAAAAATGTAAAATCTGCCCAAAAAGTTAAATTCTGAAATGTTATCTCCATTTCCCATTAAATCTTGTGGAACACCTAAAGGGTTAACAAAGTTTGTAAAATCAGTTTTGAATACCTTGAGGGTGTCGTTTCTAAAATGGGGTAATTTTTGTGTGGTTTAGATGCAAATTTCAAGATTTACTTCTAAACTTCTAAGCCTTCTAACGTTCCCAAAAAATAAAATGGCATTCACAAAATAATCCAAACATCAAGTAGACATATGGGGAATGTAAAGTAATAACTATTTTTGGAAATATTAGTGTCTATTAAAAAAGTAGAGAAATAGAAATGTGCAAATGTTTCCAGATTTTTTGTAAATTTGGTACCAATCTGTGAAGGAGCCCAGCACCGCCAACTTCCTCTGAATCTCCTCCTTGCTCACCTGATGTCACATAGTTGAAGCGCCATAATCTCACGCATGCCAGCTAGCACATGTGCAGTTCCTTACCTGAGGCTGATGTCAGCACAGGGAAGAAACACCATGCCAGCACTCACATGCAGCTTACTCACACATGCGCTTCAACTCTCTGATGTCGGGGAGCAAGGAGGAGATTCGGAGGATGCGGGCGGTGCTGGGCTTCTTCACAATGGGCGTGGCTGGGCTCCTAAAATGTTGGTAACAGCCCCTTTGGCTCCTTGCTAGCCTCATTTGCATGTTCAGTTGCAAGAAAAAGTATGTGAACCCTTTGGAATGATATGGATTTCTGCACAAATTGATCATAAAATGTGATCTGATCTTCATCTAAGTCACAACAATAGACAATTGCAGTGTGCTTAAACTAATAACACACAAAGAAATAAATGTTACCATGTTTTTATTGAACACACCATGTAAACATTCACAGTGCAGGTGGAAAAAGTATGTGAACCCTTGGATTTAATAACTGGTTAAGCCTCCTTGGTTGAAGTTATTGCTGCCAAAAAGTTTCCTGTAGTTGCAGATCAGACGTGCACAACAGTCAGGAGTAATTCTTGACCATTCCTCTTTACAGAACTGTTTCAGTTCAGCAATATTCTTGGGATGTCTGGTGTGAATCGCTATCTTGAGGTCATGCCACAGCATCTCAATCGGGTTGAGGTCAGGACTCTGACTGGGCCACTCCAAAAGGCATATTTTCTTCAGTTTAAGCCATTCTGTTGTTGATCTACTTCTATGCTTTGGGTCGTTGTCCCGTTGCAACACCCATCTTCTGTTGAGCTTCAGCTGGTGGACAGATGGCCTTAAGTTCTCCTGCAAAATGTCTTGATAAACTTGGGAATTCATTTTTCCTTCGATGATAGCAATCCGTCCAGGCCCTGACGCAGCAAAGCAGCCCCAAACCATGATGCCCCCACCACCATACTTCACCGTTGGGATGAGGTTTTGATGTTGGTGTGCTGTGCCTCTTTTTCTCCACACATAGTGTTGTGTGTTTCTTCCAAACAACTCAACTTTGGTTTCATCTGTCCACAGAATATTTTGCCAGTACTGCTGTGGAACATCCAGGTGCTCTTGTGCAAACTGTAAACATGCAGCAATGTTTTTTTTTTTGGACAGCAGTGGCTTCCTCTGTGGTATCCTCCCATGAAATCCATTCTTGTTTAGTGTTTTACGTATCGTAGATTCGCTAACAGGGATGTTAGCATATGCCAGAGACTTTTGTAAGTCTTTAGCTGACACTCTAGGATTCTTTTTCACCTCATTGAGCAGTCTGCGCTGTGCTCTTGCAGTCATATTTACAGGACGGCCACTCCTAGGGAGAGTAGCAGCAGTGCTGAACTTTCTCCATTTATAGACAATTTGTCTTACCGTGGACCGATGAACAGCAAGGCTTTTGGAGATACTTTTATAACCCTTTCCAGCTTTATGCAAGTCTTCTTTATGCAATTCTTAATCGTAGGTCTTCTAAGAGCTCTTTTGTGTGAGGCATCATTCACATCAGGCAATGCTTCTTGTGAAAAGCAAACCCAGAACTGGTGTGTGTTTTTTATAGGGCAGGACAGCTGTAACCAACACCTCCAATCTCATCTCATTGATTGGACTTCAGTTGGCTGACACCTCACTCCAAATAGCTCTTGGAGATGTCATTACTCTAGGGGTTCACATACTTTTTCCACCTGCACTGTAAATGTTTACATGGTGTGTTCAATAAAAACATGGTCACATTTAATTATTTGTGTGTTATTAGTTTAAGCAGACTGTGATTGTCTATTGTTGTGACTTAGATGAAGATCAGATCACATTTTATGACCAATTTGTGCAGAAATCCATATCATTCCAAAGGGTTCAAATACTTTTTCTTGCAACTGTATATAAAATAGTTTTTTTTATTGAATAAAAGCACTCAGAGCTATTAGAAATGTATATTGTGGACGTGTTAGCAGCATTCTAGCAGCACATGTCCGCAGTTCTGTAGGCTCAAACTAGCTGACAGAATCCCTTTAATGTATATTTTACGGTAGATGGATGGCAGGCAGATGGAATGCATTTAGGACATCTGTCACAGCCATTGAGTAAATATACATTAAATGTATACATTTAACTAAGGACGACGGATGGATGATGGATCATGGCATATGTCAAGGCATCCATTGGACATATAGAATTTTCTCATGTTTGCTTAAAGAGGGTTATACCATGGTTAATGTAAAAAATAAATTAAATCGGACATTATATATAATGATGAGCAAAGTAGACAAAAATTGGATTCGTCTGCCTCGCCACATTTCACAAATAAATTCTTTATAATTAACGGACACAATGACGGGGAATGGCAATCGTGCTACAACCCCCCTCCCCCCCTTCCCGTCATTGAACTTCTCAGATGCCAAGGACTTCAATGATCACAGCATCTGAGATAAACATTGAGGGCTTTCAGGAGTTAATCTGGTGGGGAAAAAAATAATAAATAAAAAATACTCACCTTGTCCATTTGATTGCTTAAAGGTCTCCGCGGCCATCTTGATTGAAGATCCTGTGTGAAATCATGGCGGCCAAATTAAGGCATACCTATGATGTCACGGTGAGGAAAGGATGTGTTATAGCCAAGATGGATGTGGTACAAAAGCTCATTCTGCCGAAAGGGGGAAAAAGAGGATTGATATCCCAGGTATATGCTCTTTCGACAAGTTTTTAACCGGGTTCCCGCTAACGCGGATGATGAAATGGGAGGGCGATTTAGGAGCCATTTCCAAAGATCAGTGGGAGGATATATTGGAGGCAGTTCCTAAAGTGTCCTTAAGTGAGCAGGGTAAACTGTCACAAGTCTTTATCATTCACAGATTATACAAAACGCCGGTATTTTTAAGGATGGTTGGTGTTAGGTCTGATGACAAGTGTCCGAAGTGTTCAGAGGAGGGAGCGGACCTGATGCATATGCTTTGGTCTTGTCCAGTGATAGCGTGGTGATATTGGGATGAGGTGCTGACCCTGATTAATAACAACTTGGTGATTGGACTGCAAAAGGACCCCAAGGTATGTGTGTTGGGCTATGTATCAGAAATTGGTGGGAATAAACTTGTTAAGGTGGTGGTGGGGAGACTGTTATATGTGGCCAGGAAATTAGTGGCTCAGCGTTGGATCCAGGGGAGTCCGCCGACAGTGGGGAAATTCGTGGGGAAGTGCATGATATGTTGATTATGGAAAGAAGTGTGTTTGTGAAGAGAGAATGTCCTCAGAAATTTGAGAAATTGTGGAATGAATGGTTGTCGCATACTCATATTGTGATAAGATAGGGTAGAGATGTTAGCGCTCCTGTCTAGAGTGGGGTAGGGTTTCGGGAAGGGTGGGGGGAGGGGTCTGGGAAGGGTGGGGGGGTGGATGGGGGCTTTAGACTTATGTTATTTGTCTATAATATGTATTATTTACTCTTGATCGTGTACATTGTGTCTTGATAGAGCGTTCTGTCATTGGATGATGATGTCTTTTGATAACTCATTTTTCCATATTCAATCTGACTATTGAAGAGATATACTATTATAATCGATCAATAAAAACGATTTGATTAAAAAAAAAGAAATCATGCCTGCCAGCGTGGTGATGTCATACGTCACTGCGCACAAGATTTCACGCGCGATCTTAAATCAAGATGGCTGTGGCAGCCTCTTCACGTGAAAATGGATGAGGTGAGTATGTTTTTTTTTTTTTACCCCCATTTCAGGGAAAATTGATTCATTACCACAAAGCACAATGAAATTTGGTGGCAAATTGAATTTTCCCTGAAATTCCTATTCAGATACTTCAATTCTCTCAATCCTAATCATATAATATATGACATTCTAACACAGCTAGAACCAGTCCTGTACCTCCCTTGGATCCAAAGATATCCCCATTCATTGCTACAATTGCTCTGATAGATATACAGGTCCTTTTCAAATAATTAGCATATTGTGATAAAGTTCATTATTTTCTGTAATGTACTGATAAACATTAGACTTTCATATATTTTAGATTCATTACACACCAACTGAAGTAGTTCAAGCCTTTTATTGTTTTAATATTGATGATTTTGGCATACAGCTCATAAAAACCCCAATTTCCCATCTAAAAAAATTAGCATATTTCATCCGACCAATAAAAGAATAGTGTTTTTAATACAAAAAAAGTCAACCTTCAAATAATTATGTTCAGTTATGCACTCAATACTTGGACGGGAATCCTTTTGCAGAAATGACTGCTTCAATGCGGCGTGGCATGGAGGCCATCAGCCTGTGGCACTGCTGAGGTGTTATGGAGGCCTAGGAGGCTTCGATAGCGGCCTTAAGCTCATCCAGAGTGTTGGGTCTTGCGTCTCTCAACTTTCTCTTTCCAATATCCCACAGATTCTCTATGGGGTTCAGGTCAGGAGAGTTGGCAGGCCAATTGAGCACAGTAATACCATGGTCAGTAAACCATTTACCAGTGGTTTTGGCACTGTGAGCAGGTGCCAGGTCGTGCTGAAAAATGAAATCTTCATCTCCATAAAGCTTTAGCAGATGGAAGCATGAAGTGCTCCAAAATCTCCTGATAGCTAGCTGCATTGACCCTGCCCTTGATAAAACACAGTGGACCAACACCAGCAGCTGACATGGCATCCCAGACCATCACTGACTGTGGGTACTTGACACTGGGCTTCAGGCATTTTGGCATTTCCCTCTCCCCAGTCTTCCTCCAGACTCTGGCACCTTGATTTCCGAATGACATGCAACAGTCCAGTGCTGCTTCTCTGTAGCCCAGGTCAGGCGCTTCTGCCGCTGTTTCTGGTTCAAAAGTGGCTTGACCTGGGGAATGCGGCACCTGTAGCCCATTTCCTGCACACGCCTGTACACGGTGGCTCTGGATGTTTCTACTCCAGACTCAGTCCACTGCTTCCGCAGGTCCCCCAAGGTCTGGAATCGGTCCTTCTCCACAATCTTGCTCAGGGTCCGGTCACCTCTTCTCTTTGTGCAGCATTTTCTGCCACACTTTTTCCTTCTCACAGACTTCCCACTGAGGTGCCTTGATACAGCACTCTGGGAACAGCCTATTCGTTCAGAAATTTCTTTCTGTGTCTTACCCTCTTGCTTGAGGGTGTCAATGATGGCCTTCTGGACAGCAGTCAGGTCGGCAGTCTTACCCATGATTGCGGTTTTGAGTAATGAACCAGGCTGGGAGTTTTTAAAAGCCTCAGGAATCTTTTGCAAGTGTTTAGAGTTAATTAGTTGATTCAGATGATTAGGTTAATAGCTCGTTTAGAGAACCTTTTCATGATATGCTAATTTTTTGAGATAGGAATTTTGGGTTTTCATGAGCTGTATGCCAAAATCATCAATATTAAAACAATAAAAGGCTTGAACTACTTCAGTTGGTGTGTAATGAATCTAAAATATATGAAAGTCTAATGTTTATCAGTACATTACAGAGAATAATGAACTTTATCACAATATGCTAATTTTTTGAGAAGGACCTGTATATCAAGTTGGCAACTTAGAAGGTGTTCTTTCTGCAGCTTTCTTCCTGTCACAGCTAAAGGGGTGTGTTCTTTCTGCTGCAGCTCTCTCCCTATAACCATAACAGTTTCTAAAACAAGATCCAATTGATGACAATTGAAAGATGTAACTGAGCATGTGTGTCCACCTCAGCAATGTTACTGAGGTGGACAGAAAAATAGGGAAAAGAACAAACATCAGGTGGCGCTAGACAGATACATTTAATTGAATAATTAAGTGGCTATATAACATTTCTAATTACATACAATTACAAAAGTATTCTGATCCAGGTGCTGGTTTGGGTTTAAAAAATGTGGAATATTTTTCACAGGACAACTCTTGTAACATCTTGTGCCATCGCAGGTTTTGTTGCGCATACAGACATTACGAAAGGTTGAATACATGGGCAGGTGGGGATATATATCGACAGACCTATGATTTCTAATAAAGAATATTTGTGATACAGCTTTTCTTTAGCACAAGCACAACATTACTATGATTTATTATACCTATATAGCGCTACTGTATTCTGCAGCTCTTTACAGACATTAGCGTCACACTGTCCCCAATGGGGCTCACAATCTAAGTTCCCTATCAGTATGTCTTTGGAGTTTTGGAGGAAACCAGAGAACCCAAGGAAACCCATGCAAACATGGGAAGAACATACAGATATTGTCCATGGTCGAATTCGAACCTAGGTTTCTAGCGTTGTAGGGCACTGGTGTCAATCACTGAGCCACCATGCTGCCCGTCATCAAGATAATTCCTAGTAAAAAAAAATCTAAATTGGGCCATTATGCTTCCCTATTAATTATGTCTCACTACCAAGCAAATTGGCCATAAATTCCTTCTTAATACTGCACCGCATACAGTGGTTTCTGGTTACAAATCCCCTTCAAACCAAGGAAAACTGGCTTTATAAACCAATAGGAAAAGAAGGTTGTAGTATGCAGCTGGTTGTCATCAACATATTTCTACCCCCGGATATACTGGGAAGCTGGTTTACAACCTGGCACTGCCTCTGTTGTGTGCCGTTGACTGTCTACATGCAAACATCAATCTATTTTAGAAGTGTGGTTTGCTGAAGAGTACAGTAATATCACTTGTATGTTTATAGTGTGGAGTCTGGCCCAACCCCGTGGGACGCACAGCAGTGAATTCTGGCTTTCTAGTGGAATGGGTTTCACAAATGGTCTTATATAGATAAAAAAAATGTACCATATCTGCCTACTAAATGCAAGAACTGCAGTCAGTCCTCCTTGCCAATGGTGCACCCAGACAGTCTGATGGCTAGAACATTAAGTATATATCATTTGTGCAAGCTTTTAACTAACTGCTGCTTGAACCAAACTAGCGTGTTTATTGAATTCCCAGATCTTGGTGCCAACTATTGCATCTTTATAGGCACACCCCTGGCTCTGGCATTTGTTTCTAGGCTATCATTCATTTTTCTGTATACATTTAAAGAAGAACTCCCGCAAAGAATGTTATTCTCTGACCTGCTATAAAGGTGCATGATATAATCTGTATCTGTGTGCTATTCCCTCCCTTCTAATTCTCAGCTGTGTCATGTGACCAGCAATCAGACTTTCCAAATAACACAGCATCTTATGTGTGGACAGGAAGCCAGTTTTACTATGTATTTCTATGGGAGCCTCGATCCCGTTCTCATAGGAAAGAATAGAGAAGTAACTGACTTCCTTTCCTGTTTCATTTGGAGATCAGAGAGTTGGTCACATGACACAGCTGAGGAACAGAAGGGAGGTTATAACTCACAAATACAGTCACTTGTAAGAAGATTACATTCACTATACATTACATCATGGAGCTTTCTAGCAGGTCAGAGAATAAACATTTTTGCGGGAGTGCTAATTTAATAGTTATATTATCACATGTTAGTTAACACAATTAAAGGGATTGTGTCACAAAACATATACTACATTTTTCAAACCAGCACCTGGATCTGAATACTTTTGCATGTAATTAAAAAATTAGTATAGCCAGTGAGTTATTCAATAAAATGTATTTGTATAGCGCCATCTGCTGTTTGTTCTTTTCCTTACTTTTTGTCCGTCGCACTGAGTTGGTCGAACGTGCTCAGTTTAAATCTTCTACTGCCACTAGTCATATGTTGTGTTAGAAGCTGTTTCAGTTATAGGGAGAAAGAGCTGCAGCAGAAAGGACATGCCCCTGAGCTGTCAGAGCTGAAGATAATCTAGCAGAGAAATAGGAGCATTGAATGTAGAGATCTCTAGACCCATGTGAGGTACAGGGCTGGTTCTAGCTTTGTTAGCGAGAGACTGTCATGTACTATGTGCTGTCTAATTCTCATTTTTACACCAATCATGACACAACCCCTTTAATTTTCTTAAATTGTGTTACCTGGTTACCTCTAAGGTCGGGTCCACGCAGAAATGCTGCAGATTTTACCTGTGGATTTGTACAGACAATATCTGCAGCAGATTGCTGTACCAGGCAAGTGGATATAAACTTCTACATGTTATAAAAGTTCTCCAGACAGAAATTGAGCTGCGGTTCAGATTTTTTTTATTTTTTGAATTCATACAGAGGATTTTCACCATGGAGTTCATCCCTTTCAATGTAGCAGGGTGCAATTTTATGGCAAAGAAATGTGCTGTTTATAAATCTACAGTAATGCATGACCTCTACTTTTATAGTTTTAATGGTAAATAAAAAAGTAATGTAAAAAAGGATTTATGGCCTATTCCCATAATACCCATAAGGCTACTTCCACACTAGCGTTTTTGCTGGATCCGGCAGGTTCAGAAAAAAAGCTTCTGTTACTGATAACACAACCGTCTGCATCCGTTATGAACAGATCCAGTTGTATTATCTTTAACATAGCCAAGACAGATCTGTCATGAACTCCATTGAAAGTCAATGAAGGACGGATCCATTTTCTATTGTGGCAGATTCTGTCTGAGAAAACGGATCCGTTGACCATTGGCTTGCATTGGAGTTATGCCGGATCCGTCTTGCTTCGCATCCCAGGACGGAAAGCAAACTACAACATGTTGCGGTTTGCTCTCCGGTCTGGGAACGCAATTAAATGGAACGGAATGCATTTTGGAGCATTCCGTTCTGTTTAGTTCAGTTTTGTTCCCATTGACAATAAATGGGGACAAAACTGAAGTTATTTTCCGGTGTTAAGCCCCTATGACTGATCTCAATATCGGAAAACTAAAACGCTAGTGTGAAAGTAGCCTTAGTCACTGGACAACCCCCACTCTTCAGTGTAGTGTTGATCGCAAATTTTTTTTGCAAATATCGGCACTTCGAGAATTCGCGAAGATGTAGAATATAGTGCTATATATTCGTAATTGCGAATATTCTAGATTCTTGCTTGTGGGCCAATGAGAAGGCTACAATACTTTCGTCTGAGCTTAGCACCATCCCTTACTTGCCTACCCCTTACTATATAAGAAACTCCACAGCAGCCATTTTCTGCAGTTTTTCGCAGTTCTGTCAGAGAGCAGTGACATTGCTGTACTCTGTGCTTTCCTGAGTCATTTATATTGTTGAGTCAATTACGTTAGATAGCTTATATATACAGTCAGGTCCATAAATATTGGGACATAGACACAATTCTAATATTTTTGGCTCTATACACCACCACAATGGATTTGAAATGAAACAAACAAGATGTGCTTTAACTGCAGACTGTCAGCTTTAATTTGAGGGTATTTACCTCTAAATCAGGTGAACGGTGTAGGAATTACAACAGTTTGCATATGTGCCTCCCACTTGTTAATGGGACAATTGGCTTCTCCGCTGTTCCATGGCCAGGTGTGTGTTATTCCCTCATTATCCCAATTACAATGAGCAGATAAAAGGTCCAGATATAATTTCAAGTGTGCTATTTGCATTTGGAATCTGTTGCTGTCAACTCTCAAGATGAGATCCAAAGAGCTGTCACTATCAGTGAAGCAAGCCATCATTAGGCTGAAAAAACAAAACAAACCCATCAGAGAGATAGCAAAAACATTAGGCATTGCCAAAACATCTGTTTGGAACAGTCTTAAAAAGAAGGAACGCACCGGTGAGCTCAGCAACACCAAAAGACCCGGAAGACAACGAAAAACAAATGTGGTGGATAACCGAAGAATTCTTTCCCTGGTGAAGAAAACACCCTTCACAACAGTTGGCCAGATCAAGAACTTTCTCCAGGAGGTAGGTGTATGTGTGTCAAAGTCAACACTCAAGAGAAGACTTTACCAGAGTGAATACAAAGGGTTCACCACAAGATGTAAACCATTGGTGAGCCTCAAAAACAGGAAGGCCAGATTAGAGTTTGCCAAACGACATCTAAAAAAGCCTTCACAGTTCTGGAACAACATCCTATGGACAGATGAGACCAAGATCAACTTGTACCAGAATGATAGAAAGAGAAGAGAATGGAGAAGGAAAGGAACTGCTCATGATCCTAAGCATACCACCTCATCAGTGAAGCATGGTGGTGGTAGTGTCATGGCGTGGGCAGGTATGGCTGCCAATGGAACTGGTTCTCTTGTATTTATTGATGATGTGACTGCTGACAAAAGCAGCAGGATGAATTCTGAAGTGTTTCAGGCAATATTATCTGCTCATATTAAGCCAAATGCTTCAGAACTCATTGGACGGCGCTTCACAGTGCAGATGGACAATGACCCAAAGCATACTGCAAAAGCAACCAAAGAGGTTTTTTAAGGGAAAGAAGTGGAATGTTATGCAATGGCCAAGTCAATCACCTGACCTGAATCCGATTGAGCAAGCATTTCACTTGCTGAAGACAAAACTGAAGGGAAAATGCCTCAACAACAAGCAGGAACTGAAGTCAGTTGCAGCAGAGGCCTGGCAGAGCATCGCCAGGGATGAAACCCAACGTCTGGTGATGTCTATGCGTTCCAGACTTCAGGCTGTAATTGACTGCGAAGTATTTGCAACCAAGTATTAAAAAGTTAAAGTTTGATTTATTATTATTATTCCGTACCATTACTTTTGGTCCCTTAAAAAGTGGGAGGCACATATGCAAACTGTTATAATTCTTACACCGTTCACCTGATTTGGATGTAAATACCCTCAAATTAAAGCTGACAGTCTGCAGTTAAAGCACATCTTGTTCGTTTCATTTCAAATGCATTGTGGTGGTGTATAGGGCCAAACATTTTAGAATTGTGTCAATATCCCAATATTTATGGACCTGACTGTATATAATACAGATAGTTAGTGGGAGATAGTCAGTGTAGGTTATATCCTTATATAGTGTAGCTGATAGGTTCCAGTTCAGCTTGAAAAATGTAGCAAAAGTGAGCCACACCTCTATTGCGCACGCAATACGCACATATTACATTGCCGATTTTCGCAATCAAGAAAATAAAGACTGGAGATTTTCCAAATTGTCCATAAAAATATTCGTGGATAACTTGTCCAGAAAAAAAAAATTATTCTGGTTGACAACTCTGTGTCATGAACCAGCGGCTATGAACCCACTGTACCAGAGGTACAAACGTAGTCAGCAGGCCGAGTCGTAACCAGGTGCAACAGTGCAGGACCGAAGGGTGAGGCAGAGGCAAAGGTCAGGACAGGCGGCACAGGTACAGGTCAGGCAGTCCAGATCGGCAACAGGAGAGTCAAGGCAAGCAGGCAGGGATCAAACAGGTAGTGGAGTCCAGGAACACAAACACGGGTCAGGTACACAGAAACACAAGCAGAAAAATCAGAAACCTTTGCAGGACACAAGGACCTTGACACTCAGGCATCTAGGAAGGGGGCTGAGCCACTTATATACATGCAAGAGGGATAGGATTGGTCAGCGAGGTCACATGATCTAACCTATAAAGCACAAAAAGTGACGCGCGCCGGCCCTTAAGGAAGTGCTGCAGGGAAGAACCAGCAACCATGCTTTGGCCAGGGCTGAAAGGAAACTGTGGAACGGATACCAGAACAAACAGTACCTGTAAGGACAGAGCCCAGGACTGCAGTGTTGAATGGGAAGCAGAGGCAGCGGATCACCGCTAAACACGACGCCCAGGACCGTGGTGGTAAGCAGGAGAACAGCGGCTGCTATTACACTCTGCATATTACTTGTGCAGCTGTTTGGGCACTTTCCAGCTGTAGAGCAGCAGCAGCAGGACAAGTACCCCGGGTGCACTGCTATGTAGAGAGCGGGGCTTAGCGGGCTAATGGGGGAAGGTCTTAGCAGTGAAAAAGAGTGGAGCTTAGAGGTGTGACGGGGCAGACCCTAGTGGTGTGATGGGGCAGAGCTTAGTGGGCTGATATGGCAGACCCTAGTGCTGTGATGGGGAAGAGCTTAGTGAGCTGATAGGGCAGGTTCTAGTGCTGTGATTGGACAGAGCTTAGTGAGCTGATAGGGCAGGTTCTAGTGCTGTGATTGGACAGAGCTTAGTGAGCTGATAGGGCAGACTCTAGTGGTGTATTAGTGCCGACCCTAGTGGTGTGATGGGGCAGAGCTTAGTGGGCTGATAGGGCAGACCAAAGTGGTGTGATGGGGCAGAGCTTAGTGAGCTGATAGGGCAGACTCTAGTAGTGTGATAGGGCAGACCAAAGTGGTATGATTGGGCAGAGCTTAGTGAGCTGATAGGGAAGACTCTAGTAGTGTGATAGGGAAGAGCTTAGTGGGCTGATAGGGCAGACCCTAGTGGAGTGATGGGGAAGACCCTAGTGGAGTGATGGGGTAGAGCTTAGTGGGCTGATAGGACAGAGCCTAGTGCTGTGATTGGGCAGAGCTTAGTGGGCTAATAGGGCAGACCTTAGTGCTGTGATGGGGCTGACGCTTAACAGTGTGACGGGGCCCCCAGGAATAACTTTGCACATGGCGTCAGAAATGTCAAATTTGCTCCTGGGTGTCAGAAACCTCTTTGTGTATATTTGCAAGAGATCAGGGTTCTTTTACTTCATGTCTGAAAATGGCTTGGATGTGGATGTAGTGTTTCTGGATTTTACAAAGGCTTTTGATACTGTCCCTCATAGATGTTTAATAGGTAAAGTAAGGTCTATAGGCTTGGAAAGTATAGTTTGCAATTGGATTGAAAACTGGCTGAAGGACCGTGTCCAGAGAGTTGTGGTCAATGATTTCTATTCAGAATGGTCCCAGGTTATAAGTGGTGTACCCCAGAGTTCAGTGCTGGGCCCCTCTTTATTTAATTTATTTATTAATGATATCGAGGATGAGATTATTAGCACCATTTGTATTTTTGCAGATGATACTAAGCTATGTAGAACTGTACAGTCTATGGAATATGTCCATATACTACAAGCTGACTTGAACACTCTGAGTGATTGGGCATCAACTTGGCAAATGAGGTTTAATGTGGATAAATGTAAAGTTATGCATCTTGGTAGTAATAATCTCTGTGCTTCATATGTCCTTGGGGATGTAACACTGGGAGAGTCACCTATAGAGAAGGATTTGGGTGTTCTTGTAGATGGTAGATTAAATAACAGCATACAATGTCAATCAGCTGCTTCTAAGGCCACCAGGATACTGTCATGCATTAAACGAGGCATGGACTCGTGGGGCAGGGATGTACAATAATATTTCCACTTTACAAAGCGTTGGTGCGGCCTCCTATGGAGTATGCAGTCCAGTTCTGGGCACTAGTCCATAGAAAGGGCGCACTGCAGCTGGAAAAAGTACAGAGGAGAGCGACTAAACTGATAAGGGGTATGGAGGGTCTTAGTTATGAAGAAAGATTAATAGAATTGAATGTATTTAGTCTTGAGAAGAGAAGTCTAAGGGGGGGTGGGGGGGCATGATTAACCTATACAAATATATAAATGGGCCATACAAAAAATACGGTGAAAACTGTTCCATGTAAAATGCGCAAGGGGCACTGCCTCTGACTGGAGAAGAAAAAGTTCAGTCTCTGGAAGCATCAAAGCTTCTTTACTGTAATAACTGTGAAGCTGTGGAATAGACTTTCTCAGGACATAGTCACAACAGGAACAGTGGACGGTTTTAACCACTTCAACCCCGCTAGCTAAAACCCCCTTCATGACCAGGCCACTTTTTACACTTCTGCATTACACTACTTTCACCGTTTATCGCTCGGTCATGCAACTTACCACCCAAATGAATTTTACCTCCTTTTCTTCTCACTAATAGAGCTTTCATTTGGTGGTATTTTATTGCTGCTGACATTTTTACTTTTTTTGTTATTAATCAAAATGTAACGATTTTTTTGCAAAAAAATGACATTTTTCACTTTCAGCTGTAAAATTTTGCAAAAAAAAAACGACATCCATATATACATTTTTCGCTAAATTTATTGTTCTACATGTCTTTGATAAAAAAAAATGTTTGGGCAAAAAAAAAAAAATGGTTTGGGTAAAAGTTATAGCGTTTACAAACTATGATACAAAAATGTGAATTTCCGCTTTTTGAAGCAGCTCTGACTTTCTGAGCACCTGTCATGTTTCCTGAGGTTCTACAATGCCCAGACAGTAGAAAAAAACCACAAATGACCCCATTTCGGAAAGTAGACACCCTAAGGTATTCGCTGATGGGCATAGTGAGTTCATAGAACTTTTTATTTTTTGTCACAAGTTAGCGGAACATGATGATTTTTATTAAAAAATTTTTTTTTCTTACAAAGTCTCATATTCCACTAACTTGCGACAAAATATAAAAAATTCTAGGAGCTCTCCATGCCACTCACGGAATACCTTGGGGTGTCTTCTTTCCAAAATGGGGTCACTTGTGGGGTAGTTATACTGCCCTGGCAATTTAGGGGCCCAAATGTGTGAGAAGTACTTTGCAATCAAAATGTGTAAAAAATGGCCTGCGAAATCCGAAAGGTGCACTTTGGAATATGTGCCCCTTTGCCCACCTTGACTGCTAAAAAGTGTCACACATCTGGTATCGCCGTACTCAGGAGAAGTTGGGGAATGTGTTTTTGGGTGTCATTTTACATATACCCATGCTGGGTGAGAGAAATATCTTGGCAAAAGACAACTTTTCAATTTTTTTTATACAAAGTTGGCATTTGACCAAGATATTTTTCTCACCCAGCATGGGTATATGTAAAATTACACCTCAAAACACATTCCCCAACTTCTTCTGAGTACGGCGATACCAGATGTGTGACACTTTTTTGCAGCCAAGGTGGGCAAAGGGGCACATATTCCAAAGAGCACCTTTCGGATTTCGCAGGCCATTTTTTACACATTTTGATTGCAAAGTTCTTCTCACACATTTGGGCCCCTAAATTGCCAGGGCAGTATAACTACGCCACAAGTGACCCCATTTTGGAAAGAAGACACCCCAAGGTATTCCGTGAGGGGCATGGCGAGTTCCTAGAATTTTTTATTTTTTGTCGCAAGTTAGTGGAATATGAGACTTTGTAAGGAAAAAAGAAAAAAAAAGAAAAATCATCATTTTCCGCTAACTTGTGACAAAAAATAAAAAATTCTAGGAACTCGCCGTGCCCCTCACGGAATACCTTGGGGTGTCTTCTTTCCAAAATGGGGTCACTTGTGGCGTAGTTATACTGCCCTGGCAATTTAGGTGCCCAAATGTGTGAGAAGTACCTTGCAATCAAAATCTGTAAAAAAAATGGCCTGCAAAATCCGAAAGGTGCACTTTGGAATATGTGCCCCTTTGCCCACCTTGGCTGCAAAAAAGTGGCACACATCTGGTATCGCCGTACTCAGGAGAAGTTGGGGAATGTGTTTTGGGGTGTCATTTTACATATACCCATGCTGGGTGAGAGAAATATCTTGGCAAAATATAACTTTTCCCATTTTTTTTATACAAAGTTGGCATTTGACCAAGATATTTTTCTCACCCAGCATGGGTATATGTAAAATGACACCCCAAAACACATTGCCCAACTTCCCCTGAGTACGGCGATACCAGATGTGTGACACTTTTTTGCAGCCTAGATGCGCAAAGGTGCCCAAATTCCTTTTAGGAGGGCATTTTTAGACATTTGGATCCCAGACTTCTTCTCACACTTTCGGGCCCCTAAAAAGCCAGGGCAGTATAAATACCCCACATGTGACCCAACTTTGGAAAGAAGACACCCCAAGGTATTCAATGAGGGGCATGGCGAGTTCATAGAATTATTATTTTTTTGCATAAGTTAGCGGACATTTTTTTTTTGTTGTTTTTTTCTCACAAAGTCTCACTTTCCGCTAACTTAGGACAAAAATTTTAATCTTTCATGGACTCAATATGCCCCTCACGGAATACCTTGGGGTGTCTTCTTTCCGAAATGGGGTCATATGTGGGGTATTTATATTGCCCTGGCTTTTTAGGGGCCCTAAAGCATGAGAAGTCTGGAATATAAATGTCTAAAAATGTTTACGCATTTGGATTTCGTGAGGGGTATGGTGCGTCCATGTGAGATTTTATTTTTTGACACAAGTTAGTGGAATATGAGACTTTGTAAGAAAAAACAAACAAAAAAATATATATATTTCCGCTAACTTGGGCCAAAAAAAAGTCTGAATGGAGCCTTACAGGGGGGGTGATCAATGACAGGGGGGTGATCAATGACAGGGGGTGATCAGGGAGTGTATATGAGTGATCACCCCCCTGTCATTGATCACCCCCCTGGTAAGGCTCCATTCAGACGTCCGTATGATTTTTACGGATCCATGGATACATGGATCGGATCCGCAAAACACATGCGGACGTCTGAATGGAGCCTTACAGGGGGGTGATCAATGACAAGGGGGTGATCAATGACAGGGGGTGATCAGGGAGTGTATATGGGTGATCACCCCCCTGTCATTGATCACCCCCCTGTAAGGCTCCATTCAGACGTCCGCATGTGTTTTGCGGATCCGATCCATGTATCCGTAAAAATCATACGGACGTCTGAATGGAGCCTTACAGGGGGGTGATCAATGACAGGGGGTGATCAGGGAATCTATATGGGTGATCACCCGCCTGTCATTGATCACCCCCCTGTAAGGCTCCATTCAGACGTCCGTATGTGTTTTGCGGATCCGATCCATGTATCCGTGGATCCGTAAAAATCATACGGACGTCTGAACGGAGCCTGACAGGGGGGTGATCAATGACAGGGGGGTGATCAGGGAGTTTATATGGGGTGATCATGGGTTCATAAGGAGTTAATAAGTGACGGGGGGGTGTAGTGTAGTGTGGTGTTTGGTGCGACTTTACTGACCTACCTGTGTCCTCTGGTGGTCGATCCAAACAAAAGGGACCACCAGAGGACCAGGTAGCAGGTATATTAGACGCTGTTATCAAAACAGCGTCTAATATACCTGTTAGGGGTTAAAAAAATCAGATCTCCAGCCTGCCAGCGAGTGATCGCCGCTGGCAGGCTGGAGATCCACTCTCTTACCTTCCGTTCCTGTGAGCGCGCGCGCCTGTGTGCGCGCGTTCACAGGAAATCTCGCGTCTCGCGAGATGACGCATATATACGTCGCTGAGCGCAGGGCTGCCGCCTCCGGACCGCACATCTGCGTTAGGCGGTCCGGAGGCGGTTAAAAAGGTTTTAGATGAATTCTTAAAAGTAAACAACATTAATGCTTATGAAAACGTGTAGAAATCTGAGTCTCAATTCCATCTGAGATTCAAATAACCACCTATCCCTTGGTTGAGCTTGATGGACTTATGTCTTTTCAACCGTATTACTATGTAACTATGGCTTCTCCAAATCCTACAGATATGCTTGGGCTGCTGTTTTGCTTCAGGAGTAACGTGCATTATCTGTGGGTAGACAATGCTAAGGAATATTTTGTTTACTTCACGCAATATAAATTTAGGAAAATGTGAGGACATTTCACCATAGTAATCTGGCAGTTTTGAGTAGCACATAGGGCTCCACATGGCAGACAGAAAATTTTCACTGATAATAAAAATGAAAAACAACATTCTTAGCTCCAATAATTGTGGAAAGGCCGACAAAAAAAATCTGTTTTCTAATAGTCCTCCTTACATAGTGAAAGTATGATTAGTTGTTTCCTGAAAAGACGCTATTGCCATAAACACAGCGATGACACGTACCGTCTGAACTGCTAAAGGCCAGCACACTAAAGAAAGCAGCCTGGTTCGAACGAATGCAGACTATCACTATGTTTGTACAAAATCACACAATGCAACAGTGAAAAAATGTAAGGAAAAACATTAAAGACATTGCTAAAATTAGAATGATTAATAATAATAATTATTAGAGATGAGCGAAGTATTGAAAAATTTGATTCAGCTGCTTTGCTGAATTTTACAAAAAATTTGCTTTGTGATGAATTACTTTATCACAAACCACATTTCTTTGTAAGTAGTGGGCGCAATGGCAGGGAACGGCGACTGTGCCGCCTCTGTCATTGAGCCCCTGAGATGCCGTGTTCATAGCTGATTGCGGCATCTGACGTTAGTGTAAAATTAAAAAAATTAAATCTTACTTACCTCATCAATTTGATCGCAAAGAGCCAGCTAACGTCTTGATTAAAGATCTAGTGCAAAATCTTGCGTGGGCCGTGATGACATCATCATATCGGCTGGTGTGGTGATGTCATATGTCACTGCGCACAGGATTTTGTGCAAGATCTTCAATGAAGATGGCGGCAGCCGGCTCTTCGAGCTTAAACGGATGAGACAAGTTTTTCTTTCTTTTTTTACCGTCATTCAGGGAAAATCGATTCGCTATATGAAATAAACATTTATAAGGAAGGTGCACTACTGTGGATGCAAACAAACAAGTCTGACTAAACCCTCAAACTGGTGTTAAAATTGAGAATTTAGCCAATATATCCTTATATGAAGGACATATCTGAACCCGAGCACCGTGACAAGGTATCTCAAGTAGCTTAGGACCTAATGCTAACCTACCTGTGCCGTATGGGCAACACCATGAGCCACACAATTTTTTGTAGTTTGAAAATCGATTCGCTACTAGTGTTGAGCGAACTTGTGTTTTAAGTTCGGCGCGTAAAGTTCGAGTTCAGGTTATCGAAGTATCCCGTTATGGATTCTAAATTCCGTTATGGGCCACGGTAGCAGAATCCATAACGGGATACTTCGATAACCCGAACCCGAACTTTAGACGCCGAACTTAAAACACAAGTTCGCTCAATACTATTCACTACCATGAAGCATGAGGAAATTGGGCTTTGCGGAGAATCAAATTTTCCTTGAAATTCAGATTGAAGTCTACTTCCAATTTGCTTAACACTAATAATCATCACAGCCATTTTATCAGCAGATCAGCAAACTGAAGTTTACGAAGTGGAATTCGATCCCAATCAGCAGCCAGCCAGCCCCTATGATGTCACAGCCCTATAAATAGCCTCAGCCATCTTGGATTCTGCCATTTTCCAGAGTACTAAGTGCAGGGAGAGACATCAGCAGGCGCTAGGGACAGTGCTAGGAAAGACTTCATTGTGCTGAAAAAATGATTTACAAGTTCAGGGAAAGATTATTCAAGGTGTAGGGAAAGGATAGGAAGGCATCATCTACACTATATAAGGAGTACAGTGTGCATTAGGAGAATGTACAGCATGGGTAATAGGAGCGATTCTATTACACCTTGCTGCACTAATTGGTGATCCAAATATCAGTTATACTGCTGCTTTTAGGTTGTTTGCACTATATGATAGCTCAGCAATTCCAGCAAACCTTGCTAGTTATTGGGGTGCAAGTGCTGTGTGATACAGTCATTTACAGGGTGTATTATTAGGAAAGATACGTACGTCCCATTAACCGTTCTGCAGTGAATTGTGATTGTTTCTTTTTTTTTAGGTGCATTAATAGGAAAAAGAATACGTCTTTATTGCCATTCTGCAGTGAAGTTACATTGTACTACAGCCATTTACGGGGTGTATTAAAAGGAAATAAACCTACTTCCTATTATCCAATCTGAGGTAAATTGTGATTGTAATATTTTTTTGGGGGGGGTTATTAATCGGAAAAAATATATGTCTTAATTGCCGTTCTGAGGTGAAGTTACATTGTACTACAGTCTTTTTTGGGGGGTATTATTTTAATATTAATTATTTTATTATACAGTATGTCAGACAGAGAGGTGACATTCCCATCAAAGGGAACGGGCAGTGGCCAAAATGTTTCTGTTGCAGGCAACAGAAGAAGGGGGGGGTGGCGGCAGGAGTCGCAGCGAGAGGCGGTGTCATGTAGCAGTTGTGTCTTGACCAGCAACCCAGCGGTGCTTGAATGGTTGACTCGGTCTTATCAGACACCCCCAGCTAAGAGTCGGTGGGTTCCTCTGACACGACGCTTAGTTGGCATCGCCTGGGAGCAGGCCCTGTGCCCCCAACTGTCCTTAACCTGCCTCTGTCATTTTCTGCTCCCTCAGCGTGAGAAGTATTATATGCCGTAGGTTCGGCTCTGCTTTTCAGCGAGGACGAGCTACAAGAGGACAGTCAACAGCTACTGCCCAGCCAAGATCTGGAGGAGACATGCGTCACTTCCTCCTGTAGGCGGGCAAGTAGTGATGATGAGAGTCACATGGGAGCAGGTGTTGCAAGCAGTCAGGCTCCTGGCCCTCAGGCCGCTGAGGGGGACATCAGTGCCGTGCAGATAGTAGCGGATGAGGATGATGTAACTGATCACACTTGGGAGAAGCGTGAAGAAGGGGCTTCATCATCATCATCAGGAGAAGAGGGTGACAGCTTGTGCATGAGGCAGCAGCTGAGCCAGCAGGGTGGCCGTGAGTCAACAGGGTGTCAGCAGTGGGGGTCAGGAGCCAAACGTACCTGGGGTAGACCACCCACCTCGCAAGAGCCTACCTGCCTGGAAAGTAGCGGTGCAGGGGTTCACGGAGGCAGCAGTAGCAGGCAGTCAGCCCGGAGTGTTGGGGGGAAAATGGCATACTCGGTGGTGTGGCAATTTTTTGTTAGGCTGCCGGAGGAGGTGAACATGGTCATTTGCTAAATTTGTGGGCAGAAGGTGAAGCGTGGCCAGGGTGCCAATGTTGGCACCACGGCCCTGCGTCAACACATGCAGCATCACCATAAAGTGTCCTGGGAGAACTGTGGCTCCGATGTGGTGGTCAAGCCTGCCGCAGCAACCGCTACATCACCCAGTGGCATGCACCCAATTTCATGCAGTCAAGGCTCCACCACCTCAGCCAAAGGGAGCTGTCTGTCCTTTCCATCATCTGCTGGTCCTGATGCTCTTTCTCCTCCTCCTTCTCCTACCCCTTATCAGTAATTCTGTCAGCAATTGATCACCGAAGCGATTGCCAAGAGGCAACAGTATGCGTGCACTCATCCAACGGCACAGAAGCTGAGGGACTGGTGCTTCAGTTCCTTTCTTTCTAAGTGGTGGACACTGCACCTTTCAGAGAACTGTAGGCTTGTGCCGAGTTGAGGTGGAGAGTCCCAAGCCGTCATTTCTTTGCAGAAAAGTCAGTACCAACCCTTTACACGTATGTAAAACAGAAGGTGGGCCAGTCCTTGAGCCTGTCGGTGTCTGCCATAGTGCACGGCAGCACGGACGTGTGGAGCTGTAACTACAGTCAAGGACAATATATGTCCTTTACGACCCACTGGGTAAATGTGGTTTCTGCCCAGCCACACCAGCAACTTG
The DNA here is from genome assembly GCF_014858855.1 of Bufo gargarizans. NCBI lineage: Eukaryota > Metazoa > Chordata > Amphibia > Anura > Bufonidae > Bufo > Bufo gargarizans. Next base: position 601,501,797 of record NC_058082.1, read on the forward strand.
GCCAGGTGACGCCGCTTCCGCCTCCAGATTCTCATGCTCCACTGTGTCCTCAGCCTCCATTGCAGGGACAATTCACAGTGCTCGTCCAGCATACCACATGTGCAGGGCATGGCGGTGTCACACTGTTCTGCACCTAGTTTGCATGGGCGAACAGAGTCACACAGGGGAGGAACTTCTCCGCATCCTTCATAAAGAAACCCTGCAATGCTATTCCCTTATGGTTCGTTACTTGTAAGACAAAAATAATCAGGGACCCGCCGAGCCCTCGTCTGGCTATTCCGCAGAAACACAATGGCTACAATGTCAATTGGGTTATACCTCAGCTGAGGGGAGGGGATGTGTGGCCCACAACTTCTCTTCGTGAAACTAGCATAGGAATGCCCTCAGTCTTGTAGAGTGTAAAATTGACACATGAACCCACTCTTTGATATACCGAAGTGGCTAGGTTTGCCACAACTACTTTTAAAGTCCTTGCCTTAAGGACGCTTCACCTACCTCTAACTTTGTCATTGGTTCCGATATGGACTATGACTGCTGGATCTTCTCCAGCCCCTCCCAGTAATCTGTCAACCCGTGGTAAAACTACGACTTCTAAGATGCACACATATTTGGCTGTTCTCAGAACTCCATAGAAATGAATGGAGTATGATGGAAGTCGTAGTCTCACCACAGCTAGAGTGCTGGAGGTTAGCTATCACTGGTCTAGGGGATATATGAAACACAGGACACCCAAGCATTTTCTTTATATTGATATTTTTGGTGGAGTTTTTGGTCTTTCTGGCATGATGGACCACTAGTGCTTTAGGCATATTTACATCTTTTTCACTATAGGGGAAAAAAATTGGAGAAAAAATGCAGCAAACACAGCCATTTAAAAAAAAATGGCAACTCTTCCTAAAAAATGTATGCGATTTATTTTTATTTTTTTATTTTTTTTAATGCTGGAAAAACCTTTGCAATATTCATGTATGTAAGGATCCTAAATCTAATTTTTGGCCTAGACCACAGTCTACATTTACCCTATCATTTGACATACTTTAAGCCTTATCCATAGAACCATACAGGGAGTGCAGAATTATTAGGCAAGTAGTATTTTTGAGGATTAATTTTATTATTGAACAACAACCATGTTCTCAATGAACCCAAAAAACTCATTAATATCAAAGCTGAATATTTTTGGAAGTAGTTTTTAGTTTGTTTTTAGTTTTAGCTATTTTAGGGGGATATCTGTGTGTGCAGGTGACTATTACTGTGCATAATTATTAGGCAACTTAACAAAAAACTAATATATACCCATTTCAATTATTTATTTTTACCAGTGAAACCAATATAACATCTCAACATTCACAAATATACATTTCTGACATTCAAAAACAAATCAGTGACCAATATAGCCACCTTTCTTTGCAAGGACACTCAAAAGCCTGCCATCCATGGATTCTGTCAGTGTTTTGATCTGTTCACCATCAACATTGCGTGCAGCAGCAACCACAGCCTCCCAGACACTGTTCAGAGAGGTGTACTGTTTTCCCTCCTTGTAAATCTCACATTTGATGATGGACCACAGGTTCTCAATGGGGTTCAGATCAGGTGAACAAGGAGGCCATGTCATTAGATTTTCTTCTTTTATACCCTTTCTTGCCAGCCACGCTGTGGAGTACTTGGACGCGTGTGATGGAGAATTGTCCTGCATGAAAATCATGTTTTTCTTGAAGGATGCAGACTTCTTCCTGTACCACTGCTTGAAGAAGGTGTCTTCCAGAAACTGTCAGTAGGACTGGGAGTGGAGCTTGACTCCATCCTCAACCCGAAAAGGCCCCACAAGCTCATCTTTGATGATACCAGCCCAAACCAGTACTCCACCTCCAACTTGCTGGCGTCTGAGTTGGACTGGAGCTCTCTGCCCTTTACCAATCCAGCCACGGGCCCATCCATCTGGCCCATCAAGACTCACTCTCATTTCATCAGTCCATAAAACCTTAGAAAAATCAGTCTTGAGATATTTCTTGGCCCAGTCTTGACGTTTCAGCTTGTGTGTCTTGTTCAGTGGTGGTCGTCTTTCAGCCTTTCCTACCTTGGCCATGTCTCTGAGTATTGCACACCTTGTGTTTTTGGGCACTTCAGTGATGTTGCAGCTCTGAAATATGGCCAAACTGGTGGCAAGTGGCATCTTGGCAGCTGCACGCTTGACTTTTCTCAGTTCATGGGCAGTTATTTTGCGCCTTGGTTTTTCCACACGCTTCTTGCGACCCTGTTGACTCTTTTGAATGAAACGCTTGATTGTTCGATGATCACGCTTCAGAAGCTTTGCAATTTTAAGAGTGCTGCATCCCTCTGCAAGATATCTCACTATTTTTGACTTTTCTGAGCCTGTCAAGTCCTTCTTTTGACCCATTTTGCCAAAGGAAAGGAAGTTGCCTAATAATTATGCACACCTGATATAAGGTGTTGATGTCATTAGACCACACCCCTTCTCATTACAGAGATGCACATCACCTAATATGCTTAATTGGTAGTAGGCTTTCGAGCCTATACAGCTTGGAGTAAGACAACATGCATAAAGAGGATGATGTGGTCAAAATACTAATTTGCCTAATAATTCTGCACTCCCTGTATTTGAGATCCAGATTTTTTCATGTTGGATAGGCCCTGAATATAGAATCACTGTTATACTATGGAGCTATTTTCACATTCATATTACTACACACATTCCATATTTTTACACAGCGTAGTCCATAAGCTGCGTATGAGGGCCATATTTTCCACCACAGATTTGTAATAGGGGTCTTTATTTTTTTTTACACTTGTATGAATTGATATTTATATTTGTATCTTCAACAGGGCCGGCGTCAGCATCCGGCAAACCCGGGCAAGTGCCAGGGCCCACTGATCCTTAAAGTCCCTGCTCTGTCCATATATGGAGTCAGTGCTATGAACATGAAAGCGGTATTATCAGTATGCTTGGGGACACCCAGTGTATTTAAGTCTAATTTAGCCTCTATTTCTGAAAATTTTCTGCCAAGATTTGAACTCACAACCTTTTACATTAGAGGCAAGAATCTTAATCACTGAGCTATGAAGCTCAATGCTAAACTGTGCTAGAAAAACCTCATAGGTTTGTTAGATGCTTAGCACTTGTTGGCCCTTTTGCCTTCACTCTGCGGTCCAGCTGACCCCAAACCATCTTGATTGGGTTCAGGTCCGGTGACTGTGGAGGCCAGGTCATCTGGCACAGCACCCCATCACTCTCCTTCATGGTCAAATAGCCCTTACACAGCCTGGAGGTATGTTTGGGGTCATTGTCCTATTGAAAAATAAATGATGGTCCAACTAAACGCAAACCGGATGGAATAGCATGACGCTGCAAGGTGCTGTGGTAGCCTTCAATTTTGAATAAATCCCCAACAGTGTCACCAGCAAAGCACCCCCACACCATTACACCTCCTCCTCCATGCTTCATGGTGGGAACCAGGCATGTAGAGTCCATACGTTCACCTTTTCTGCGTTGCACAAAGACACGGTGGTTGGAACCAAAGATCTAAAATTTGGACTCATCAGACCAAAGCACAGATTTCCACTGGTCTAATGTCCATTCCTTGTGTTCTTTAGCCCAAACAAGTCTCTTCTGCTTGTTGCTTGTCCTTAGCAGTGGTTTCCTAGCAGATATTCTACCATGAAGGCCTGATTCACACAATCTCCTCTTAACAGTTGTTCTAGAGATGTGTCTGCTGCTAGAACTCTGTGTGGCATTGACCTGGTCTCTAATCTGAGCTGCTGTTAACCAGCTATGGCTCAGGAGGCCCTCGGGCCCACTCACCTATCAAAAGGTGCCATGGTAAGTTTGGTTAATGCAGGGTGGATTGCTCCATGATTTTCTACAGTAGCCTCTCGATTTTTCCAAGGGTGTATGGTCTGTGCATTGAACAATCCCAGTCAAGTGGTGAAGACTCCAAGCAAGCACACCCCAGGCCACTTTACCCATTCCCGAGACTGCAGATAGGCTATATACAACTGCCTAAGGTAGGAGTATGTGAATTCTTCCTTGTGTGTGTTGATCTCTTTTCAGGGTGACCGGAAGCCTTCCCAGTAGCAAAGGCAAATGCAAAGAACACAGCAAAGAAGCTGGTCAGTGAACTGGTGTGCAGGTATGTTGTCCCTGAAGTTATTGAATATGACAGGATTATCCTCATTTGAGATTCTGTTTGGAAATGCCCCCAGATTAGGATTGTATTTTCCACAACAGTTACAAATGAACAATGATAGCCTAACAAGCTACATGGGGGCCCTCACAAAGAGGCTTGCGCACACCCATAAACAAGTGTTTGCTTCCCTTCCAGATCCAGATTCAGTAGAAGGAAACACAGTCTGCAACCAGAAGAATGGGTGGTGATTAAAAGACATGCGAGGAAAGGCCTGGATCCCAGATTTGATGGTCCTTTCCTGGATACGCACTTCTCACTGCAAGAAAGTTCTGACGCCCAAGGATGAGGATCCTCCTGCTGATGGACACTCTAATACTGGGAACAACGGCACTGTACTAACAACTGAAGGATAATTGGGACAATGCACTTATCTGACACCACCAGGTGCTGTTTAGATGATTCAATGACACTGACAGTAAAATTAAAGACTGTTGGATCTGTACTCACAGTCCCGTGAGTTCATGAACTATGCCTTATCTGGCAATCCCTTTGACTTTTGAAGAACTTATTCATATGTCTTGTTGGCAATTTGTCTCACAAAGACAACCAGGGCCTGATGATCAAAAGTATAACTCCACTGCAGTTCCTCTCCCCATAGCATGGTGGGTGGAGGCTCCCTGGTGGCAAGACAAACAATACACTACGTGCAGAATTATTAGGCAAATGAGTATTTTGACCACATCATCCTCTTTATGCATGTTGTCTTACTCCAAGCTGTATAAGCTCGAAAGCCTACTACCAATTAAGCATATTAGGTGATGAGCATCTCTGTAATGAGAAGGGGTGTGGTCTAATGACATCAACACCCTATATCAGGTGTGCATAATTATTAGGCAACTTCCTTTCCTTTGGCAAAATGGGTCAAAAGAAGGACTTGACAGGCTCAGAAAAGTCAAAAATAGTGAGATATCTTGCAGAGGGATGCAGCACTCTTAAAATTGCAAAGCTTCTGAAGCGTGATCATCGAACAATCAAGCGTTTCATTCAAAAGAGTCAACAGGGTCGCAAGAAGCGTGTGGAAAAACCAAGGCGCAAAATAACTGCCCATGAACTGAGAAAAGTCAAGTGTGCAGCTGCCAAGATGCCACTTGCCACCAGTTTGGCCATATTTCAGAGCTGCAACATCACTGGAGTGCCCAAAAGCACAAGGTGTGCAATACTCAGAGACATGGCCAAGGTAAGAAAGGCTGAAAGACGACCACCACTGAACAAGACACACAAGCTGAAACGTCAAGACTGGGCCAAGAAATATCTCAAGACTGATTTTTCTAAGGTTTTATGGACTGATGAAATGAGAGTGAGTCTTGATGGGCCAGATGGCTGGATTGGTAAAGGGCAGAGAGCTCCAGTCCGACTCAGACGCCAGCAAGGTGGAGGTGGAGTACTGGTTTGGGCTGGTATCATCAAAGATGAGCTTGTGGGGCCTTTTTGGGTTGAGGATGGAGTCAAGCTCAACTCCCAGTCCTACTGCCAGTTTCTGGAAGACACCTTCTTCAAGCAGTGGTACAGGAAGAAGTCTGCAAGGTAAGAAAAACATGATTTTCATGCAGGACAATGCTCCATCACACGCGTCCAAGTACTCCACAACGTGGCTGGCAAGAAAGGGTATAAAAGAAGAAAATCTAATGACATGGCCTCCTTGTTCACCTGATCTGAACCCCATTGAGAACCTGTGGTCCATCATCAAATGTGAGATTTACAAGGAGGGAAAACAGTACACCTCTCTGAACAGTGTCTGGGAGGCTGTGGTTGCTGCTGCACGCAATGTTGATGGTGAACAGATCAAAACACTGACAGAATCCATGGATGGCAGGCTTTTGAGTGTCCTTGCAAAGAAAGGTGGCTATATTGGTCACTGATTTGTTTTTGTTTTGTTTTTGAATGTCAGAAATGTATATTTGTGAATGTTGAGATGTTATATTGGTTTCACTGGTAAAAATAAATAATTGAAATGGGTATATATTTGTTTTTTGTTAAGTTGCCTAATAATTATGTACAGTAATAGTCACCTGCACACACAGATATCCCCCTAAAATAGCTAAAACTAAAAACAAACTAAAAACTACTTCCAAAAATATTCAGCTTTGATATTAATGAGTTTTTTGGGTTCATTGAGAACATGGTTGTTGTTCAATAATAAAATTAATCCTCAAAAATACTACTTGCCTAATAATTCTGCACTCCCTGTAGTAGTATATGCTGTGATTAAACTTATGGTTATGTGCACCAACAGGTTCTTTACCAAAAGGAGAAACTACCAATATAATTGAGAGGTCTTGGGAACTGCATCGATACCTGGGAGTGAATCTGGCCTCCGGCTGGCAGTTGGACCTGTCCCAACTGAAGTACCTTTGAGTTAAGATGTCAGTTCCAAGATATCTCAAAATGTAGAAATTGTGAGGAATGAGAATCCATTTTGTATAAATATGTCCTCCATCTTGTGCATATGTGGAAAATTAATGAACCAGCTGGCAGGATGTAGGGAGTCTCTGTGTTTATAGTTAAAATGTGTTCTAGCTACAAGGCCAAGGCAAGCAACTCCCTTGTTTTCTTATCAGAGTTTGACATACAAGAGAGAGTTATTTCCTTCTGAGTTGAGGATGTACTGCTTAAGAACGTCAACTTTGAGATAAGATGCTGCAGAAACTTTTTAATTATTAGAAGTTTTTAACCATTAAAAACTAATTCTGTTAGTATGATGCAGAAGTATTGCCTTTTATTACTAACCAATCAAATCATTAGTTTTGCTTTCCACCCCTTTGGTGGTGTGCCAGATTTGTCTGTGATTATCTGTAGTGTTATAAAGATGTATACTTGTATGGAATAAATCAGAGAGAGAATTTGGATTCAGCAAGTGTGTCTGTCAGCTCTCTGAGCGCTCATAAAGAAAACTTCAATTAGGACCCTGACAATCATAGAGGTGGGGGTTTTGCCCCAACAGTCCAACACCCAGCACCTCCACCAATCAGCTGTATGAGGAGACAGCTTGTGCAGTGCTTCTCATACACAGCGCAGCACAGCACAACGGGAAGAGAGAGGAGAGTTGGCACATGCACACTGCGTGCGCCATCTCCTCATACAGCTGATCAGCGGGGTTGCTGGGTGTCGGACCCCCACCGATCTGATATTGATGACCTATCCTGAGGATATATCATCTGTATGAAAAGCCAGGACAACCCCTTTAATTTGTGTTCTGGGCCTGCATTTAAAGGATATACATTTATTTTGTACAACAAGACAAATAACAAGCAAAGTCATGTTTGGATTGGACTTCTGTGTCACTGTCTTTGCATTTGATGCCTTTTTGCCCACAATGGGTACCATAAATGTAATAGTTTGATCCAATCGCCCCAATGATTTAACAATTGATTAAAGCATTCCTAGGAATGGGATACTTTGAAAAAGTTAAATGTTGCTAGTGGCATGAGACCCCTACCACCCATACACTTATTAAAGGACATCTGTCATCATAAAAGTAGGGTCTGACAGATAAAGGAAGCAATGACCAGACCCAGTTTAGTAATCACAAAGAACAGTCTCTTTACTGAGGATGGTGAGCGTTACAGTACAGATAGCAGTACCATACACAGGTCTGAGGCATAACACAGAGCTTGCTATTCCCAATGGCTGTGTATAGCCAGCGGCAATGATGGCAGTAGTTGTTGCTGACTCTAACTGTAAGCACTTTGCAGTCTTCCCAAGCTGACCACATATGTGCTAAACTCTCACAATCGGTACTGCATTTCCCACTGAAGGGTGCAGATCTTCAAACTAACGGCCAATCCCTTTCAAAGTGTGGTGGGCGCCGAAGCAATATACCGTCTTCACACACAGCAAAGTCCATAGCAATAAGGCCTCTTGCACAGGTCCAAGAGCGGCATTGATTGTGCGCACGAGAGTACACAGCATCATAGAGTACAATGATGTTGTGGACGGGGGACCACCCACTGGGCTATTGTCCCCCACTCATATGATCTTATGAGTGCGGGACAATAGCCCTGCGGGCAGCCCGACGTGCATAGCATCATTGCAATCTATGTGTCACGGTCTTTATGAGACACATTAGCTGTACATGCTGGTTGCCAGGGGAAACACCTTGTTGTCGCAGCATGCATTGACTTTGCTCCCCTTCTCCTGGTTCCTCCCCTTTCTGGTGCTGGATGGGTTAACTTCCTGGCTGGGTGTGGCCACTTGGGTTTTATCACCTGTGGCTTCCAGTCTGGAGTCAGTTGTACTTCAGCCTTTCCTGGGTGTTTTATCTGCCCAGTCTTTGAGGGCCACCTAGTGGGACATCAATGTCTCTCCTATGTCATCTATTTCATCCCGTTTGTCTACCTTCCCTTCACTACCCATGCATATGTTTGGTGATGTTTATGTTTGGATGGTTGTTGACTAGTCTAGTGGTTGTTACATGTCTGGTCTGTTTGTGTCTGTAGTCCAGCATGTTTGCTAGACATGTGTCCTGTGTGGTGCGCCTCCGGAAAGGGGTCTCAGGGTTCCCCGGAGGGGGAACCACTAGCCTGTATGCAGCGCTGCCTGGGGCCGCCGTGCATCTTTCTGCATGGGGGTCCAGGCAGTAACTGGTGTGCTGACACCTGTGTGTGTTGTTGGTACAGTGTCCTGTTTGGTGTGTGGGCTCCAGTATTTATGCACGGGTTCCAGTCGTGGTGGCAGCGGCAGGTAAGTGTGTTGTTCTGTGTTCTTAACTGCCGATCCAGTTGCTGTTTATGGTCTCCACTTTTTCCTGCAACTAGGCCAAGGGAGACTCCTGTTTATCTGTGTCTGGGATGAACAGGTTGTCTCAGCCCCTTCCCTATTATGAGGGATTATCAGGATGATAATCCAGGTCTTACCATCCAGGTCTGCTCATATGGTAAGAAGCAGTGATGGTCAGTTCGCAGTGTTCGCCAACGAACACATGCGGGCTGACATATTGACAGGGAGCAGGCAGTTCCAAGAACAGCCCGATGAAGGCCCCCGGCAGCTGTTCTCGGAACTGCCTGCTCCCGGTGACCGCATTTGATTTCAGACCGCCTCCCGGCACAGGCACAGGTAAGGGCTTACCTGTGCATCGCCGGATGGGTGAGTAAAAATGGCAGCCCGCATGTGTTCGTTGGCGAACACTGCGAACTGACCATCACTGGGGAGGAGTAAGGGCGAGGAAGCATTAGGAGGTGACCTGCTCCCTGTCCTCAGTGTCCTGGCTTAGCTGCTTCCCCGTTTTCCTACGCTATATGGTGGGGAGTTTCCCCTCCACTCCCCACCGTGACACTATGATGCTGTGTACTCTCGTGCGCACGATCAAAGCCGCTCCGGGACATATGGCCCGCTCACGGACCGTATGTCTCAGAGGGCATACGGTCGTGTGCAAGAGGCGTAAACAAGCATTACATTTGCCAACATGCACAGTCCCTTGTTATCTGAAGTCTGCAGATGTCTGTCCTCTTTCCTTCAGGAATTAGGCACTTGATGTCAGCATGCAGGGATGAAGAGCCTCTTGTAGTAGGCCTCACACTGCACAGGCACATGGAGCTCCTGAGACTACTCTAGACAGTAGCTGACTGAGAGGGGGAGGCCCATCCTCCTCCTACTGAGAAGGGCATAAATAAGCTGCACCACTTATATACGGCTTGTGGAATCACATTTAAAGCATGGAAAGTACATTAACCATAAATGATAGATGTTAACCCTTTTAGTGGTAATTAACTCTTTTCAATATTCCAATGGGGCACTGCATATCTATCATTTAATTTATTTAACAGATCCATTTTTTCAGTGTTTCTGTTCCTCTGATAATATGGAAAATGCAATACTGATGTGAAGCCCTTACTAGTGGTAACTAACATCACAGGCCCCTGTCACCAGATGCTGTTGGGTAATGCCGACCTCAGTGACCACTCAACTATATTCATATATACAGTACTCACAATGGTGCTAGATTCAAGCATCACCACCATAATACACCCAATCCATACCCCCTTTTTTAAACCTCTCAAACATCAGCAAATCAAGACTTACCCAAATCAAGATGAATGGTAATGTGGTTCCTTCTTCAATGGTAGAAATGTGATACAAAGCCCTAAAAACAAAAAGACAAATAATATCGGCACTTCATATAATCCTATGTATTATTTAAAACCTACAACACATTGTACAAAATAATCTGACCATTTATTAAAACCATATTAGTACAATCCATCATGGAATGAGCAAATGTGTATCTAACCCTTAAAGTTCAGCAGAAATAAATCACAGTAGTAGTATGTTCCCATCATCCACTATTTAAGGCTGTCTGCTGCTAGGATTTCGTTAATTGCATGATATATAGAGATAGATAGATAGATATAGGTAGAGAGACAGAGATAGATTCACACCATGTGCTGTGGATTTTGCAGCACATACTGGGTGAATCCACAACAAAATGTATGTGTTGTACTTGTGGAATTTGTCATGGATTAGGCTAATTTTACATCTGCGTTTTTGCTGGATCCTGCAAGGATCAGCAAAAACATTTCCATTAGGGCTCATTCACACAAACGTAAGGGCTCCGTGCCCGTTCTGCGGACTGCATACGGCGGTAACGCAAAACACAGGTCACCAGCTTTGTGCATTCTGCATCACGGATGCGGACCCATTCACTTGAATGGGTCCACAAATGTGGAGGTGCGGAACAGAATAGAAGCACAGAACAGAGCTCCATGGAAGCACTCACATGCTTTCACATCAGCATTTTTCCTTTCCGGTATTGAGATCTGTCATAGGTAGAGAGGAGTGAATTTCATATTTTGAAATTCATTCACGCTTCATTTGGTGGTAAAAGCAAAATTGCGTTATGGATTCCGTTACCACGGACCATAATGCAATTCTATGAGAGAATATATAACGGAATGCCTTTAGAGGCATTCCGTTATTCATTCCGTCATAATAGAAGTCTATGGTCTGCATAACGGATCCGTCCCGTTTCCGTTATGCAGGAGAGGACTCCCCTGCATAACGGAAACGGGACGGATCCGTTTTGCAGCCAATAGATTTCTATTATGACGGAATGAATAACGGAATGCCTCTACAGGCATTCCGTTATATATTCTCTCATAGAATTGCATTATGGTCAGTGGTAATGGAATCCATAACGCAATTTTGCTTTTACCACCAAACGAAGCGCGAATGAATTTCAAAATATGAAATTCCCTCATCTCTACCTACGACGGATCTCAATACCGGAAAGGAAAAATGCTGATGTGAAAGCCCCATGCACACAACTATATTTTGTAGATCGAATGCTGATTCATTTCAAAGGGGATGCAAAAAAATGCCAACCACAAAATACATACAGTTGTGTGTATGAGGCCATAACCATATGCATTACAAAGTGTGAAATTGCAGTGAAAATCTCCTGAAACATTTATCGGGCTGTGAATTAAGTCCGGGGCTACCCATTGATCTTGACCATGACACACTGCACAACCAAAGAACGTAGTGTAGCAGCGCAGCCATTGAAATGAATGGAGACACAGCCTGACTCTCAAATTGCGGCAACTGCAATAAATCCGGCAGTGATGGATTTTTTTTAAGATTCTGTGCTAGTCATTCAGTGCTCCCCTTAGATTCAATAACTGCTACACTGCGATTTTTCGTCATGGACCAGGAATTGTAGCCAAGATCCCCATGTAGCCCCATCCTTAAAGGGGTTGACCACTTTCTGGCTATTGTTACCCAATGTATATGTAAGAAGATTATATGGTCTTTGTAGATATCCTGTAGCATTTTCCATATTTCATAAGGTATGTATGCTCACTTATTGGGCAAGTCTTTTGTGCTGTCTGCACAGAGGTCCTGTCCATAACATGGCTGCTGATGGAGGGTCATGTGACCAATCACATGACTCAGCATCCTCCATTCAAATACACCGAGAAGCCTGAGTGATGTGTCTGGTCACATGACCCTCCATGAGCGGCCATCTTATGGACAGGACATCCATGTGGACAGCGCAAAAGTTTTGCCCAACAAGGGGACATAGCTTATGAAATATAGGAAATGGCACAGAATATCAACAAAGGCTATAATAGTAAGTGGCATATAGTCATATTACATAGCCATTTGTTAATAATAGCCAGTAAGTGGCCAATTGCTTTAAAATTTACACCATATGTCAATTTGCACATGGATGTTTGAGCTTTGATAAAATCTCATCCACTTTGCTCCTAGTGTAATGTGCTGCAGCCTTTCTGCCGGAAAATTCCCAGAATTTTTGCCACGTTTCGATGTAGCCTAGAAGTGTGACTGTGGGGAGTATAATCAACCTACACAACCTTCAACTCCCATTCATTTCAGATTTCACCCTAGACATTCCAGACTGGCAGACTGTATTTGTTAAGGGGGCTGTAGCTGTTCTACTAAAAAAAATGTACCAAGAACACATTCTTACACAAATCTAGCAGACTCTTAAACAGGTAATCCTATCTTAAAGGTGTTGTGCCACTAATATAAATCTATGTTGCCCAACAGATATCGCTGTCGTATCACTTTCCCCAAATACCACCATTTATCAAGATCAGGGGCGTAACTGCCATATTGGCAGACTATGCCACTGCTATGGGGCCCAGGGCAAGAGGGGGCCCAGTCTTAGTTGGGATTATCTTCTCTTCTTCTGGGGGTGAAAACTTGGTCAGGACTCTACCCCCTAAAGGAACAACTTTTAGCAAATGAAGAAGTGGAAAAATGTCCTACGGGTCATTGAAAAGGGTTTAGGCAGAAACCCTTCTGTCCTGTGGGGGGCCTGGTTTGATCCTTGCCATGGGGCCCTTACTTGTCTATGTACGCCACTCATCAAGACTCTCTTATTCAAAAGTTATTAGCCTACCATCGAACCCTGTGGCAAATCAGTTTAGATTTTCAGTTGCTGTTGGTTACGTCCAGCAGTGGAGCCTTGTAATACCGGACGCACATGCTCACAGTGCTTCTCTTCCTTCCCTTCAATAACCACTCCTCTATGTGCAGTGTCAGTTACATGTCAGTTATGAATGGACGGACAGACAATAAATAGATGTAGATAGATAGATAGATAGATAGAAGGATGAATTTAGCTCTGACAAATGATGGACATTAGCACGAGTTGCATCTCTTATAAATCCAGTTACACAGAGCATTCTGAGTATGTGGAGGATGGAAATTAACTGGTTAGTGTCACATGATCTGCTGATGTAAGGACACATCTCACTGCCCCAAAGGGGTTCTGCAGTTCTTTTAAACTGATGATCTATCCTCTGGATAGATCATCAGCATCTGATCGGCAGGGGTCCGACAACCTATGCAGCGGCCCACTACGTGTGTGTGGGCACTGCTTAAAAGCACTTTTTACTTTATTAAAAGCACTAGGTTGTAATGTATAACTTTGCATTTATGTATCTGCAAAATCCCTGTTAACAGGCCTATTAGGTGTAATTTATACATCCCACCACTAGATAGGGATAAAGTTCAGGTCCTATATATATCCAAATCAGGCCTAGTGAGAGGGGTATTAGGCAGTTAGGAAAATGTAGTTCAGAAGAGAGCAGATCTGAGGTAGTCAGAGCAGAATTAGTGGGAAGAAAATGTAGGGTGAAGACTTCGCAACACAGATTAGTGACTGGAGCCAACTTCGCTAGTAGGTGTAACTCAGATGTTTTTCTTCTGTAGACGGACTATAGACTTGCATCACTGACCAGTAGGAGAAGAGTTTGCCTCACTGGAAAAGAAACAAGCACTCCTAGGAATTCATTGGTGATAAGAGCCATTATTGAGGGCCACAGACACCCTTGCATGGTGGAGGTTTTATAGCTTCAGGCAGCCACACCAACCTTCTAAGAGACAGTTGAGTTTTCCTGTCCGAAATATTCAGCTTGTAGGGAAAGACAAGGAATAGGATCCGACACATCTAAAGGAACCAGGTACACCTAACCCACTGCTCCAAAACCACAAAACCTAAACAGCCTAAGACAGTGGATTTGCAGAATTAACTCTGTACCATCTAGAGACTGCATAATTGTACTGCTACAACCAAAAGACATCCAAAGTAAAAGTTGTGAGTTGCATCTTACCACTGTCTACCTCATTATTACTACCTATGGTTGTACCACCATTAACGGTACTGGCGTCACGACAAAAACCATCAAGGGACTCAGCCGCAACAAGTACTCTAAGCACCCCTAACATCAAGGGCACCTCAACCACCATCTTGGCTGATGCTTCCTACCACAGAGCGTGCCACGGAGGATTTGCTGTCAACCTCAACACAGTGCTGCCAGCCCAGGGAGGCTTTCTGCTAACCGTGAGTAAACTGATAAACTGTGTGTTATGTCATTTGGCCCCTCATCAGTCCACCGTGCACCTCACGTGTTGCCCCTGCAACTGGCTGGTTGCACCAGGACCCCTGCCGATCAGCTGTTTGAGAAGGCAGCGGCACTTCAGCCTTCTCTCGGTTTCCCTCAGGCCCAGTGACGTCATGGCTAAGTATCACTGGCCTGGGTGGGGCTAAGCTCTGTTCACTTGATACTAGTCGTGATGTCACTGGGCCTTCGGTAAACAGCAAGAAGGCCGCGGCGCTACTGTTTTCTCAAACAGCTGATCGGCGGGGGTCCCGGGTGTCGGACCTCCTCCAATCAGATGCTGATGATCTATCCAGAGGATAGGTCATCAGTTTAAAAGAACTGCAGAACCCCTTTAAGTTATGATGATGGGACAGCAGAAGCAGTCACATGACAAATCAGGAAGTAGGAATCAAGCATGGGAGATAAGAGCAAACTGCAAATTTGAAAAAATAAAACGGTAAATAAAAAAAAATAAAAAAATATTAGGAGCTAGACTACTCGATTAAAATAAATTTTTAGAGTAAAAAGTAATTTATGGCAAAACCCCTTTAAAAAGTGACAACATGTTACTAGTATATCTCCTCACTGTGTTTCTTAGACTTGAAGGATCCTTCAGAGTTCTTCACTACACTACGCATTGCTCCTGTCTACCGGGGAACAATAAAGTGAATGGTTGGAGTCTTTCAGCGAATGCTCCAAGTGTTTCATCTTCACTGATATTTTTTACACATGGTCCATAGTGTTACAATTATATAAATCCCTTGCTCCTGGTGCAGTGCTTCGACACATAGTTGGGTATAATTAGTAGGTCTATGTCAGTTGTCCTCAGGCTGTAAGTACTCCTCAAGGGCGGAATTAGTGCAGTGGTTAGGTAAAGTGTATTTTCCCATTAGGCTACTACAGGATATATTAGGGAATCTGCATTTGTGTAATATACTTTCAAACTATGTGCAATCCAAAGGAGAACTGTGGAAAAACTGAATTCCCCATGGATGCCCTGGTCATGATGTTATAGGCTGCCATTTACAATATGGATAGAGCAAGGAAGTTGTCAGGGAGATTACATTCTTAGTCCCAGCTACAGTCTATATAGTGTTTTATAACGGTCTATAGATCTTGTTCTGTAGATCACCATAAACAGGAGTCTATAATTTTGTCAACAGGTTCTAGGGGCAACCTTTGGAATTTATTATATTGACCTGTGTACCTCCAAATATGTACACTTCACTAGAGTGCTATGGTATGGGATAAGTGGTCATTGCAATTAAGGCTATGTTAAGTGGCTTTGCAACTTTAAAATGTAAAAAAATTAAAACAAAAATGCCCTTCTCACATGCTGAGATTTCAGTGACTGCTGCCATATGGTCAACCCTGCACTATGGTTAGCTAAAGACACTGATCTTCTGGATGTAAGGGCAGCATACAGCACATACTGTAGAAATCAGTGTTGGTGGCTCCCTCATGGAGGCCGCAGTGTGAGAATGTATGGCAAAATTCATTACCCATATAGCACTTGTTTCCAAGAACTCAGCTCAGAGACCAAATGGTTTATATATAGAGTTGAGCGAACACCTGGATGTTCGGGTTCGAGAAGTTCGGCCGAACATCCCGGAAATGTTCGGGTTCGGGATCCGAACCCGATCCGAACTTCGTCCCGAACCCGAACCCCATTGAAGTCAATGGGGACCCGAACTTTTCGGCACTAAAAAGGCTGTAAAACAGCCCAGGAAAGAGCTAGAGGGCTGCAAAAGGCAGCAACATGTAGGTAAATCCCCTGCAAACAAATGTGGATAGGGAAATGAATTAAAATAAAAATTAAATAAATAAAAATTAACCAAAATCAATTGGAGAGAGGTTCCATAGCAGAGAATCTGGCTTCCCGTCACCCACCACTGGAACAGTCCATTCTCAGATATTTAGGCCCCGGCACCCAGGCAGAGGAGAGAGGTCCCGTAACAGAGAATCTGTCTTCATGTCAGCAGAGAATTAGTCTGCATGTCATAGCAGAGAATGAGGCTTCACGTCAGCCACCACTGCAACAGTCCATTGGCATATATTTAGGCCCAGCACACACACAGGCAGAGGAGAGAGGTCCCGTAACAGAGAATCTGGCTTCATGTCAGCAGAGAATCAGTCTGCATGTCATAGCAGAGAATCAGGCTTCACGTCAGCCACCACTGCAACAGTCCATTGTCATAAATTTAGGCCCAGCACCCAGGCAGAGGAGAGAGGTCCCGTAACAGAGAATCTGGCTTCATGTCAGCAGAGAATCAGTCTTCATATCATAGCAGAGAATCAGGCTTCACGTCACCCACCACTGTAAGAGTCAATTTTCATAAATTTAGGCCCAGAACCCAGGCAGAGGAGAAAGGTCCCGTAACAGACAATCTGGCTTCATGTCAGCAGAGAATCAGTCTTCATATCATAGCAGAGAATCAGGCTTCACGTCACCCACCACTGTAAGAGTCAATTTTCATAAATTTAGGCCCAGAACCCAGGCAGAGGAGAAAGGTCCCGTAACAGACAATCTGGCTTCATGTCAGCAGAGAATCAGTCTTCATATCATAGCAGAGAATCAGGCTTCACGTCACCCACCACTGTAAGAGTCAATTTTCATAAATTTAGGCCCAGAACCCAGGCAGAGGAGAAAGGTCCCGTAACAGACAATCTGGCTTCATGTCAGCAGAGAATCAGTCTTCATATCATAGCAGAGAATCAGGCTTCACGTCACCCACCACTGTAAGAGTCAATTTTCATAAATTTAGGCCCAGAACCCAGGCAGAGGAGAAAGGTCCCGTAACAGACAATCTGGCTTCATGTCAGCAGAGAATCAGTCTTCATATCATAGCAGAGAATCAGGCTTCACGTCACCCACCACTGTAAGAGTCAATTTTCATAAATTTAGGCCCAGAACCCAGGCAGAGGAGAAAGGTCCCGTAACAGACAATCTGGCTTCATGTCAGCAGAGAATCAGTCTTCATATCATAGCAGAGAATCAGGCTTCACGTCACCCACCACTGTAAGAGTCAATTTTCATAAATTTAGGCCCAGAACCCAGGCAGAGGAGAAAGGTCCCGTAACAGACAATCTGGCTTCATGTCAGCAGAGAATCAGTCTTCATATCATAGCAGAGAATCAGGCTTCACGTCACCCACCACTGTAAGAGTCAATTTTCATAAATTTAGGCCCAGAACCCAGGTAGAGGAGAAAGGTCCCGTAACAGACAATCTGGCTTCATGACAGCAGAGAATCAGTCTGCATGTCATAGCAGAGAATCAGGCTTCACGTCAGCCACCACTGCAACAGTCCATTGTCATAAATTTAGGCCCAGCACCCAGGCAGAGGAGAGAGGTCCCGTAAAAGAGGATCTGGCTTCATGTCAGCAGAGAATCAGTCTGCATGTCATAGCAGAGAATCAGGCTTCACGTCAGCCACCACTGCAACAGTCCATTGTCATAAATTTAGGCCCAGCACCCAGGCAGAGGAGAGAGGTCCCGTAACAGAGGATCTGGCTTCATGTCAGCAGAGAATCAGTCTGCATGTCATAGCAGAGAATCAGGCTTCACGTCAGCCACCACTGCAACAGTCCATTGTCATAAATTTAGGCCCAGCACCCAGGCAGAGGAGAGAGGTCCCGTAACAGACAATCTGGCTTCATGTCAGCAGAGAATTAGTCTGCATGTCATAGCAGAGAATCAGGCTTCATGTCAGCCACCACTGCAACAGTCCATTGGCATATATTTAGGCCTAGCACACAGGCAGAGGAGAGGTTCATTCAACTTTGGGTAGCATCGCAATATAATGGTAAAATGAAAATAAAAATAGGATTGAATGAGGAAGTGCCCTGGAGTCCAATAATATATGGTTATGGGGAGGTAGTTAATGTCTAATCTGGACAAGGGACGGACAGGTCCTGTGGGATCCATGCCTGGTTCATTTTTATGAACGTCAGCTTGTCCACATTGGCTGTAGACAGGCGGCTGCGTTTGTCTGTAATGACGCCCCCTGCCGTGCTGAATACACGTTCAGACAAAACGCTGGCTGCCGGGCAGGCCAGCACCTCCAAGGCATAAAAGGCTAGCTCTGGCCACGTGGACAATTTAGAGACCCAGAAGTTGAATGGGGCCGAACCATCAGTCAGTACGTGGAGGGGTGTGCACACGTACTGTTCCACCATGTTAGTGAAATGTTGCCTCCTGCTAACACGTTGCGTATCAGGTGGTGGTGCAGTTAGCTGTGGCGTGTTGACAAAAGTTTTCCACATCTCTGCCATGCTAACCCTGCCCTCAGAGGAGCTGGCCGTGACACAGCTGCCTTGGCGACCTCTTGCTCCTCCTCTGCCTTGGCCTTGGGCTTCCACTTGTTCCCCTGTGACATTTGGGAATGCTCTCAGTAGCGCGTCTACCAACGTGCGCTTGTACTCGCGCATCTTCCTATCACGCTCCAGTGCAGGAAGTAAGGTGGGCACATTGTCTTTGTAGCGTGGATCCAGCAGGGTGGCAACCCAGTAGTCCGCACAGGTTAAAATGTGGGCAACTCTGCTGTCGTTGCGCAGGCACTGCAGCATGTAGTCGCTCATGTGTGCCAGGCTGCCCAGGGGTAAGGACAAGCTGTCCTCTGTGGGAGGCGTATCGTCATCGTCCTGCCTTTCCCCCCAGCCACGCACCAGTGATGGACCCGAGCTGCGTTGGGTGCCACCCCGCTGTGACCATGCTTCATCCTCATCCTCCTCCACCTCCTCCTCATCCTCGTCCTCCTCGTCCTCCAGTAGTGGGCCCTGGCTGGCCACATTTGTACCTGGCCTCTGCTGTTGCAAAAAACCTCCCTCTGAGTCACTTCGAAGAGACTGGCCTGAAAGTGCTAAAAATGACCCCTCTTCCTCATCCTCCTCCTCCTCCTCCTGGGCCACCTCCTGTTCCATCATCGCCCTAAGTGTTTTCTCAAGGAGACATAGAAGTGGTATTGTAACGCTGATAACGGTGTCATCGCCACTGGCCATGTTGGTGGAGTACTCGAAACAGCGCAACAGGGCACACAGGTCTCGCATGGAGGCCCAGTCATTGGTGGTGAAGTGGTGCTGTTCTGTAGTGCGACTGACCCGTGCGTGCTGCAGCTGAAACTCCACTATGGCCTGCTGCTGCTCGCACAGTCTGTCCAGCATGTGCAAGGTGGAGTTCCACCTGGTGGGCACGTCGCATATGAGGCGGTGAGCGGGAAGGCCGAAGTTACGCTGTAGCGCAGACAGGCGAGCAGCGGCAGGATGTGAACGCCGGAAGCGCGAACAGACGGCCCGCACTTTATGCAGCAGCTCTGACATGTCGGGGTAGTTGTGAATGAACTTCTGCACCACCAAATTCAGCACATGCGCCAAGCAAGGGATGTGCGTCAAATTGGCTAGTCCCAGAGCTGCAACGAGATTTCGCCCATTATCACACACCACCAGGCCGGGCTTGAGGCTCACCGGCAGCAACCACTCGTCGGTCTGTTGTTCAATACCCCGCCACAACTCCTGTGCGGTGTGGGGCCTGTCCCCCAAACATATGAGTTTCAGAATGGCCTGCTGACGTTTACCCCGGGCTGTGCTGAAGTTGGTGGTGAAGGTGTGTGGCTGACTGGATGAGCAGGTGGAAGAAGAGGAGGAGGAAGCCGAGAAGGAGGAGGTGGCAACAGGAGGCAAAGAATGTTGCCCTGCGATCCTTGGCGGCGGCAGGACGTGCGCCAAACAGCTCTCCGCCTGGGGCCCAGCTGCCACTACATTTACCCAGTGTGCAGTTAGGGAGATATAGCGTCCCTGGCCGTGCTTACTGGTCCACGTATCTGTGGTTAGGTGGACCTTGCTACAGATGGCGTTGCGCAGTGCACACTTGATTTTATCGGATACTTGGTTGTGCAGGGAAGGCACGGCTCTCTTGGAGAAGTAGTGCCGGCTGGGAACAACATACTGTGGGACAGCAAGCGACATGAGCTGTTTGAAGCTGTCTGTGTCCACCAGCCTAAATGACAGCATTTCATAGGCCAGTAGTTTAGAAATGCTGGCATTCAGGGCCAGGGATCGAGGGTGGCTAGGTGGGAATTTACGCTTTCTATCAAATGTTTGTGAGATGGAGAGCTGAACGCTGGCGTGTGACATGGTTGAGACGCTTGGTGACGGAGGTGGTGGTGGTGGTGTTGGTGGTACATCCCCTGTTTGCTGGGCGGCAGGTGCCAACGTTCCTCCAGAGGCGGAGGAAGAGGCCGAGGCGGCAGCAGCAGAATAGGCCGAGGCGGCAGCAGCAGAAGAGGTAGCAGGGGGAGCCTGAGTGACTTCCTTGGTTTTAAGGTGTTTACTCCACTGCAGTTCATGCTTTGCATGCAGGTGCCTGGTCATGCAGGTTGTGCTCAGGTTCAGAACGTTAATGCCTCGCTTCAGGCTCTGATGGCACAGCGTGCAAACCACTCGGGTCTTGTCGTCAGCACATTGTTTGAAGAAGTGCCATGCCAGGGAACTCCTTGAAGCTGCCTTTGGGGTGCTCGGTCCCAGATGGCGGCGGTCAGTAGCAGGCGGAGTCTCTTGGCGGCGGGTGTTCTGCTTTTGCCCACTGCTCCCTCTTTTGCTACGCTGTTGGCTCGGTCTCACCACTGCCTCTTCCTCCGAACTGTGAAAGTCAGTGGCACGACCTTCATTCCATGTGGGGTCTAGGACCTCATCGTCCCCTGCATCGTCTTCCACCCAGTCTTGATCCCTGACCTCCTGTTCAGTCTGCACACTGCAGAAAGACGCAGCAGTTGGCACCTGTGTTTCGTCATCATCAGAGACATGCTGAGGTGGTATTCCCATGTCCTCATCATCAGGAAACATAAGTGGTTGTGCGTCAGTGCATTCTATGTCTTTCACCGCTGGGGAAGGGCTAGGTGGATGCCCTTGGGAAACCCTGCCAGCGGAGTCTTCAAACAGCATAAGAGACTGCTGCATAACTTGAGGCTGAGACAGTTTCCCTGGTATGCATGGGGGTGATGTGACAGACTGATGGGGTTGGTTTTCAGGCGCCATCTGTGCGCTTTCTGCAGAAGACTGGGTGGGAGATAATGTGAACGTGCTGGATCCACTGTCGGCCACCCAATTGACTAATGCCTGTACCTGCTCAGGCCTTACCATCCTTAGAACGGCATTGGGCCCCACCATATATCGCTGTAAATTCTGGCGGCTACTGGGACCTGAGGTAGTTGGTACACTAGGACGTGTGGATGTGGCAGAACGGCCACGTCCTCTCCCAGCACCAGAGGGTCCACTAACACCACCACGACCATGTCCACGTCCGCGTCCCTTACTAGATGTTTTTCTCATTGTTATGGTTCACCACAACAACAAATATATTATTTGGCCCAATGTATTGTATTCAAATTCAGCGGGATATAAATTTGAGGCCTAGTATTTAGGCGCTGGGTGACCGGTATGGATTTAGTGACAGAATTAGACTTGGAAATGCACAGAAGCGTGTGTGTGAAGTTATTCTGAATGACCCAATGTGCACCTTGAATATTATATACCCTTTTTGGGATAGATTTCAAATAGCTCTGATATAGCAGGAACCACTAAATTATGAAATTGCTAAATTGGGAATTGTACTTCAACCCAGAACAAAAAATGTGCTTTGACGGGCACTAAATAACTTTCCCAGCTACAACAGGACAGCGGTAACGAGAGATTTAGAGGGATTTAAATTTGAGGCCTAGTATTTAGGCGCTGGGTGACAGGTATGGGTTTAGTGACAGAATTAGACTTGGAAATACACAGTAGCGGGTGTGTGTGAAGTTATTCTGAATGACCCAATGTGCACCTTCAATATTATATACCCTTTTTGGGATAGATTTCAAATAGCTCTGATATAGCAGGAACCACTAAATTATGAAATTGCTAAATTGGGAATTGTACTTCAACCCAGAACAAAAAATGTGCTTTGACGGACACTAAATATCTTGCCCAGCAACAACAGTACAGCGGTGGGTAACGAGAGATTTAGAGGGATTTAAATTTGAGGCCTAGTATTTAGGCGCTGGGTCACCGGTATGGATTTAGTGACAGAATTAGACTTGGAAATGCACAGAAGCGTGTGTGTGAAGTTATTCTGAATGACCCTATGTGCACCTTCAATATTATATACCCTTTTAGGGATAGATTTCAAATAGCTCTGATATAGCAGAAACCACTAAATTATGAAATTGCTAAATTGGGAATTGTACTTCAACCCAGAACAAAAAATGTGCTTTGACGGACACTAAATATCTTGCCCAGCAACAACAGTACAGCGGTGGGTAACGAGAGATTTAGAGGGATTTAAATTTGAGGCCTAGTATTTAGGCGCTGGGTCACCGGTATGGATTTAGTGACAGAATTAGACTTGGAAATGCACAGAAGCGTGTGTGTGAAGTTATTCTGAATGACCCTATGTGCACCTTCAATATTATATACCCTTTTAGGGATAGATTTCAAATAGCTCTGATATAGCAGAAACCACTAAATTATGAAATTGCTAAATTGGGAATTGTACTTCAACCCAGAACAAAAAATGTGCTTTGACGGACACTAAATATCTTGCCCAGCAACAACAGTACAGCGGTGGGTAACGAGAGATTTAGAGGGATTTAAATTTGAGGCCTAGTATTTAGGCGCTGGGTCACCGGTATGGATTTAGTGACAGAATTAGACTTGGAAATGCACAGAAGCGTGTGTGTGAAGTTATTCTGAATGACCCAATGTGCACCTTCAATATTATATACCCTTTTAGGGATAGATTTCAAATAGCTCTGATATAGCAGAAACCACTAAATTATGAAATTGCTAAATTGGGAATTGTACTTCAACCCAGAACAAAAAATGTGCTTTGACGGACACTAAATATCTTGCCCAGCAACAACAGTACAGCGGTAACGAGAGATTTAGAGGGATTTAAATTTGAGGCCTAGTATTTAGGCGCTGGGTGACAGGTATGGGTTTAGTGACAGAATTAGACTTGGAAATACACAGTAGCGGGTGTGTGTGAAGTTATTCTGAATGACCCTATGTGCACCTTCAATATTATATACCCTTTTAGGGATAGATTTCAAATA
The DNA here is from genome assembly GCF_014858855.1 of Bufo gargarizans. NCBI lineage: Eukaryota > Metazoa > Chordata > Amphibia > Anura > Bufonidae > Bufo > Bufo gargarizans. Next base: position 601,525,432 of record NC_058082.1, read on the forward strand.
GCTCTGATATAGCAGAAACCACTAAATTATGAAATTGCTAAATTGGGAATTGTACTTCAACCCAGAACAAAAAATGTGCTTTGACGGACACTAAATATCTTGCCCAGCAACAACAGTACAGCGGTGGGTAACGAGAGATTTAGAGGGATTTAAATTTGAGGCCTAGTATTTAGGCGCTGGGTCACCGGTATGGATTTAGTGACAGAATTAGACTTGGAAATGCACAGAAGCGTGTGTGTGAAGTTATTCTGAATGACCCAATGTGCACCTTCAATATTATATACCCTTTTAGGGATAGATTTCAAATAGCTCTGATATAGCAGAAACCACTAAATTATGAAATTGCTAAATTGGGAATTGTACTTCAACCCAGAACAAAAAATGTGCTTTGACGGACACTAAATATCTTGCCCAGCAACAACAGGACAGCGGTAACGAGAGATTTAGAGGGATTTAAATTTGAGGCCTAGTATTTAGGCGCTGGGTGACAGGTATGGGTTTAGTGACAGAATTAGACTTGGAAATACACAGTAGCGGGTGTGTGTGAAGTTATTCTGAATGACCCTATGTGCACCTTCAATATTATATACCCTTTTAGGGATAGATTTCAAATAGCTCTGATATAGCAGAAACCACTAAATTATGAAATTGCTAAATTGGGAATTGTACTTCAACCCAGAACAAAAAATGTGCTTTGACGGACACTAAATATCTTGCCCAGCAACAACAGTACAGCGGTGGGTAACGAGAGATTTAGAGGGATTTAAATTTGAGGCCTAGTATTTAGGCGCTGGGTCACCGGTATGGATTTAGTGACAGAATTAGACTTGGAAATGCACAGAAGCGTGTGTGTGAAGTTATTCTGAATGACCCAATGTGCACCTTCAATATTATATACCCTTTTAGGGATAGATTTCAAATAGCTCTGATATAGCAGAAACCACTAAATTATGAAATTGCTAAATTGGGAATTGTACTTCAACCCAGAACAAAAAATGTGCTTTGACGGACACTAAATATCTTGCCCAGCAACAACAGTACAGCGGTAACGAGAGATTTAGAGGGATTTAAATTTGAGGCCTAGTATTTAGGCGCTGGGTGACAGGTATGGGTTTAGTGACAGAATTAGACTTGGAAATACACAGTAGCGGGTGTGTGTGAAGTTATTCTGAATGACCCAATGTGCACCTTCAATATTATATACCCTTTTTGGGATAGATTTCAAATAGCTCTGATATAGCAGGAACCACTAAATTATGAAATTGCTAAATTGGGAATTGTACTTCAACCCAGAACAAAAAATGTGCTTTGACGGACACTAAATATCTTGCCCAGCAACAACAGTACAGCGGTAACGAGAGATTTAGTGGGATATAAATTTGAGGCCTAGTATTTAGGCGCTGGGTCACCGGTATGGATTTAGTGACAGAATTAGACTTGGAAATGCACAGAAGCGTGTGTGTGAAGTTATTCTGAATGACCCTATGTGCACCTTCAATATTATATACCCTTTTAGGGATAGATTTCAAATAGCTCTGATATAGCAGAAACCACTAAATTATGAAATTGCTAAATTGGGAATTGTACTTCAACCCAGAACAAAAAATGTGCTTTGACGGACACTAAATATCTTGCCCAGCAACAACAGTACAGCGGTAACGAGAGATTTAGAGGGATTTAAATTTGAGGCCTAGTATTTAGGCGCTGGGTGACAGGTATGGGTTTAGTGACAGAATTAGACTTGGAAATACACAGTAGCGGGTGTGTGTGAAGTTATTCTGAATGACCCAATGTGCACCTTCAATATTATATACCCTTTTAGGGATAGATTCCAAATAGCTCTGATATAGCAGGAACCACTAAATTATGAAATTGCTAAATTGGGAATTGTACTTCAACCCAGAACAAAAAATGTGCTTTGACGGACACTAAATATCTTGCCCAGCAACAACAGTACAGCGGTAACGAGAGATTTAGAGGGATTTAAATTTGAGGCCTAGTATTTAGGCGCTGGGTGACAGGTATGGGTTTAGTGACAGAATTAGACTTGGAAATACACAGTAGCGGGTGTGTGTGAAGTTATTCTGAATGACCCAATGTGCACCTTCAATATTATATACCCTTTTAGGGATAGATTCCAAATAGCTCTGATATAGCAGGAACCACTAAATTATGAAATTGCTAAATTGGGAATTGTACTTCAACCCAGAACAAAAAATGTGCTTTGACGGACACTAAATATCTTGCCCAGCAACAACAGTACAGCGGTAACGAGAGATTTAGAGGGATTTAAATTTGAGGCCTAGTATTTAGGCGCTGGGTGACAGGTATGGGTTTAGTGACAGAATTAGACTTGGAAATACACAGTAGCGGGTGTGTGTGAAGTTATTCTGAATGACCCAATGTGCACCTTCAATATTATATACCCTTTTTGGGATAGATTTCAAATAGCTCTGATATAGCAGGAACCACTAAATTATGAAATTGCTAAATTGGGAATTGTATTTCAACCCAGAACAAGAAATGTGCTTGAACGGACACTAAATAACTCGCCCAGCTACAGCACTAGGGACAGATTTAGCTGGATATAAATTTGAGGCCTAGTATTTAGGCGCTGGGTGACCGGTATGGATTTAGTGACAGAATTAGACTGGGATATGGCCAAAAAATAAACAGACTATTGCTGGTTAAATGCACTTGGTGTGACAGCTTCACCCTGATGTAGGCTTTAGCCAAAAAACAACCACACCATTGAGGGTTAAATGCACTTGGTGACAGGCGCAGCTTGCCCCTGATTTTGTATATGGCCAAAAAATGAACAGACTATTGCTGGTTAAATGCACTTGGTGTGACAGCTTCACCCTGATGTAGGCTTTAGCCAAAAAACAACCACACCATTGAGGGTTAAATGCACTTGGTGACAGGCGCAGCTTGCCCCTGATTTTGTATATGGCCAAAAAATGAACAGACTATTGCTGGTTAAATGCACTTGGTGTCACAGCTTCACCCTGATGTAGGCTTTAGCCAAAAAACAACCACACCATTGAGGGTTAAATGCACTTGGTGACAGGCGCAGCTTGCCCCTGATTTTGTATATGGCCAAAAAATGAACAGACTATTGCTGGTTAAATGCACTTGGTGTGACAGCTTCACCCTGATGTAGGCTTTAGCCAAAAAACAACCACACCATTGAGGGTTAAATGCACTTGGTCGCAGCTTGTGCTGGCGCACCACAAGACACAAAATGGCCGCCGATCACCCCAGAAAAATGAGACTGACAAACGGTCTGTGCAGCCTAAAAACAGTGAGCAATTGAGGATCAGCAGCTCAATGATCCACAGCTGCAGATCGATCAGTTAATCAAGTCCTTTGGAGGAGTTAATCTGCCTAATCTCGCCCTACTGTCGCAGCCGCAACCTCTCCCTACGCTAATCAGAGCAGAGTGACGGGCGGCGCTATGTGACTCCAGCTTAAATAGAGGCTGGGTCACATGGTGCTCTGGCCAATCACAGCCATGCCAATAGTAGGCATGGCTGTGATGGCCTCTTGGGGCAAGTAGTATGACGCTTGTTGATTGGCTGCTTTGCAGCCTTTCAAAAAGCGCCAAGAAAGCGTCACAAAAGCGCCAAGAAAGCGACGAACACCGAACCCGAACCCGGACTTTTACGAAAATGTCCGGGTTCGGGTCCGTGTCACGGACACCCCAAAATTCGGTACGAACCCGAACTATACAGTTCGAGTTCGCTCATCCCTATTTATATACTAAATTGAAAATGTATTGGCATTAGAAAAATCACAAAGTTTTGTGCGTTTATTTTTTATTTTTTGCTAAAAGGTTTTGCACACCCACCTACTTCTATTATTTTAGAACGAAGGTGGTCATTTACTATCAGATATACCCCATCTTTCTGGTGTATATCTGGCGCAGATTGCGGCACAAAGGTTATTTGAGCCAATATCTACCTCTTTTCCCCGCTCACGCCAGGTCTAAAAAAGGGGGCGGGGCAGGGAAGGGGAAGGGCTGGCAGGTCCGTCTCATTTATCATTTTCTACACCTGTTTTAGGAGTAGAATATGGTATAATTCTAAGCCAGCAAGGAAACTGGCTGACATTTAGACCGCCGCTGGATGCACCGAAGTTATATAGAGGCCTATGCCGTACAATATTATTCTGTCTGTGCTATACTGACCGTTGATGGGGCTACACTGCAGGGAGGCCTGGGGCCTTCATTAGGCCCTAGGCTGCCATGTGAATACATCAGCAGCTTAATCTCAATTTCGGGGTGCTGATGGCCTCCTCCCTCTAAATCACTTAGATGCCGCAGTTGCTATTGACCAAAGCTTCTGCAGAACCAGGCCATTACAACAGGAGCATTAACTGACACTGTTAGACTAGTTTCACACTTTTATTCATGATCAGTATGGAGTAATAATATGCTTGATATGATTATACACTTACCCATATTGCTATGCTCAGGAGGTGTTGCTCTGACTGTGGTTATTTATTATAACCCCTTCTCAAGAAGGACTATGAGTAATGGGGAGCTGTAACTATACAGCCGAGATATTGATTGTCTGGAGACAAACTGATCTGCACACAGGACATTTGGGGAAGGAGAAACTGTTTGCGGGGTTGTTTTTGAACTTTTAGATTTTGTTCTGTATCACTAAAACTCAATAAAAACTATCTGAATAAAAAAAAAGACTAGTTTTACACATGTATCAAAGAAATCTGGCAGAATGTTTCGGCAAAAACAGTCTGCTGGAGTTCTCGTATCCGACCTAGCCGGATAGTGCCGTGTGCCTGCTGGACCCCATTAACTATAATGGGATGCAGAGGGGATGAGGCGGGGATCCAGCCACTCCCCGGCATATATGTTGGCATTTGGCTCCACAAACGTTATTGCATGCAGCAATTTTAGTCTGTCCAAATCCTGGTTGAAATGTCAGGGAGCAGCCAGATCCCCACTCCATCCAATTATAGTCATGGGGTCTGGTGGGCACGTGGCACTATCCGACTGTGCCGCATCTAAAGAACTCCAGTACACTGTTCTCTGCCGGAATAGACTGCCGGATTTCTCTGATGCATGTGTAAAACCAGTCTAATGGTGTCAATCTCTTTATAGATTTTGTTAACCTATCTTATCCACAATAATCACAATCCTTGTTATCTGCTAGCGCACAGTCTTTATAGTCCTCTTTTATGCACAGTAACACAGTCCCACCGATGTTCTCATGGCAGAGGGTGTCTCTCCTGCAATGATGCTCCTTAACTGTGCAGCATCAACTTAGGACCACATGTGGCCTGCTCCTGGTACCTGCCACATCCCATTATAGTTGGGCACACGGCAGTATCCGGCTATATGCCAGACCAATCTGGCAGATTTCTTTGATGCATATGTGAAAGTAGCCTTATCTACGTTTCTGTTAGAGCTACCAATTTGGATGTGTTCCCGTTCTTACTACTTGTGTAAAGAGACTATACTAAGACGTCTGTATCGCAACTACTTGTCGAAAAGGTTCTACAGTTCTACTATTGGTAGGCCTCTCTGGTGTGGCCTCTCTGTTATCCTGGTGTGAACCGTAAGGAGACTATCACTACACCCCTGACATGTTTAACATCTTCACAGACATAACATCAGAAAGATGAGACATCTATACCAGAGCTCCATACTTGACATTTAGATTTAAATAATCTGTAATAAATTTATTTGTTAATATTATCACTCCATTACATAATGACTTCCATAAACATTTAGAGTTTCTCTTGGATGGATGCAGCTTTAACTGTATATACGATAAGAATAGTTTTCCTAGAAAAGGAGGATCCCAGAACCAACGTAAACACCCACGGCAAATGAAATTGCCAAAAAGTCTTTATAAATGTGGACAGGGGTAGCAACAGAGGGATTGCTTGAAATTCTCAATAAGCTTGGTTTATTAATACTGTATATCATGTCTGTGACAAAAAGAAACATCTGTGATGGTCAATGGAGATGTACCTTATGGAACATTCCATGTGGAGGTCTGTTAATAACGCAGTATAATTATCAGTAATGACATGCAGAAAATACAGTCAGGTCCATAAATATTGGGACATCAACACAATGAAACATACAAGATGTGCTTTAACTGCAGACTGTCAATTTTAATTTGAGGTTAGTTACATCCAAATCAGGTGAACGGTGCATGAATTACAACAGTTTACATATGTGCCTCCCACTTCTTAAGGGACCAAAAGTAATGGGACAATTGGCTTCTCAGCTGTTCCATGGCCAGGTGTGTGTTATTCCCTCATTATCCCAATTACAATGAGCAGATAAAAGGTCCAGAGTTCATTTCAAGTGTGCTATTTGCATTTGGAATCTGTTGCTGTCAACTCTGATGAGATCCAAAGAGCTGTCACTATCAGTGAAGCAAGCCATCATTAGGCTAAAAAAACAAAACAAACCCATCAGAGAGATAGCAAAAACATTAGGCGTGGCCAAAACAACTGTTTGGAACATTCTTAAAAAGAAGGAACGCACCGGTGAGCTTAGCAACACCAAAATACCCGGAAGACCACGGAAAACAACTGTGGTGGATGACCGAAGAATTGTTTCCCTGGTGAAGAAAACACCCTTCACAACAGTTGGCCAGATCAAGAACACTCTCCAGGAGGTAGGTGTATGTATGTCAAAGTCAACAATCAAGAGAAGACTTCACCAGAGTCAATACAGAGGGTTCACCACAAGATGTAAACCATTGGTGAGCCTCAAAAACAGGGAGGCCAGATTAGAATTTGCCAAATGACATCTAAAAAAGCCTTCACAGTTCTGGAACAACATCCTATTGACAGATGAGACCAAGATCAACTTGTACCAGAGTGATGGGAAGAGAAGAGTATGGAGAAGGAAAGGAACTGCTCATGATCCTAAGCACACCACCTCCTCAGTGAAGCATGGTGGTGGTAGTGTCATGGCGTGGGCAGGTATGACTGCCAATGGAACTGGTTTTCTTGTACTTATTGATGATGTGACTGCTGACAAAAGCAGCAGGATGAATTCTGAAGTGTTTCGGGTAATATTATCTGCTCATATTCAGCCAAATGCTTCAGAACTTATCGGACGGCGCTTCACAGTGCAGATGGACAATGACCCAAAGCATACTGCAAAAGCAACTAAAGAGTTTTTTAAGTGAAAGAAGTGGAATGTTATGCAATGGCCAAGTCAATCACCTGACCTGAATCCGATTGAGCATGCATTTCACTTGCTGAAGACAAAACTAAAGGGAAAATGCCCCAAGAACAAGCAGGAACTGAAGACGGTTGCAGTAGAGGCCTGGCAGAGCATCACCAGGGATGAAACCCAACGTCTAGTGATGTCCAGACTTCAGGCTGTAATTGGCTGCAAAGGGTTTGCAACCAAGTATTAAAAAGTGAAAGTTTGATTTATGATTATGTCCCATAACTTTTGGTCCCTTAACAAGTGGGAGGCACATATGCAAACTGCTGTAATTCCTACACCGTTCACCTGATTTGGATGTAAATACCCTCAACTTAAAGCTGACAGTCTACAGTTAAAGCACATCTTGTTTGTTTCATTTCAAATCTATTGTGGTGGTGTATAGAGCCAAAAATGTTAGAATTGTGTTGATGTCCCAATATTTATGGACCTGACTGTACATCTATTCAAAGTTCAAATACTTTATTTGCAAAAAAAATGTGCAGATGTTTATAGACTCCAGAAAGAACCCACAATTGGTTTATTGGCTCCCATTTTACTCTGAGATGGTCGGATATACTGTATTTTGATACAAAATATACCGATAAAAAAAGAAGAGAAAAGAAAATGCTGACACTGCCATTATCTGAACGAGGGCTGATGCAGAGGTTTAGAGGCATTTGTTGCAACTTTCTTTTGCTTAGGCCTCATGCACATGTCCGTGGCTGTATTGCGGCCCGCAAACAGCGGGTCCGCAATACACTGGCATCGGCCATGTGCACCCCGCATCACGGATGTCAAACGGAGGCAAACGGAGGCAAGGAACTCGACTGAAGCACCACGTGGGTTTTCTATCCGTCCCTCCGCACCGCAAAAAAGTAGTGGATACACTACTTTTTTGAAGAGCGGTCCCTAGGATGCGGATCAGGGATCCTATTCAAGTGAATGGGTCTGCGTCCACATGCGGCGGCAATTTGTGGTCCACAGCACGGGCCCTGCCAGCACACGGTCTCGTGCATGAGGCCATATAGACATGTCCAATACTGAATCCAATACATCAGAGAAAAAACCTGCCCTCAGTATGTTCATGTGTGCCACAGCAGCCAATGACTGGCCTCAGCGCATGTGACCCAGCAGTGACAAGGCAATTGAGGACACGTCACCGCTGAGGCCAGCTATTAGATACAGCAGTGCCATGAGCTGACCCATATGAAAGATGACAGATGAGGACTGGAAGTCCAGTAAAGCGAGTACAGGAGCCAAGTTGCCAGAAGAAAGAAGGTGGGGGGGCAGATTTTTCCACAACTACTCCGGGCTGGGGAGCAACTGTAAAAAAGTGCCTTTACATGCGTTTTTTTTATCCAAAAATTCTGTGACTGAAAATCAGTTCCATTCGCCTTAATGAAGTTTGCAGAAATCCATGTGTTTGCTGCCCTATTCAAATGAACGGAACTGATTTTTAGTAGCGGAATTTTCTGGCACAAAATCTTCCGCATGTGAAGGAACCCTTAGGCACCTTTCACACGGGCGAGTTTTCCGTACGGGTGCAATGCTTGAGGTTAACGCATTGCACCCACACTGAATCCGGACCCATTAATTTCTATGGGGCTGTGCACATGAGCGGTGATTTTCACGCATCACTTGTGCATTGCATGAAAATCGCAGCATGCTCTATATTGTGCATTTTTCACGCAGGCCCCATAGAAGTGAATGGGGCTGCGTGAAAATCGCAAGCATCCGCAAGCAAGTGCGCACGGTTGCTAGGAGACGATCGGGATGGGGACCCAATCTATATTATTTTCCCTTATAACATGGTTATAAGGGAAAATAATAGCATTCCTAATAGAGAATGCTTAGTACAATAGAGCTGGAGGGGTTAAAAAAAATAATAATAATTTAACTCACCTTAATCCACTTGCTCGCACAGCCTGGCTTCTCTTCTGTCTTCTTCTTTGCTGTGCACAGGAAAAGGACCTGTGGTGATGTCACTACGTTAATCACATGGTCCGTCACATGATCCATCACCATGGTAAAAGATCATGTGATGGACCATGTGATGAGCGCAGTGACGTCATCAAAGGTCCTATTCCTCAAAGAAGAAGACAGAAGAGATGCCGCCTGCGCGAACAAGTGGATTAAGGTTAAAGTTAAATTTTTTATTTATTTTTTTAACCCCTCCAGCCCTGTTGTACTATGCATTCTGTATTCAGAATTCTATTATTTTCCCTTATAACCATGTTATAAGGGGAAATAATACAATCTACACAACCTTGAACCGAAACCTGAACTTCAATGAAGCCGTTCGGGTCTGGGTACCACATTCAGTTTTTTAACATGCGCGTGCAAAACGCATTGCACCCGCGCGATAAAAACTGAACAATGGAACGCAATCACAGTCAAAACTGACCGCAATTGGGTACCTACTCGCGCGGGTTTGCGCAACGCACCTGCAATGCATCCGGACCCTATCCGGACACGCTCGTCTGCAAGGGGCCTTAGGCCTCTTTCACACGGGTGTCACGTTTTGACTCAGGATGCGTCCCGGGTGCATTGCGGCAAACCCGCGTGACTAGGTATGCAATTGCAGTCAGGTTTGACTGTGATTGCATTCCTTTGTTCAGTTTTTATCGCACGGGTGCAATGTGCTTTGCACGCTCGTGATAAAAAACTGAATGTGGTACCCAGACCCGAACTTCTTCACAGAAGTTCAGGTTATAAGGGAAAATAATAGCATTCTGAATACAGAATGCATAGTACAAAAGGGCTGGAGGGGTTAAAAAAATATAATAATAATTTAACTCACCTTAAGCGCAGCCCAGCTTCTCTTCTTTCTTCAGGACCTGGGTAAAGGAGCTGTGGTGACATCACTGCACTCATCATATGGTCCATCACATGATCCATGACCATGGTCATGGATCATGTGACGGACCATGTGATGAGCACAGTGACGTCACCACAGGTCATTTTCCTCCTGCACAGCAAAAAAGAAGACAGAAGAGAAGCCAGGCTGCGCGAACAAGTGGATTAAGGGGAGTTAAATTATTTGTATTTATTTTGTAACCCCTCCAGCCCTATTTGACTAAGCGTCCTGTATTAAGAATGCTATTATTTTCCCTTATAACGTTGTTATAAGAGAAAATAATACAATGATCGGGTCCACATCCCAATCATTTCCTAGCTTGCTTGCGGATGCTTGCGATTTTCACGCAGACCCATTCATTTCTCTGGGGCCTGCGTTGCGTGAAAAACGCACAAAGTAGAGCATGCTGCTATTTTCACGCAACGCACAAGTGATGCGTGAAAATTACTGCTTATGTGCACAGCCCCATAGAAATGAATGGGTCCGGATTCAGTGCTGGTGCAATGCGTTCACTTCACGCATTGCACCCGCGCGGAAATCTCGCCCGTGTGAAAGGGGCCTTAACAAATGTGCAAGGAAATTAAAACTTCAAAGAAAAAAATGGATAATAATGCACTAACAAAATAGATGCAAGCATTATATATGGACCAAGCCCTCGCTCTGATGTAATAAAATCTGAGACACTTAGCCAATATATTTTGATCAAAACACATCTGTGCCCATCTACCAAGCGCCAAGGTAGTCTCACGTCATGCGGGTCCTACGCTAAACCTACCTAAGCCGTTGGGCTTCTATGTTCAGGAGCGCAGATGCCGCACATATGGTGTGCTGCTCCTGGTCACCTCCGTGTACATCAAGCAGCCGATGGGAGGAGGAGCAAGCACACCTATATGTACCACCTAATCAAGGAGGTCTGTTTGATAGGAAGGGCAAAGTGCACAGGAATGTAGTATATGTAGTATAAGTGTGAATGCACTCCTATTTTATCTTGGGAGTAGCATTCCTCTACACTTTTGCCCTTCCTATCAAACAGCCCGCCTTGATTAGGTGGTACATATGGCTGTGCTTGCTCCTCCTCCCATTGGTTGCTTTATGCACATGGAGGTGACTAGGAGCAGCACACCATATGTGCGGGGTCTGCACTCCTGAACATAGAAGCCCAACGGCTTAGGTAGGTTTAGCGTAGGACCCGCATGACGTGAGACTACCTTGGCGCTTGGTAGGTGGGCACAGATGTGTTTTGATCAAAATATATTGGCTAAGTGTCTCAGATTTTATTACATCAGAGTGAGGGCTTGGTCCATATATAATGCTTGCATCTATTTTGTTAGTGCATTATTATCCTTTTTTTCTGTGATTTTTTTCGTAAATGTGGCCAGGGACATCCGCAAATTTATTTATCATGTTTTTATCTTTGTTTTTTGACTTAATGGGATGGAAGAATCACCTTCCGGCTTCCCACTTAAACCTCCCAACTTCCCCTAAATAACACGCCAGCCGTTATATTGGTAAAATATGGCCGTAGCGGCCACCTTTATTAACTTATATAAACATACCTTTTATTAACATAATACACATTTTCAACCATAATAAATAACAGATCATCATTTAAACTTGTAAAACCGCTGTTAACCTATTTGAGAGATCCTGAGAGGCAACCCCAAACACGTTGTATTCCCTCATCCAAAACCTTATGACTTTCCTTGCCCTTGGCCGCATTTCACCGACCCAAGGACACCAGTTCCACAAACTTCCAAGTATTCAACTCCCTAGGCCTTCTTAGCCCACAGGAGCCGCACCCACCATAATTACCTCCAAGAGACGCGTATTACACTATATCACGCATCTCTTAGCCATGAATTGCCCCCCAGGATCCCAATATCCAACACTGCCACCGACGACCACCGGTGACACCTCACCTGCGGGCGTCCCGCCACACCTTGAGAGCCAATTCCAATCCCTCCTGAATGCCCAGGGCCCACATATCAATCCCCAGTTCATTCAGATGCACCCCGTCCGCCCTCAAAAACTGAGACGAAGCAGCCTCCAGTTCTTGATGACGCACCACCAAACCACCCTGACGACGGACAAAACGCCCCACCTCTTTATTGAGCTTCGCCCGCGCTTTGTTAATGCGATCGACTGACCTCGCAAACCGCCAACTCCTCCTAGCCACCACGTCCGACCACACCACGATCAAATCCGGAAATTCCGCCAGCAAACGAAGAACATCCAACTTTATATCCCGAATAACGTCCCGGGACCTTCGAACACCTAAGTCGTTCCCACCCACATGGAGCACGACAACGTCAGGTACCCGGTCCAACGCGACATTGGCGTGAAATTCAGGCAGCACCCGCCCCCACAGGAGGCCCCGCAAACCTATCCACCTGACCCTCAGCTCAGCCGGAGAAAAACCCAGCTGCCTACCATTCCGCCGCACGTCAGCCCTCAGGGCCCCCCAGTAGACGTACGAATGGCCAAATATCCACGCCAAGCAGGTCGCCGCACCTACAAAACAAAAAGAAAATAAAACATTTGCTTAAACTACCCCCATGATGCATCAACAAACACAAGACCCCATCAGACAACAGCCCATCTCACCACCCTCAAAGCAAATGGGGCCGCACATACGCCTTAAAACACGACGACTTCCACCGACCTATTCTCTTTATCACCTTCTCCTCCAACCCCCATCGTGCCGCCTCCATCGCCGCGCCAATGCGAAAGGAATGCGACGCATACTCCCAAGAATGCAACCCCGCCGCCCTCAAACATTTCCGAAACACCACAACAAATTGGAAAACCGACAAACTGGAACCGTCCTGATGCACCAGCAACGGGATAGGCCCAGCCGGCCGCACCGCCAAAAACTCCTCCACACACCGCACCGGGCACAACACCGAGCCCGCCAAAGACCGCAACCACAACACCGCGCCCCTACCCTCCTGGTCAGTTTTGGACCTCCGCAACCGACACCTCAAAACACCGCCCTGTATATCAACATCCTCCCGCAACAAACCCCCGGTACCCCTGCGAGTAGCCGAAACCAACTCGGATATCCGAAAAGCCCCGAAAAAGGCCAAAGAAAAAGCCGCCCGAAACAAAAGAACCTCACCATCCGACACACAGATAGCCCCCAGCTGTCCCCACAATTGCAACAATAACTCAAAAGAAACCGGACGACGTGCATCCCGATGCACCCTCCCCCGCCGATAACCCTTCAAGGCCTGCCGCACCAAAAACCCCTTTGTCCCATCCACCAACCCCCGCAACCGCAACCAGAAAGATACTGCCGCAACACGCTTAGAGGCCACCGAAAACGAAACCCCCTCGCCAAACATCATCCCCAACCAATATATCAACAAGGTCTGATGGTCCGCAACCGCACCACCACCCCCGGTCCGATCCACCAACCCCTCCCACACAGACCAAACCGCAGAATAAGCCGACCACGTCGCACTACTCACGGACCGCCGAATCAACTCCGCCGAGACCCCAAGGCCACGCTCCAGAGCCACTGGGGGCATGACAGCCCGTCCACCTCCGCCTCCGGCGCCAACTCCCGAAACCGCTGCCACTGAAAACGAGAAAGTGCGTCAGCAATCGAGTTCTCCACCCCCGGAAGATGCACAGAAACAAAACAAGCATTCAACCGCAAACCATTCAACACCAGCAACCGAAGCAAACGCAACGCCGGAGGAGAAGACGCCGATTGACTATTGATCGCCTGCACCACACCCAAATTATCGCAGTAGAAACGCACCCGCTTATTCCGCAATCTGTCCCCCCACAGGACCGTAGCCAGCACGATCGGGAAAAGCTCCAACAAGACCAGATTCCCCAGAAAACCTGCCTCCCTCCACTTAGCCGGCCAAGACCCAGCACTCCACTGCCCCCGGCAATAAACGCCGTACCCACACGAACCCGAAGCATCCGAAAACAACTCCAGGTCCACGTTGGAAACGGGAGCCTCCATCCACAGCGCACGACCATTAAACTCTGCCAAAAATACCTGCCAAACCCTCAAATCCTCTCTGACCTCCCCTGACAACCGCAAATAATGAAAAGGGGCAGAAACCCCCGCAGTAGCCTGCGCCAGCCGACGACAGAACACGCGCCCCATGGGCAATATCCTACACGCAAAGTTCAACTTGCCCAAAACCGACTGCACCCTCCTCAACTGCACCCTCCTGGCCCGAACCAGAAAAACCAACTCCGCAACCAAATCCCGCACCTTATCGCCCGGCAGGCGGCACTCCTCAATCCCCAAAATCTCAAATCTCAATCCCCAAAAAACGCAGCACCGTGGCAGGACCCTCAGTCTTGTCCCGTGCCAACGGAACCCCGAAACACGCCGCCACCCGCTCCATCGTATGCAACAACACCGAACAAACCCGCGAGCCCGCAGGGCCAATAAACAGAAAATCATCCAGGTAGTGTAACACCGAGTTCCAAACCGACTCCTGCTTCACCACCCACTCCAAAAAAGTACTAAACCGCTCAAACAACGAACAAGAAATTGCGCAACCCATTGGCAAACAACAATCAACATAAACCCCCCCCCCCCCCCCAATGAAAACCCAACAGGTGAAAATTATCAGGGTGGATGGGCAGTAAACGAAAAGCCGCCTCTATGTCCGTCTTGGCCAATAACGCCCCCTGCCCAAAATGCCGAACCCACCGCACCGCTGCATCAAACGATGTGTAAGATACAGAACACAAGTCATTCTCAATCCCATCGTTCACCCCCCCACCCGGCGGAAAAGACAAGTGGTGAATCAACCTGAATTTGTTGGGCTCCTTCTTGGGGACCAACCCCAACGGCGAAACCCACAAATCTGACAACGGCGGCTGGCTGAACGGGCCCACCACCCGGCCCGCCGCGAAACTCCCTAGCAATCTTCTCCGACACCACCTCCGGATAACGCAACGCCGATGCCAAATTCCTCGGAACCGTACCACTACCCACACCCTGACACGGAATCCGGAAACCCCCCTGGAAACCAGCCAACAAAATCTCAGCACTCTCCCTATCTGGATACATCTTTAAATAGGGCGCCATCTCTCCCACCTTCACCGGCGTCGCCCCTTTTAGCCGCAACCTCGGGTCCCTTCCCCTTCTAAAACACCTGCACAGACTATGCGCTCCGCCACACCCGGAGCACTCATGTTTAAACCTACAATCGGCCATGAACCGGCAATGGCCCTCGTTAAACTGCCAACAACACCCCTTTCTCCCAGACCCCTGTGCGTCTCCGGCCGAGGTACCCCCGGCCCCACCCCGAAAGGGCGGAGCACTCCCCTTCGGCGCCGTCATCAACCTCATCCAAAGACTGATGTCCTTGTGATCCCACCGAATGCAAGGCCTAACCGCTTTCCTCTGCCGAAACTGCTCATCATATCGCAGCCACGCAACACCCCCATACACTCTATGAGCCTCCCCAATAGCGTCCATGTAGCAAAACAACGCAGAGCAATGCTCCGGCGCCTTTTCACCAATCACACTGGCAAAAATGGCAAACGCCTGAAGCCAATTCTGAAAACTCAGCGGAATAAGCCTATACCTCCTCTTTTCCTCATCCTCCCGTTTACTATCGTCCGGCCTACCCCTATCCAAATTGAACTTCTCCAACGGAAGCAGCGAAAAAATCTCAATGTACTCATCACGCCAAATCTTATCCTTCACATCCTGCTTCAAATGGGCCCCCAGTGGGCCCTCAAAACATACGTATACCTTACCCTTCGCCGCATCCGCCAACCGAACCCCATCCCCTGCAACACTCCCCGGCGGAGGAGGAGCAACCACAGCCGCCTCCACCGGAACCACCGGGCCTGCCGCCCCACCAACAACCCCCGCGTCTGTCCCAACCACGCCAACCACCGCACTCCCTGGAGCCCCAGAGCCACTAACCTCCCCAGGACCCCCACAGGCCCCAACCGAAGCTCCCTGAACCCCCGGGCAAACAGCAGCAACCCCCCCCCCACACCCGCCGAAGCCGGAGCAGGCGCCCAAACCGCCACGGGAGACGGCGGCGCCCCCTGCCCCAACCGCGACAACAAGGCCAACATCCCGGACAATAACTCCTGTGCCACACCCGCCGGCCCAAAACCCGCCCCCGGTTCCGGCGCACCCCCCCTCTCCCCCCCACCCCCGATCCCCAGCCCCGTCATCGTCTCACCTGGCCGTTCCCGGGCAGGAAAACTGGCCGCCATGCCATCTTCACCAGCAACCGCAGCCTGGACCACAGGAACACCCGGCCCGGAATCTCGCTCCACCATCGCCAGAGGATCCACAGCAGCCGCCGACGAAGACTCCTCTTCCAGCTCTCCCTCCTCCAGACTTGCCTCCGACAGGGACCCACCGCTACGGCTCCTAGCGAGGGTGCGCAGACCATCCACAGGCCCCGTTCCATCCAGCCGAACCGATGACCCCGAGGACGATCCAGCCCCAGGCACCGCAACCTCACACCTCCGCGTGCCCCCAGTACCAGCACCGCTGCCCCTCTGCTGGGACCGGCCTGCTCTCAGTCCTTGGGGAACAGTCCTTGTAACCTCCTCATCCATATCTGTGCTGCAGTGCCGCCGGCCCGCCACAAGGGGCCGCGGCGCACCCCGCTCCAGACTGCGTCTCACAGAAGGCCGGGCCGCACCACCCGCCGCACGTGGCCATGCCGCTCCCGCTCCCGATCCTCCGCACGCCTCCGCCGCTGGAACCGCAGCCTGCTCCCGCCCGGCCGTCACTTCAGCACCCGAAAGGACCCCCCCCCGCTACCGCAGGTGAGTCCGCGATCTTCGCCGGCCGCGCGCCCCCGCCATCCGCCGCTGCACCCCCGCTCCAGCACCTACTCCAGCCAGGGGTACCGGTCCAGGGGACGCCCGCTCCTCTCTCCTTGCACTCCGCGCTCCCCGCCTGGAAACTGGTGCGGCCGCCGGCCCGACCGGACGCCGCCGCTGGGAGCCGGAGGGACTCCGAATCCTCCTCCTCACCCGTGGTGTCGCCTCAGGGCTGAGCCGCTCCGGCGGCGCCGAACGGCGCGTACTCGTCCTCACCTCCCTCGGCCCCCCAGAGGTAGGAGCCACAGCCAAGGCCCCTTGCAGACGATCCTGCAGCCAAGCCGTCCCATGCTGCTGCGCCGCGTCCCGCACCGCCGCCATCAAAGCCTCAAACTCCGCCATCCTAATTTTCACGTGCTCCTTCTCCCCTTCCTGCACTTCCTTTCCCACTTTCTCTATATCCTGCCCGCGAACGGTTCCTTAACTCCACCCCCCTCTCTAACATCCGTCCAACCCTTCTCCCATTTAACCCCTGCTCTGCCTACAGTCTTCCCCCCAAGTCAATAGCGCATTCCGCTACGCTGCGCACGCTCCATTGCTTTTCTTCTGTGATTTTATTTATTTTTTATTAAAACTTACTTACTCTGAAAGAGGCTATATAATTTTAATTTTAATTCTGAAATAAAAAATCATGGGTGGGGGGATTTATCAATCCATTTGTTCCAGTAAAATGGAATTAAAAATGTCGGTGGTCAACTCATTTGCACAAAGATATGCAACTTTTTGTGGCGTTGAGCTTCTTTTGACACTTCCAAAAGTGATGTCAAAAGTAGGTAGGCTTAAGCAGGAGCGAGTGAAGAAACGACTCGTTTTTAGGATTTCTGTACTATACTATGTGTAACTATTTTCTGTTTGCCATACCAACTTGATACATTCCCTCCCCCCGAGTGTAGTAGCACCCCAATACAGACTTGCAGCAAAGGGTGTGGGCACTTATTTACCACTTCATCCTAATCATGCTGATTATCCTGCCGGCAGGAAAAATAAAATATTCCAGACGCCCTGAGGAAAAGATATGACATGACGTTATGGTTCCTTAACTGCTTGGGCTGCTACTGAAAGCCGTATTTTTAACTTTAATAGAGACATGAGAGGGTGAGATATAGCAGTGTCATTACTCATCATGGAAAATTACCCAGTAAATATTTTCACTGGTAAAAGATTAATTTGAAGTATAAAGCCAAGATCTGTGCCTCTTGGCATGGTTTTAATTCGATGCTGAGCAGATTTCATTCTGAAAGTCAAAAGTATGTATGTGTTTATTAGAAGCCAATCTCTTGGCAACTTCTAACAAATAGCATTTCTGTCAAATATGTCTGGCATCTTTGTTAGGCGCCAAATATTTATGAAACCCACTTTATTAATGTAAGAAAAAAATGCCATGCAATGTAAAACTATGGCCTAATTTGTCAAAGTGCTCTACTGATTGTTATGAGACGTACACCATAATATTCCTTTATATAATGATATTCTGTGTATAAGCTGTCTCCGAAAAGTATTCATTTGGAATATACACAGTCATGCACCTAGTAGGATAGTATTATATAGCAGAGCTAAAATAAATGGCATTTTTTTTTTTTACTTGAATGAATAATATAAAATGTGGCCTCCAAACTTGTACATTCAAAAAAGACTAAAAGAAATATAATGGTCATATTGACTGCTTTTGTGGTCCGCAAATTGCCGCCCATGTGCATTCCGCAATTTGCAGAACAGAATTTGCCTCCTATAATAGAAATGCCTATTCTTGTCTGCAAAACGGACAAGAATAGGACATGTTCTAGTTTTTTGCGGGTCCACGGATCGGAGCAACGGATGCAGACAGCAGCACATCTTTTGCGGTCCTATTGAAGTGAATGGGTCCACATGTGACCCACAAAAAAATGCGGCTCGGATGTGGACCTAAACCACGTTCATGTACATGAGGCCTTAGACACTTTTTTTACACCACCTATTAGTTGGCTTACTATGCATCAAAATGTTTTTGCCAAGTATTGGCGCAATATTGGCTCCCAGTGTCGCATTTTAAACACGCCCAGTGACACCCCCTAGTCTAGTAAGGTGCAAACATTGTCTAAAACAAATAATAAATGTGCCAGAATTCTGGCAGATTTAGTTTAGTAAATCTCCCCAATGTGCTTATAATACATGTGACTATACACACCACTCTTAACCTAAAGTGTCCAATGCACAAAATGTATGTGACGTACAGTGAGGACAAGTCTGAGAAAAGTTCTAGGTGAGCGCTGGATCCCCTGAGAGAACAAGCACTAGGGAAAGTGCCATTGGTCTGAAGAGAAGCCAATGCCTTGGTCCGTGTGTCATCCGCAGGGAACACTGGAGCATCAGGAGGCGTAATGCCTCAGCCAAATGTCACACCAAATGTCACAACAGCAAGTTTTCTGAGACCCCAAACAAAGCACTTGAGGACCAAAGCCTGAATACTGCCCTTGGATCAGGGAGACCCTTCTTGAGATTAGGTTATGATAGTGTAATTATGGACAATGCATACATACCTTTACCACTTCATTACCAGGAGATTTTCGGTTTTTGCGTTTTCAGTTTTTACTCCCTGCCTTTCCTGAGCCATAACTTTTTTTTATTTAAATAGCTGTATGAGGGCTTGCTTTTTGTGGGGTAAGTTGTACTTTATAATTGCACCACCTAATATTGCATAAAATGAAGTTGGAAACGTAAAAAAAATAAAATCCCAAAAAAACATAATTCCACCACAGTTTGTTTATGGTGTTCCTTATGTGGTAAAACTGACCTGTTCCCTTCATTCTCCAGGTCAGTATGATTGCAATGATTCCACATTTGTAGTTTTTCCTATGTTTTAAAACTGAAAAAATAAATAAATAAATAAAATAAAAAATTATTTGCATTACCATATTCTGACCCCCATAACTTTCATGAGTTACATCTATGGAGCTGTGTGGGCTCATTTTTGTGGAATGATCTGTACTTTTCATTGATACCTTTGTGGAGTGGGAGTGGATTTTTGATCATTTTTGGGGAAGTGAAGCTGTTTGTTGTATGGGAAAATATTTGTATATTTTAATAATATGTGCATTTTCGAATGCGGCAATGCCTATGAAGTTTAATTTTTATTGTTTATTTTTATCTTAGTATCGTGGAAATGGGGGTGCTTTGGGTATATATATACACACAGTGGATATAAAAAGTCTATACACCCCTGTTAAAATGTCAGGTTTCTTATCGTAACTAAGGCCCCAGTTCCAGCTAAAGAAAAACAGCCCCTTGGCATGATGCTGCCACCACCATGCTTCACTGTGGGTATGGTGTTCTTTTGGTGATGTGCAGTGTTGTTTTGGCGCCAAACATATTTTTGGGAATTATGGCCAAAAAGTTCAACCTTGGTTTCATCAGACCATAACACCTTTTCCCACGTGCTTTTGGGAGACTTCAAATGTGTTTTTGCAAAATGTAGCCTGGCTTGGATGTTTTTTTTCGTAAGAAAAGGCTTTTGTCTTGCCATTCTACCCCATAGCCCAGACATATGAAGAATACGGGAGATTGTTGTCACATGTACCACACAGCCAGTACTTGCCAGATATTCCTGCAGCTCCTTTTATGTTGCTCCTTGTCAGCCTCCCAGACCAGTTTTCTTCTCGTCTTTTCATCAATTTTGGAGGGCCGTCCAGTTCTTGGTAATGTCACTGTTGTGCCATATTTTCTCCACTTGATGATGACTGTCTTCACTGTGTTCCATGGTATATCTAATGCCTTGGAAATTATTTTGTCCCCTTTTCCTGACTGATACCTTTTAACAATGAGATCCCTCTGATGCTTTGGAAGCTCTCTGTGGACCATGGCTTTTGCTGTGGGATGTGACTAAGAAAATTTCAGGAAAGACAAACTAGAGCAGCTGAACTTTATTTGGGGTTAATAAGAGGCACTTTAAGGCCTCTTTCACACTGGCGAGATTTCCGCGCAGGTGCAATGCGTGAGGTGAACGCATTGCACCCACACTGAATCCGGACCCATTCACTTCTATGGGGCTGTGCACATGAGCGGTGATTTTCACGCATCACTTTTGTGTTACGTGAAAATCGCAGCATGTTCTATATTGTGCGTTTTTCACGCAACTCAGGCCCCATAGAAGTGAATGGGGCTGTGTGAAAATCGCAAGCATCCGCAAGCAAGTGTGGATGCTGTGCCCGATCTTTAGTATTTTCCCTTATAACATGATTATAAGGGAAAATAATAGCATTCTGAATACAGAATGCATAGTACAATAGGGCTGGAGGAGTTAAAAAACAATAACAAATAATTTAACTCATCTTAATCCACTTGTTTGCGCAGCCGGCATCTCTTCTGTCTTCTTCTTTGAGGAATAGGACTTTTGATGACGTCACTACGCTCATCACATGGTCCGTCACATGATCCATCACCATGGTAAAAAAAAGATCATGTTACGGACCATGTGATGACTGGAGTGACGTCATCAAAGGTCCTATTCCTCTAAGAAGAAGACAGAAGAGATGCCGGCTGCGCGAACAAATGGATTAAGGTGATTTAAATTATTTTTTATTGTTTTTAACCCCTCCAGCCCTATTGTACTAAGCATTCTGTATTCAGAATGCTATTATTTTCCCTTATAACCATGTTATAAGGGGAAATAATGCAATCTACACAACCTTGAACCCAAACCTGAACTTCTGTGAAGAAATTCGGGTCTGGGTACCACATTCAGTTTTTTATCATGCGCGTGCAAAACACATTGCACCCTCGCAATAAAAACTGAACAACGGAACGCAATCACAGTCAAAACTGATGCAATTGGGTACCTACTCGCGCGGGTTTGCCGCAACGCATATGGACCTTACCCGGACACGCTCGTGTGAAAGAGGCCTAAATGATGGCAGGTGTATGCTGACTCCTATTTAACATGATTTTGAATGTGATTACTTAATTCTGAACACAGCTACATCCCCAGTTATAAGAGGGTGTGCACACTTATGCAACCACATTATTATTATTTTTCTTCCCTCCACCTAAAAGATTTCAGTTTGTTTTTCAATTAAGTGCTACCGTTTATAGGTCACATTAAAGGTGGAAAAAGTTCTGAAATGATTTATCTTTGTCTCATTTATTTACAGCACAGAAACCTGACATTTTAACAGGGGTGTGTAGACTATTTATATCCACTGTGTGTGTGTGTGTGTGTGTATATATATATATATATATATATATATATATACACACACACACAAGAAAAAACACCAGCAGCACCATCCAAGAAAAAGAGAGGGAAACGGGTGCAGAGCCCAAGTATGGCAATAGGTGCTTACCCACTGATATAGGACAAAACATTGGACTGAACTCCGGTAGACTTTCCAAATAGTCAATGAAAAAACTTTATTCACCCATGAAGTGGCACAGAGCGACGTTTCGGCTCATACATGAGCCTTTCTCAAGCATTGATACAAAGTGAACAGCAAACATATAAAGGTGTATCAATCAAAGTGATCAGTAACGTTACATAATTGATGATTAAGAAAAACCATATAAATAAAAAACATATCAAGTTCATAAAATGTCAAATATGGACGCTGTAAAATAAAGTGACAAAGTGCATACTACAGATAAGATATAATGTACAATACATTACATAAAAGCCATATGAGTGCATAATTGAATTCATATGTATCACATACATATGTAATCAGTGCATCCATGTCATCAGTGCACAAGTAAGTGGGAGGAGAAGACATATTCGTACCTGGATGAACGATGCTGCCCACATACACCGTCGCGCAGATCCGCGCATATAGAAATTACTTATGCGCATGCCCCGGCTGCATTACATCATCAGACAGGGCTGGATGGAAGGGCGCATGCGCCACAAGGTCGCCAACCTATGACCAGAGCGGCGCATGCGTACATCATATTCCTCACCCATTGACTATCGGCAAGAGAAAGCGGCGCAAGCGCGTCACAGCTCCTTCTGCAAAGGCCACCATATTAGAGAAGGGATCATTGCCAGTCATTTTCTAACATCCTTTCTAAGTGAACAAAGTACATCACAGTCGCCATATGCTCACAAATCACAAGCGCCAAAACTGACTAGTCACTGTGGGTTAATTCCAGTCTCCAGCAGGTCAGATGAGCATCCATCCCTTCTAAGATGAAGTGCCCTACCCCATACAGGACCCCGAATGGTGACAACACGTCAGTGCCAACACCATCACGGGTCCCCATCCTGCCCGATTGTCACGAGGGTATCGAGAACCACGCCTGACTCCGTTATACCCGGGGTCAGGAAGTCGCAGCGGTTGGCTGCACGCTCTATTTAAGATAGGGCTGTTTTCCTTATGGTAGCTTTCTGGGTTTGCTTTGCAAACCCTTTTGGCTCACTCAGGGATCCGTAGCTCCTTCTCCTCAGCTGTTCCTTGTCCAGCACTCCCAAACCTCCTTATATTCCTCTCTCACACTTCTCTGGTTGCCAGAGATAGAGCTTCCTGCCTGGACATCTATCCTGACCCACTGGAGCTGTGTTGCTGCGTTCTCTGACTGTTGATTCAGAACGCTACCCTCCGGATCCCTGTTGGACCTTTGTGGACAGTTGTTGTCGTCCACCTGGGTGTTTGTGTTTGTCTGTGTTTGTCTGTCCTCTCCCTGGTGTTTCCCTCTTAGTGCAGTGGTGAGGACTAGCGATCCCACCGGCCCGTTCACTATCTAGGGCTTATTTCAGGGAAAGCCAGGGTTTAGGCATGTGATCACCGCACGGGTGAGGAACCCGTCTAGGGACGTCAGGGCAGTCAGGTGCCAGCCGCAAGGTGAGTTAGGGGTCACCACCTTTCCCTCTCCCTTAGGCAGGGCTTTCCCTGTTTTCCTCCCTGTGCGTGACGCCGGTCATTACATTATATCTGGCCCTTATTTTGTGTAGGTAAAAAAAATATATATAAATATATATATATATATATATTTATATATATATTTTTTTTACCTACTTAGAATCCAGTATGGATCAAATTGCTGCTCTGTCCAAACAATTTCATGGCCTGTCTTTGGAGGTGGTAGGATTGAAGGCGTCGGTCCTCCAGCAACAGCAGCA
This sequence comes from Bufo gargarizans, assembly GCF_014858855.1. NCBI lineage: Eukaryota > Metazoa > Chordata > Amphibia > Anura > Bufonidae > Bufo > Bufo gargarizans. Next base: position 601,549,411 of record NC_058082.1, read on the forward strand.
ATTACAACTGACCGCAAGCCCAGCGGTTGCTACTGGTAACCAGGTTGTTGCGGAACCCAAGGTCCCTCTCCCTGACAGATTTTCTGGGGGAAGGGACAAGTTTTTGGCATTCCGTGAGGCCTGTAAGTTATATTTTAAACTGCGCCCTCACTCCTCTGGTAATGAAGATCAGCGGGTGGGGGTTGTTATTTCCCTGCTGCAGGGGGACCCGCAGTCCTGGGCGTTCTCTTTACCTACTGATTCCCAGGCTCTTCGGTCAGTGGATGAGTTTTTCGGGGCCTTGGGTCTCATATATGACGACCCTGACCGAGTAGCACTGGCTGAATCAAGATTACGGAGACTCTTACAAGGAGAACGGCCGGTAGAGGAGTATTGCTCTGAATTCCGTAGGTGGGCTACGGATACCCAATGGAACGACCCGGCTCTCAGGAGTCAGTTCTGCTCTGGGTTATCCGAAAGGGTTAAGGATGCGCTTGCATTATATGAGACCCCCTTTTCCCTTGATGTGGTTATGTCCCTTTCTATCCGTATAGAGAGACGCCTTAGGGACAGGTTGAAAGAACCGGAGAAATTGGTAACTCCTCTCAAGCAGCAGTTAGTCTGTACGGACTTAGACGAGCCTATGCAGCTAGGAGGAACTACTCGTCAGGTCCGTCCTCCTGAGGCTCGCCGTAGGCGTGGGGTTTGTTTTTTTTGTGGGGAGAGGGGTCATTTCATTAATGTCTGTCCTTCTTTCCTCAGAAACAAAAGACCGTCGGAAAAACTACTAACCCCAGGCTGTGTGGAGGATGTCAGCCGGGGGGGTATACGTCTCCTCCATACGTACATCGCAATTTGTGTTGCCAGCGGTTATTGTTTTTGGTGATAAGACGGAGACTATTTCTTTCTTTTTAGACAGTGGAGCAGGGGTAAATTTGATAGATGCCCATTTTGCCAGCACTTTGGGTTTGTCTCTCTGTACGTTACAGAGACCCATTCCCATATTCGCTATTGATTCTGCTCCCCTGTCTCAGAGAAACCTCACCCACATTGTTCATAATATACACCTTCGGGTAGGGGACCACCATAACGAGATGCTTTCAGGTTATGTTCTGGAGGGGCTTCCCACTCCGGTGGTGCTGGGTCTTCCCTGGTTGGTAGCGCACAATCCAGTAGTGGATTGGCAGGCCAGGGAGATATTGGAGTGGAGTGAGCAGTGCAGAGAAAATTGCTTAAATAGCAATTGCTTAGTCGCCTCCATAACTACCCTACCTACATTTATTTCGGATTTTGAGGATGTTTTTTCTGAAAAGGGTTGTCAGAAGTTACCACCTCATCGTCCTTATGATTGCCCGGTTAACCTTATTCCCGGCGCAAAATTACCCAAGACCAGGTTATATAATCTTTTGGGTCCAGAGAGACAAGCCATGAAAGATTATATCTCCGAGAGCTTGGCTAAGGGACACATCAGGCCCTCTTCTTCACCCGTGGCTGCAGGGTTTTTCTTCGTTAAAAAGAAAGATGGGGGCCTGCGTCCTTGCTTAGATTTTCGCGAATTAAATCGGATAACCATCCGAGACCCATACCCTCTTCCTCTCATTCCTGACCTGTTTAATCAGATTGCGGGTGCTAGGTGGTTCTCCAAACTTGATCTTAGGGGGGCCTACAATCTGATTCGTATTAAGGAGGGGGATGAGTGGAAGACAGCGTTTAACACCCCTGAGGGGCATTATGAAAATCTAGTTATGCCTTTCGGTCTGACCAACGCTCCTGCCGTCTTTCAACATTTCGTTAATGACATTTTTAGTTATCTAATCGGCAGGTTTGTGGTAATATACCTAGATGATATTTTAATTTATTCGCCTGATCTGAGAACACATGAGGAGCATGTCAGACAAGTACTGCAGGTCCTACGGACGAATGAATTATATGCTAAGATTGAAAAATGTAATGACCGGAGTCACGCACAGGGAGGAAAACAGGGAAAGCCCTGCCTAAGGGAGAGGGAAAGGTGGTGACCCCTAACTCACCTTGCGGCTGGCACCTGACTGCCCTGACGTCCCTAGACGGGTTCCTCACCCGTGCGGTGATCACGTGCCTAAACCCTGGCTTTCCCTGAAATGAGCCCTAGATAGTGAACGGGCCAGTGGGATCGCTAGTCCTCACCACTGCACTAAGAGGGAAACACCAGGGAGAGGACAGACAAACACAGACAAACACAAACACCCAGGTGGACGACAACAACTGTCCACAAAGGTCCAACAGGGATCCGGAGGGTAGCGTTCTGAATCAACAGTCAGAGAACGCAGCAACACAGCTCCAGTGGGTCAGGATAGATGTCCAGGCAGGAAGCTCTATCACTGGCAACCAGAGAAGTGTGAGAGAGGAATATAAGGAGGTTTGGGAGTGCTGGACAAGGAACAGCTGAGGAGAAGGAGCTACGGATCCCTGAGTGAGCCAAAAGGGTTTGCAAAGCAAACCCAGAAAGCTACCATAAGGAAAACAGCCCTATCTTAAATAGAGCGTGCAGCCAACCGCTGCGACTTCCTGACCCCGGGTATAACGGAGTCAGGCGTGGTTCTCGATACCCTCGTGACACCGATGTCGTGACTAAGAGGGTTCTCCTCTATCAGCTGTAACAAAATAAGCACTCGGATGTGAAGGAATATGTAGGGAGTCCTGCTGTATAAAGACCCAAGAAAAGTACAATATATACTAATTCTTCACTTATACTGTACAAAATACAACATCTTACTAAAGCAAAGAGGAAACACACTCTTGCAATGCAGACGGAACATGTGAAAAAACTCCTTGTTAAAAGAGTACCCTTTTCAACGAAAAAGGGGAGGTAAAATGCCATTGTTATTCACAATGGGCTTTTCATCCAACCTCCAGGCACGATCCTTGTCCACAAAATCTTCTCCCAAATGTATATAAGTGTCTAGAAAAAGTGAGAAAATATATAAGGAATATAAATAATATAACTTATTATTACCACAGTACAGAAAAAAAAAATTGGGGGGGACTTATAGCAATTTTCCTGGATAAGGTATTGCGTGACTTCTCTTATATCAAGGATACATCAGATTTTTTGATGAAACTGAATGAGGTTAATATTGAGGATCATGAATCAATTATTCTGGCTTCTTTTGATGTTACATCTCTGTATACTTCTATTGACCATCAGAAAGGTATTGAGGCGGTAAAAGGAATGTTGGATTTATCATCTATGACATCTGAAGCGTGTTCTTTCATCATTTCATGATTAAGGATTTTTCTGGAACATAATTATTTCCTTTTCCAGGATACTTATTATGTCCAGAAACGGGGCGTGGCGATGGGGTCCAATGTGGCCCCCACGTACGCCAATATATATATGCGACGGTTTGAGGAGGATGCCGTCTATGGCTCCCACCACGCCCAGTACATTTTGGGTTGGTGACGATACATAGACGACATCTTCCTCATCTGGACAGGGTCAGAATAACAATTGTTCAACTTCCATCGGTATCTGAAAAGTATTGATGGAGATTTATAATTCACTATCACCTTTTCGGATACCGCTGTGCAATTCTTGGACACAAATGTTTTACTCACCAATGGGGCACTCGTTACACAACTCTATACCAAACCAACAGACAGAAACACGATGTTAAGATATGAGAGTTGTCATCCACGGAGTATGGTGAAACATTTATCATACTCTCAATTTTTGAGGGCTAAAAGGATAGTCACTGATGAAGTGACTTTGGACAAGGCTGTAGATTAGATGATCATCAAATTTAGGCAACAGGGTTATCCCAGTAAATTACTTGCTGAACAAAAACACAAAGTTCTGGCAATGGATAGGGAATCTACACTTCGAGGAGGCAGAGAAAAAAACACCCAAAGTAGGATTACATTTGTATCTACGAATTCTGAGTTAAGTGGTGAAATCAATAAAATTCTTAAGAGGCATTGGGCTATATTAGGTAGTTGCTTGGATGAACGATGCTGCCCACATACACCGTCGCGCAGATCCGCGCACATAGAAATTACTTACACGCATGTCCCGGCTGCATTACATCATCAGACAGGGCTGGATGGAAGAGCGCACAGGAGCGCAGGTGCAAAAATATTAGGGATCAATCAGTAAGAGCGGACGTGGGCCCTAAAAAAATCTCCAGGCACGCGACACTGGCACCATCGGGCATGGGATGTTTTCCGTGCCTACATTGTGTCAATTGTCGCTATGTCTGTAGATCCAAGGCTTTTACACATCCCAGCATGGGTTGTACCTATACCATTAAGTTTCATCTAACGTGTGATTCATCTTTTGTGGTATATATATTGTCATGCCCCTGCGGGCTGTTATATGTAGGTGAGACTTCTACAGATTTAAAGACTCAACAAGTATCGTTATACGATTAAAAAATGTCGCATGGACTTACCGGTCACTCAAACATAAAAAAATCCTACGAAAAGTTAGTTTCAACAAATGAAAGTTGCATTATGATTGGTTAATTTAGGCAGTTCATCTTTTATACAGTTTTGATAAACTTGCCCTATCAAAAAATATCTAAGGCCCCGTTCACATGGCAGATCTTGTCCATGGATTTCCATGGGAGTCTGTACTGCCGGTCTTGCGACTGCAGATTATTTCCACACAGTTTTCCAGACCACAGCAAGAAATGACCCTTTCCTGGGTCAATTTCATGCAGACACCACGGCGAGTGTTTATTCATAAATTAGCCCCATTGAATTGGGCTGAAGGTGCAAGTGGATCAAAATGAAAAACCACAGAAAAATTTGCCATGTGAACGAAACTTAACCCCTTAAGGACACAGCCCTATTTCACCTTAAGGACCAGGCCATTTTTTGCAAATCTGACCAGAGTCACTTTAAGTGCTGATAACTTTAAAACGCTTTGACTTATCCAGGCCATTCTGAGATTGTTTTTTCGTCACATATTGTACTTCATGACACTGGTAAAATGAAGTCAAAAAAATTATTTTTTTTGCACCAAAAAATACCAAATTTAACAAAAATTTGGAAAAATTAGCAAATTTCAAAGTTCCAGTTTTTCTACTTCTGTAATACATAGTAATACCCCCAAAAATTTGGATGACTTTACATTCCCCATATGTCTACTTCATGTTTGAATTATTTTGGGAATGATATTTTATTTTTTGGGGATGTTATAAGGCTTAGAAGTTTAGAAGCAAATCTTGAAATTTTTCAGAAATTTACAAAAACTCAATTTTTAGGGACCAGTTCAGGTCTCAAGTCACTTTGCGAGGCTTACATAATAGAAACCACCCAAAAATGACCCCATCTAAGAAACTACACCCCTCAAGGTATTCAAAACTGATTTTGAATACGTTGTTAACCCTTTAGGTGTTGCACAAGAGTTAGAGTTATTGGCAAATGGGGAGGAAATTTGAGAATTTTATTTTTTTGTCTAATTTTTCATTTTAACCCATTTTTTCCACTAACAAAGCAAGGGTTAACAGCCAAACAAGACGGTATCTTTATTGCCCTGACTCTGCCGTTTACAGAAACACCCAATATGTGGCCGTAAACTACTGTACGGCCACACAGCGGGGCGTAGAGTGAAAGGTGCGCCGTTTGGTTTTTGGAAGGCTGATTTTTATGGACTGGTTTATTTACACCATGTCCCATTTGAAGCCCCCTGATGCACCCCTAGAGTAGAAACTCCATAAAAGTGACCCCATCTAAGAAACTACACCCCTCAAGGTATTCAAAACTGATTTTACATACGTCGTTAACCCTTTAGGTGTTGCACAAGAGTTATTGGCAAATGGCGATGAAATTTGAGAATTTCATTTTTTTGCCTAATTTTCCATTTTAACCCATTTTTTCCACTAACAAAGCAAGGGTTAACAGCCAAACAAGACTGTATCTTTATTGCCCTGACTCTGCTGTTTACAGAAACACCCCATATGTGGCCGTAAACTACTGTACGGCCACACAGCGGGGCGTAGAGGGAAAGGTGCGCCGTTTGTTTTTTGGAGGGCTGATTTTTATGGACCGGTTTTTTGACACCAAGTCCCATTTGAAGCCCCCCTGATGCACCCCCAGATTATAAACTCCATAAAAGTGACCCCATCTAAGAAACTACACCCATCAAGGTATTCAAAACGGATTTTACAAACTTTGTTAACCCTTTAGGTGTTGCACAAGATTTAATGGAAAATAGAGATACAATTTCAAAATTTCACTTTTTTGGCAGATTTTCCATTTTAATTTTTTTTTTCCAGTTACAAAGCAAGGGTTAACAGCCAAACAAAACTCATTATTTATGGCCCTGATTCTGTAGTTTACAGAAACACCCCATATGTGGTCGTAAACCGCTGTACGGGCACACGGCAGGGCGCAGAAGGAAAGGAATGCCATACGGTTTTTGGAAGGCAGGTTTTGCTGGACTGTTTTTTTTTACACCATGTCCCATTTGAAGCCCCCCTGATGCACCCCTAGAGTAGAAACTCCAAAAAAGTGACCCCATTTTAGAAACTACGGGATAGGGTGGCAGTATTGTTGGTACTAGTTTAGGGTACATATGATTTTTGGTTGCTCTATATTACACTTTTTGTGCGGCAAGGTAACAAGAAATAGCTTTTTTGGCAGCGTTTTTTATTTTTTTATTTACAACATTCATCTGACAGGTTAGATCATGTGGTAATTTTATAGAGCAGGTTGTCACGGACGCGGCGATACCTAATATGTATACAATTTTTTTTATTTATGTACGTTTTACACAATGATTTCATTTTTAAAACAAAAAAAATGTTTTAGTGTCTCCATAGTCTAAGAGCCATTGTTTTTTCAGTTTTTGGGTGATTATCTTAAGTAGGGTCTCATTTTTTGCGGGATGAGATGACGGTTTGATTGGCACTATTTTGGGGTGCATATGACTTTTTGATCGCTTGCTATTACACTTTTTGTGACGTAAGATGACAAAAAATGGCTTTTTTTACACCGTTTTTATTTTTATTTTTTTACGGTGGTCACCTGAGGGGTTAGGTCATGTGATATTTTTATAGAGCCGGTCGATACGGACGCGGCGATACCTAATATGTATACTTTTTTTTATTTATGTAAGTTTTACACAATGATTTCATTTTTGAAACAAAAAAAATGATGTTTTAGTGTTTCCATAGTCTAAGAGCCATAGTTTTTTCAGTTTTTGGGCGATTATCTTAAGTAGGGTCTCATTTTTTGCGGGATGAGATGACGGTTTGATTGGCACTATTTTGGGGTGCATATGACTTTTTGATCGCTTGCTATTACACTTTTTGTGACGTAAGATGACAAAAAATGGCTTTTTTTACACCGTTTTTATTTTTATTTTTTTACGGTGGTCACCTGAGGGGTTAGGTCATGTGATATTTTTATAGAGCCGGTCGATACGGACGTGGCGATACCTAATATGTATACTTTTTTTTTATTTATGTAAGTTTTACACAATGATTTCATTTTTGAAACAAAAAAAATGATGTTTTAGTGTTTCCATAGTCTAAGAGCCATAGTTTTTTCAGTTTTTGGGCGATTATCTTAAGTAGGGTCTCATTTTTTGCGGGATGAGATGACGGTTTGATTGTTACAATTTTGGCGTACATGCGACTTTTTTGATCACTTTTATTACCTTTTTTTGGGAAGTAAGGTGGACAAAATTTCAATTTCATCATAGTTTTTTATTTTTTATTTTTATGGCGTTCACCGTTCGGGTAAAGTAACATGACCGTTTTATAGATCAGGTCGTTACGGACGCGGCGATACCAAACATGTGTAGGGAATTTTATTTTTTTAATTTTTAATCAGTGATAAATGTGTTTTTTGATTTTTACCTTTTTTTCACTTTTTTTTTGACCCGGACCCACTTGGTTCTTGAAGATCCAGTGGGTCTGATGTCTGTATAATACAGTACAGTACAATATATATTGCACTGTACTATATTTTACTTACACTGAACAGATCTATGCTTTCAGCACAGATCTGTTCAGCACCATGGACAGCAGGACGCCTGAGAGGCGTCCTGTTGCCATGGGAACCTTCCCCGTCTGCTCAGTTATGGTCAGAACTGCGCAGACGGGGAAGGGTAAGGACGGGGCTCTGGGGGGGCTGTCTGGGGGCTCTCTCCCTCTCCATTGAGGGGCTGCAAAGGCACTGCAGCCCCCCGATCGGAGAGGGAGGGAGCTCCCTCTTACTGTTAACTTTTTCCATACAGCGGTCCGTACGGACCGCTGTATGGAAAGGGTTAAACGGCTGACATCGCATCACCGATGTCAGCCGTTTATACCAGGGTGCCAGCAATGTGCTGGCACCCTGGTATACCCACTGTACACCAACGATTACGCAATAGGAGGCGGGCGGGGGATCGCGATCCCGCCTGCCGCACCGCCCGCCTCCCGCACCGCCCCCACCGCCCGCAACACCCCCCCTGCACCTCCCACCGGGCTAAAATCATTCAGAGGTGCAGGGGGGGTAATAAATATATATTTTCGCCACACTAAAGTTTCTGATCGCCGCGGTCAGGGACCGCAGCGATCAGAAACTGCAGAAAGCGCAACAATCCGCAGGTCTGAATTGACCTGCGGTTTGTTGCGATCGCGGACATGGGGGGGTCACGGGACCCCCCCGCGCATTTAGCCGAGGTGCCAGCTCAATGATTTGAGCAGGCACCTTGTTCCGATCACAGCCGGCCGCACGGCAGTGATCGGAACAACACATGACGTACCGGTACGTCATGTGTCCTTAAGGACTCGGGAAACATGCCGTACCGATACGTCATGTGTCCTTAAGGGGTTAAAGGGAACCTGTCATGTGGAAATTTGATTATAATCTAACTAATTATATACAATCATTAACTACTAAAAAGTACCTTAGATGTATTCACTTACTGGTGTGACAGATGGTTACCTCATAATATACACACCAAGATGCCGCATGCCGTATGCTAATGAGCTGTTTCGAGTCCGGCGTGATGTCATTGAGTCCAGTGTATATTTAATTCAGAGCTATAGCCACTCCCCTGCCCACCTGCTGCTGATTCCTATGGAAACAAACAGTCATTCAGCAGCAGGTGGGCGGGGAGAGTCAGGAGCTCATGAATATTCATGACTCATCATTATCAGCTGGAGCTTTTCAATACAAGATGTTGGCAGATTGACTGGGTCAATTAAAGAAAGTGACCCAGCATTTTGCTAAGCAAATCAGTCACTTATTTATGTTGCCCTTACTTAGGACACCATAAAACTGGTGACAGGTTCCCTTTAAGGGTACTTTCACACTAGCGGCAGGACGGATCCAACAGGCTGTTCACCCTGTCGGATCCGTCCTGCCGCTATTTTCAGCCATGCAGACTCTAGGTTCTCTCCTTATTGCCTTCTGTAGATCATGCAGAGATCAGTGAGTCTTTGTAGCTTAAAGTCTAAGAAGAAGGAGCATAAGTCACAGCTTCCTCTCTCTCTGAACTCCAGTCTAGACTGACCTAAGGTTAGTGATGGGGTCAGCCAACATCTAACCTCATACAAGAGCTGAGCCAGGATTATTAACCCCGGCTGTGCCATCTATACATAGTTATACTGGGTACAATACATAACATAACAATGCTTAACAGTATATGAGATAACAAACCATTTGTAGATACACCCCCCCCCCCCCCCCCCCCCGCTCTAGTATACTGCATATGACTAGAGGGACAAGTGTTCATGTAGAGATGAGATGCTTTCTGATTGTACTTGTAGTCTGTGTCCTGCAAAGTAGAATACATTTTATTATTATAGCGCTGGGTGCAGTGAGTCATCCAGACAGTCAATTACTTGCCAAGAACATCACAAATTTTACTGAGGCTAGACCAAAAACATTAACTCCAAACCAAACCATTAACCTCATTGTAGCCACTGCTTTAAAAAAACTGGCATTTGCACTGACACTATTTAGGAATGCCTATATTTAAATGGGTTTCACCACAAAACTATAATTGGCATGGGTGACTTTTAACGAATCCATATATAAAACTTGAGGGTATGGAACATTTTGAGCATATTTAAGAATGTCTTAAATAGTTTATACAATGGTGCTAGTGAGGAGAGAAGACCACCACAATATTATAGTGCTGTAGGATATACTGTACATTCCCAAGATGACTGGCCTGAGCATGGGACAGACATTAGGAATACCTGTATAGTCAGACCCAGTTTTTGTCTCTTTCACCAGAAAAGACACATTTCTGTTGACGATGGAAGATGGTTTAGCATAGCAATTTTGGAAAAAAATAAAATGTGATCTTTAAAAACATACAAGATAATACAACCATACATGAAATTAAAGCAAGCTGCTCTGTGTTATTGCTCCAATAAATTTATTATAATCAGTTTTGCCACTTTATAGAGCAAGACACAACATATAATATAGAAAAATATTGCTGGGGACTTCCAGGAGGCGGCGCAGCGTGATGTCTGCTTCTTAGATGCGCTCCAGACCCACGTCTCTGTTGAGGCATCAAAGGGTGGCCACTACCCGGATAAGGACAGGACAAGGGCTAAATCCATCCAGCCTGTCTTTCCTTCATCCCTCGAGGTCTCTGAGACCACCTCTACTACTGCGGCCTGCGCTGACCCGCCCACCATTGCCTCGTGGCGGAAGCAGCCATTAGCAGTACTCAACACCCAGATCTGCTGCGCCCTCACCACCACAAGGCTGCACCTTTCCTCCGGCTGTGCCAATAGACCGGGTGAGCCTGCGGGGTAATACAGGGGCATCTAATTCCTGTTTATTAGATTGGTGGACATACCGGCAGGCACACCATCAGGTTTGCACCATTAAGTGTACAGCACAGACAAGAAGGGCTGATTCTGCCCCAGTGCTGCAGAGTGGGTCCCGGCCTCATATATCACAAGCTGTTTGTCACCCATATTATTCTGGCTCTGCAATAACAGAACTTACACCTCTAAAGTTTACTACTGACCTAAAGGAGGGCTGCATAAATCCCCTCAGACTATCTATTGGATGTTATTAACCCTCATACTGCTGGGCAATTATCTATACCTAAGCCTGCATTTTCTCATTGCATTGCCCACCTCTGGATCTTCATTTTGAGGAATTTATTCTAAATCTGCTATAAGCGTTATATAGTCGAACCCCATCTTCTCCAGTAAATACGTCCACAGATTCTATGATGGATACTTCAAAGGCGACTGCTCAGGCTATTTTCTGATCTACTAATGCCAACTATCGATACTAGGTTGGCGGCCTTTCATTCTTCCTTAGATCTTATTGTCTCTCAAGTAACTGCCCACAATACCCGCCTCACAGAAGTTGAACAGCGGGTTTCTGATTTGGAGGACACTGTCCACTCCTGCCGTGAACAATTGGAAGAAAAGGAGCAACTGCTTATCACTTTGCAAAACAAGGTGGACGACTTGGAAAATCGATCCCGGCGTAACAATTTACGCCTAATTAGAGTTCCTGAAAGTGTCCGCCCCAATGAACTCTTATGGCTCAACTCTGATTGGTTCCCCCCGGAATTGAAGTCGGGGGACTCCACATACAAAATATCAGTGGAACACGCTCACAGAGTGGGCCCTCCATGTGCAGACAGCTCATCTAAGCTGAGACCTGTTATTTTTCAAATCCTCAACTACCAGGATAAACTAAGAATCATGTCTGCCTTTCGTCAAGCTTCTACAGTTAACTATGAGAATTCCAAACTCCTACTTTTTAGGACTTCTCCTCAGCAGTGGCAGAAAAACTAAGAGCCTTCAACCCCGTCTATAAGCTCCTACTGGACAAATCTGTCCGTTTCAGCTCCAGTATACCGCCACTCACCGATTCTCCATGGGCGACAAAACGTGGGTGTTCAACGATCCCCAGAAGGCTTTAGCCCATCTTCATGGCGAGCTACGCCCTCTTTTCCATCTGCAACTACTTTAACGCGGGGTCACATGCGACTTCTGGTGTAAAGTTACTATTTTGTTTGCTCTACTTTGTTAGCACATTCTGAACTCCGGTTATGGAATTTGCTTTACTGTATGTTCTGTTTTCTGTTGCCTGATGCTGCTCTCAAGGATTGACGGGCAGCAGTAGTGATAACTTGTTTTATTTCAGATGTTCACACAAAGGGAATTCCCGTGCTCACTTCTATGGTGGACCTCATTATGCTAGTGGGGAGAATGCCTGCTAGCTTGGACGGGTTTTCTTCCCTTTCCTTTATATTTGTTTCAATTTTGGCCACTAATTATAGGTTAAATAGCGAGCCCTTCTATTGTCACTGCATCCACCATCTCCACCTTAGCATGATGTACCTGGAATGTTAATGACCTTAACACTCCAGTCAAACACAAACTTAAATCGCACATTGTATTTGTACATGAAACCCACTGGGTCAAAGCTAATCATCCCCAATTACGTAACAAAGGGTTCCCAACCTGTGTTGAAGCTTCCTTTTGGAAGAGACCATATTGGAGACCATTGATGACCCAGCGGGCAGGTATCTCCTGGTGAAGGTTAATATTGAAGGTACAGTTTATTGTCTAGTAAATGTGTATGCCCCTAATGCTTCCAATAGGACCTTCTTTGCATCGCTGCTGAAGGCTATAGCCAGCTGGGATGTAAACAATGTTATAGTGGGGGGGGGTTTAATGATGTTCATGATACGCTCATAGATAGGTCAACAACGCGCTTCTTCCCCCACCTCTGTATCCAACGCTATTCAAACCCTTATGGATCATCTAGATATGATAGATCCCTGTCGATTATTGCACCCCACAGATTTTGAATATACTCATTACTCACATGTACATAACTCTCATGCCAGAATTGATTATTGGTTGATTTTACATACTTCCATTCACCTTTTGAAATCGCCCCGAATTATGGATATTTATATTTCAGATCATGCACCAGTCATTTTTGAGTTGGCCTTAATTACGCCTATTCCTCTCTCTAAGAGATGGCGTTTTCCATCATATTTATTCCATTCTGAAGAGTTTTAGGCTATGCTTTCTGGGTACTGGATGACATAGGCCTCCAACAATGAGAGACATAGGGAAGATATTCATCTTTTTTGGCCCAATTCTAAGGCTGTTATTCGAGGTCAGATTATTTCTTATGTCTCTCATAAATGGAAAAAACTAATAGCCTCATAATCTTCAGCCCAAAGAAAAAAAGCATCCTCCAGTGTATACCACCACACTATTGTTTTGTTTTTTCGCACTGTATCTGTTAATTGATGTTATGATAAACTAATAAATAGATTTGGAAAAAAAAGAATAATATTGCTAATAGAAGAGAAGAGGTGAATGATAAAGTTGTAAAATAATTTCTAATATACATGGTAATGATCTATAAGATATAAATATTGTATAGACAGAAAGTTTATCATCTTCCAACATTGTGACCTGTATTCTTTCAGACTGGTGGAGACATTTGCGGTTTCTGTTCAATCTATACCAGAATCTGTGACTTTCCCTCTGAAACTTAGGCCCCATGCACATGACTGTTTTTTTAGTCCGCCGTCTGCTGTCCACATCCGTATGTCCGTGACGCCTCCCTGAAAAAAAAAGATAGAACATGTCCTATTCTTGTCCATTTTGCACACAAGAATAGGCATTTTTAACATAAGACGTGATGTGTGGGATAGGAAAATGCAGGATGCAACCAGTCAGTATCCGTGTATTGCAGATTGTAGTTTGCGCACCACAAAACGGATATAGTTGTGTGCATGAGGTCTTGTTGACAGAGAAAATGGTTTGCACTTCATTATGTAGGATCCACAATGATTGACACATTCAGATTTCTTGTAATTTGAATCTTGTTTACATGAATTTATCTAAAATTATAATACGTTGGATTTATGCAAAATTGCATAATTTTTTGCTGTGATCGGATCTTTGGGTTTCATGAAATTGATTACCTTAATTTAAGAAATCCAGTTAATTTTGTGCCACAGGATAAGTAAATTATCAGAAAGAGGTAAACACCTAAAAACACAGATGTTTACTCCAAAGTGCTCAGATTGCTCTAGTCTGACTGTAAATTTGTACGCTATTGAGCAATACAAAGGTGTAAAACTTCACTTTTATGTGCTTTATGAAACTTTTAGAAATTGCTAACGAACATAAAGTATGCTCAGCCATCTAGAAAGTATGCCATGATCAGCTGCTTGACTTTGTAGCTCTGTAATAATATGCAGCTGTACAAACAAACATATTTTTATAGACTTTCGTTATTTTCAGGGAAAGGGCCGTTAGTAAAACATAAAGAGATCTTATATTTTCCAAAGTGGTGACTTTAAGATTGTTTCAGGCTTTCTGTTTATTTAGCATAACCATTTTTTTACAATGGTCCTACTATTCAAGTGGTAATATATGCGTGCTGTCTGGTCGCATATTGATTTATTATATTTACGTGCAGTTAATGTATTAACTTTGTCTAGACCGATTTTTGGGGTGATTCACCATTTTAAGGAAGAAGCTTGTCTCTTCATACCAGGCTGTAATGATTTAACATTCACTCCTTAAAATATAGAGGTAGGCTGGTTTCAGACAGCTAAATATAGCCTTATTTTAATTTCTGTATTGCAGAAAACCCCAACCGCACATGATTCTGATAAATTAAACTTACATCACTATAAACTGTATATAGTGGTCTAAGTTTGGTTTATTATTTAGTATTATTAATTTGAATTCCATTAATTCTGTGGTGTTTCAGACAAATGCAATAAACCAGAGAATATTAACAGACTGGTACAGAGGGGAAGAGGACCCTGTACACAAGATCTTACAACCTACAAGGGAAGGGGAAAGAACACAGTAGATCAAGGTAAAGGCAGCTCATCTGACTGCATAAGGGCAGCATGCTTATTGCAGGTGGTAGGCCTTCCTGATGAAGTGGGTTTTCAGGTTACTTTTGAAGGTTTGGATGTTGGGGGAGAGTCTGATGTACTGGGGTAGTGCTTTTCAGATAATGGGAGGGTCACATGAGAAATATCGTAGTCGATTGTGTGAAGAACAGATGAGAGGAGAACAAAGAAGTAGTTCCTGTGAGGATTGGATATTACGTATGAGGTTGTATCCAGAAAGCCATCGAGAAAGTCAAAGTCAGAGATGTATGGAGAGGACAGGTTGTGGATGGCTTTATATGCAGTTGTTAGTATTTTAAACTAAATTCATTTGACAATGGAGAGCCAGTGAAAGCATTGACATAGGGGAGAGGCAGAGGAGAAATAAGGGGAGAGATGTATTAACTGGGCAGCAGTAATCCAGGTGGGAGAAGACGAGGGCATGCACTAGCATTTTAGTTGACACAGGAGTGAGGAAAGAGCGAATACGAGAGATGTTCTTGAGTTAAACGTGGCAGGTGGAGGTAAAATTATTTGGATGTGCTTAAAGGACAGTTCAGAATCAAATGTTATCCCTAGGCAGCGGACCTGAGAAACTGGAGAAAGCGTCACTCTATTAACAGTAATGGATAGGTCGGGGGGGAGTGACATAGAGGAAAGACGATGAATTCAGTTTTCTCGATGTTGAGTTTTTAGAAGCGGGAGGAGAAGAATGAAGATATAGTCGACAGACATGCTGAGATTCGGGACATAACTGAAGAGTTAGCTAAAGAGGTATATTTGAGGGTCACCAGCATTAGCGGTGCTATTGGAAGCCATGGGACTCTATGAGTTGTCCTAGGCCGAATGTATAAATTGAGAAAAGTAGGTGACCCAGTACAGAGCATTAAAGGACAGAGAATTAAAGGTATTGTTTGAAGTTGTGGGAAAGAAAAGATACTGTATGAGAGTAGTCAAGTAGTCCTGCTTAGAAGATGTGAAAGCAGACTTTACTTTGAGAACAGCTTGTTTGTATAGAATTAAGTTTTCTTTAGAGTGGGTCTTCTTCCAGCATCGTTCAGCAACACTAGAAGCTTGTTTCAGTTTTTTGTCTGGTGAGTGTGCCAGGGTTGCCAATTGATTTGCCGGCTTCTAGTGTGTGAGTCAAGGCTGAAGTAATTGTGGTGTTGTAGAAAACAGCAGCTGTGTCAGCATCGTGAAGGGAAGATATGGTGGATATTGGTGAGAGAGAGTGTCAGAGGGTGTGTGAATTGAGAAATGTTTGAGGTTTCTACAAGTGTAATAGAGAGATGTTTGAGGTTTCTACAAGGGTATGCTAGTTTATGGACTGCAGGGGCAGTTGAGGAGAGAATGGTTTTGAAGCATAAGAAGATTGTGGTCCGAAAGAGGGAGAGCAGAGATTGAGAGATTAGATAAGGAGCAGAGTCGGGTGAAGACAGGGTCTAGCATGTATCTGTCTCTGTGGGTGGCTGTGGAGGAGCTTTGTTTGAGGACAAAGGAGGAAGTATGAGTTTATAGGTAGTTGAGTTGTGTATGTCAGTAGGGATGTCTGTGAAGAGGAAATGTAGAAGCCAGGTATTGAAATGGTCAAAAAAGGCAGTAATAGGAACTGGTGGACGGTAGATAACAGCTATTTGCAGGTTGCCAAACAGTGACAGTGACTGACATGCCTTGGGCCAACCAAAAGAAGTAATCCTGAGTGCCTACCATCAATATGCAGTATGTAGACAATGTGCAGTGTATACAGGGCACATCCACTTTCACATCTTTGCATTATGCTATCATTGTACACAATTCATATCATTAACAAATTATAATACTTTATTTGTGAATAATTCTTATATCAACTGTCCCTTCATCTTCAAATGCGGTTATCTTCTACTGGACCATTGTGAACCATCACTCACCTAGGAGCATGGTAGTAGGTAGGAGGAGGCACCCTTTCTTCTCTTGGGGCTGTGGGGATTCGCTCTGGTAGTTAGGATAAGTGGGAGCAGTACAGAGGCAAAATACAAGTTCATAATTCAAACTTCAGTGTTTATTTACACATGATGGCAAAAACAAAACATCACTTTTGCAGTGTTGGTGTTACTTCACACCCAATGGCAAGTTAATAAAACAAAAGTCACCTTGGTGGCGGTTCTGCCTCAGAAAGTTCAAATATAGGCTTTAGGCAGCCCGTTCCTCTGACACACGGCCCCAGATCCCAGCACACAGACCTCCTGAGCTAAACTGTCAGGCAGAGGTAATCCTCTCCACCTGGCAGTTCTGGCTGTTTTTTATGCCTGGCAAAGCCTGGCCTGGAACGTGGGGAGTAGTCACCCACCCAGCACTTTGAGTACTCCCATTAAGAGCCGTCCCGGATCAGTTATTACAGCCATGCTAAGTACCAAGGTGTCAAACAGCAACTGCTGCTGTCACATTAAAACCAGTGTTCTGTGATATTTCCCATACCTGTGAAATTCCCCTACCCTCCTTACTTCCTGTTGTGAGGCGGCCGCATCGGACATGACGTTCCCAGCTTTGGAAGGAGGTAGCCGCGCAGGTGCACAACGATGGGGTAGGGAAATTTCACACCACAGTTGGGGAGAAGGGGCCAACTAATGCACTGGTGCATTACCTCTCAGGAGCCTCACCAGCGGTTAAAGGTTAGGGAAAAATCATGGGCCAGCGCGCAAGCGCGGCTAACTACTACCCGGCCATGAGCCTTTGCTGGAGCTAGTCTCATCTGCGCTGGTTCTTGGTTGATCTCTTATGCTGGTGAGGCTCCTGGACCATGCGCAGTGTCGGCCGGTGTCCAGCTGAGAGGTTAGGCGCAAGTGCATTAGGTGGCTCCTTCTCCCCAACTCTGGTGTGAAATTTCCTTACCCCATAGGTGTGCGCCTGCACAGCACAGCACTCCCCAACTGTGGTGTTAAATTTCCCTACCCCGTCACTGTGCGCCTGCGCGGTGCGGCACACCTCCTTCCAAAGCTGGGAATGTCATGACCGGTGCGGCTGCGAAACAACAGGAAGTGACGAACATAGGAAATTTCACGGGTAGGAAAATATCACAGAACACCGGCTCTTTATCCACCGAGGCCAGAAACCTCGGTGACACATACCTATCATCCACGATGATTCCTTGTACCTTCTTACACGGCACACCCTTATGTTGAGGTTTCTACCTGATAGTAATTGGGGTGCCCATGGTGTATTAAGTGTTTTACAGGTACAAGTCAAGAGATGTAGGTGCTGTGGCCAGTGCATGGTGCTGGAGTCGGTAACTAGGCCAGCTGTAGAAAATAAAGAAGTCTCTTTTTTAATAAAGTGCAGAATGGTAGTTGTAACACATCCATACTGTAGGTATCAAACACAGTTCCAAAAAATTCAAGGTGCAAACATTCCCAGATAGCAATGTATGGATATAAGCAATAATAGGGGATATGTTATGCCTTTCTCTCTTTACAGAATCTAAGGTTGGCAATAAGGTATTTGCAAATTTGTCTGTAATTCCCAGCTGAGGGTAGATGATTAAAATATGGCAGGGAAAACTGTGTCAAATGGTGTATTAGCAATACCCTCTCACTGCAGTAAAGTCTTTATCGGTCTTGAACAGCAAATACCTTACTGTCACGACCATGTTTATGGCCGTGACTCCTTGGGAGTCGCATACAGTTGCCCGCGGTTTGGGTTGCAGTGTCAACCGCATCTGGAGGCATATTGATGTTAGCCTCAGGTGCGGTTGCCGCGGACAACAGCTATGTGTGCGGTTCCCTTGGAGTTGTGTGCGCGTTTGTATGCACTTTGGTATGTGTGTGTGCACTCTGTGTTATGTGTGGTGTGCACTTACATCTTCCCCCTCACTGTGGTTGCCCGTGACGTTTAGTCGTTGTGTGTACATGTGGTGGCAGTGTCCTGGCCTTTGGGCTGACTCCCAGGACATGAGTGCCACCCATGTCGTTGCCTGCGGCAACAGCCACAGTGTGTTTCGTGTTTTGGACACTTCTCCTTTAAGTTGTGTTTTCCCTTCCCTGGTGCTGGAAGGGTTAACTCCCTTCCCAGTGTGTGTGTGTGTGTGTGTGTGTGTGTCACTGGGTGTGTCCGACTGTGGGGTGTGGCTTCTTGGCCTATAAAGCCTCACTGTTAGCACAGGTCTGTGGGTTGCTTCAGCCATGCTTAGCTGGAGCAGCCTTCTGTGTTTTCTACCAGCCAGTGAAGAGCCACCCCTGTGGTCATAAAGATATTGTCACGTTATGTTTATGTCTTGTTGTGTGTGATGTCCATGTGATGTTCTGTTGGGACCTTCCTTTGTTGGTTTGTGCAGCTAATGGTTCTGGATTCCTGTGTGCTCAGGGATCCAGTCAGCAAGGCTGTGGCAGGTTGGTGGAACTACTTAGTTTGCCAGCCTTTTCCGTTAGTCTGTCTGTGTTCCCCTTTTCCCAGCAGCTTGGCCATTGAGACTCCTGCTACTCCGTGCCTAGGAGGAGTAGGTCGTCTTACCCTGACTCCTAGCCCAGGGCCTGGACGGAGGGTGAGTTAGGGATCCGAGATTCCGGAGCATGGGTCCTCCTACCTTAAAGGTCGGCCCATGCAGCTAGGAGTTAGGGTCAGGTTAGGGATACGTTAGGAGGTGACCTGCTCCCTAATCCTGTCTTCCTGGCCGAGCAGCCTAACATCAGCGGCACCGCACGGCTGAGGGTTTTCCCCATCCTCAGCCGTGACACTTACTTATTGACTCCTGTGGTAGGCCATGCAGATTCTGGACCTTTATGGGTCTTCCTTTCTCTCTCTGGAGTACTGTAAAGTAGAGATGGTTTTCAATCTATGTATCTTTTGGAAATTATTATTCTTTGGGATGTAGGCCTAGTCATAGTTACATAGTTAATACAGTTGAAAAAAGACACAAGTCCATCAAGTTCAACCAAGGGATAAGTGACGATGTGAATCTCAGAAGAAAGTGAGACTCAGATTTCTACACGTTTTCATAAGCATTAATGTTGTTTACTTTTAAGAATTCACCTAAACCCTTTTTAAAACTGTCCACTGTTCCTGCTGTGACCATGTCCTGAGGAAGTCTATTTCAAAGCTTCACAGTTATTACAGTAAAGAAGCTTTGACGCTTCTGGACACTGAACTTTGGTTTCTCCAGTCGGAGGCAGTGCCCCCTTGTCTTTTGAGGGCATTTTACATGGAACCGTTTTCACCATATTTTTTGTATGGCCCATTTATATTTATTTGAATAGGTTAATCATGTCTCTCCTTAAACATCTCTTCTCAAGACTAAATAAATGTAATTCTTTTAATCTTTCTTCATGACTATGACCCTTCATGCCCCTTATCAGTTTAGTCACACTCCTTTATACTTTTTTATACTTATACCTTTCTATGGACTGGTGCCCAGAACTGCATATTCCAGATGAGGCCGCACCAACACTTTTTAAAGTGGTAATATTACATCCCTGTCCCACAAGGCCATGCCTCGTTTAATGCATGACAATATCCTGGTGGCCTTAGAAGCAGCTGATTAACATTGTGTGCTGTTATTTAATATACCATCTACATGGACACTCAAATCCTTCTCTATAAGTGACTCTCCCAGTGCTACATCCCCAAGGACATATGATGCACGGAGACTATTTCAACCAAGTTGCATAACTTTACATTTATCCACATTGAACCTCATTTGCCAAGGTGATGCCAAGTCAGCTTGTAGTTTATGGACATCTTCCATAGACTGCACAGTACTACATAGCTTAGTGTAATCTACAAAAATAGAAATGGTGCTATTAATCCCATCTTCGATTTCATTAAATAATAAATTAAATAATAGTGGACCCAGTACTGAACCTTGGGGTACACCACTTATAACCAGGGACCATTCTGAATAGGAATCATTGACCACAACTCTCTGGACACGGTCCTTCAGATAGTTTTTAATCCAATTACAAACTATACTTTCCAAGCCCATAGACCTTATTTTACCTATAAGGGACAGTATCAAAAACCAAATTAGGTTAGTTTGACAACTTCTGTCCTTGGTAAAACCATGTTGATTATCACTTATGATTTTATTTACAGTAACATACTCCTGTATATATTCTCTTAAGAGTCCTTCAAACATGTTTCCCACAAAATAAGTTAAACTAACTAGTCTATAATTACCTGTAGAGGACCTAGATCCTTTTTTTTTTATATGGGCACCATATTTGCCTTTCCCCAGTCACTGGGCCTTTTACCAGTACCTAGAGAATCTTTAAAAAATACAAACAAGGGCACAGCCTCTGAGGACTGAGCATATGTAGCTTATCTTACTTCCTCAGCTAGAAACTGACTGACTGAATTAGGAGCGGACCTAACTCCATCGCCTATCTTCGTACAGAGGCTGAGTCAGGATTGTTAACCCTTATGTATCCATACAATGCATTAAACGGGTTGTCTCATCATAGACAATGGGGGCATATCGCTAGGATATGCCCCCATTGTCTTATAGGTGCAGGTTTCACCGCTGGGACCCGCACCTATATCGAGAACAGAGCCCTGCAACGTGGTGGCTGGAGGACTCCGGTCCGGCCACCACCAAGCCGGCTCCTCATAGAAGTGAATGGGAAGATACCGCGCATGTGCGGCCCCCGATCCCATTCATTTCTATAGGGCCGATGGAAATAGCCGAGCCAGCGCTCTGTTATCGTCGGCCCCATAGAAAATGAATAAAGGGCGACTGCACATGCGCAGTGCACCCTCCTTCACCCTCCGTTCTCGAAATAGGTGTGGGTCCCAGCTGTGAGACTTGCACCTATAAGACAATGGGGACATATCACTGGCGTACATACGGGGGTTGCAGTTGCGACCGGGCCCGGCACTCCAGTGGACCCCTGGCCCCGCCCTGCAGTAGTGCTGTGTACCGTAGTACCCGTCCAGTGCTCCGTTTCCGCGCGGCCCGCCCCTTTAATATACACTTACCCTCCCCGGCCGGTGTTCTAACAAATTTCAATTCCCTACGGGGTAGGGAAATTTCACACAAGAGTTGGGGAGAAGGGGTCTCCTAATGCGCTTGCGCCTGCTATATTATTTGAAGCAAATGGCTTCTGTGCCTCTGCTTTTTTCACTTTACAGAAAATAACTAAGTGAAGTGAAGAGGTTTCCTCCCGGCTGAGGCCGCCATTAAATGTTGCGTGGATGGGGAGCGCTGCAAAATGCGCTGTGCTTAAATTTATTAAGTGCTTGTTTGGGCTGATCTGAGGTCTGATGGGGGCTGATGGGGGTCTTTGGGCTGATCTGAGATCTGATAGGGGTCTGATGGGGGTCTTTGGGCTGATCTGAGGTCTGATGGGGGCTGAGTGAGGGTCTCATGGGGGTCTTTGGGCTGATCTGAGGTCTGATGGGGGCTGAGTTCGCTGATATGAGGTCTCTCTGCAGTGGCAGAGAGACTCACTGAGGCCAGCAGCAGCCATTTTAGTCAGATTACAGCCACTCTGCAGCTTTGGATCTAATCTGACTGAAATGGCTGCTGCAGTGTCTCTGCCATTGCTGCTTTTAGGGTGGCCACACGTCCGGCTTTTAGACTGGTCCGGTGCAAGGCCAGGACTGACGGCCAGAAGTCCCCCTTTTTTTGTTGTTTTGGATGATGGAACGGCGGGTCCGGCTAAGGCCTGGTCACTTTAAGTACCAATGGCAGGGGGCAGGGCCTGGCAGTATGTCCGGATCACATGCGTGCTTACGTGACGTCACAAAGTTATCAGCGCTGCAGGTCCGGCAGGAAGTTGGGAACATAGGAGCGCGGGCGCCACTGCAAGTCTGCCACTGCCCACTTGCCCAGTAGTCTGACTCTATACTACAGTCACCCACCTCGCCTCGTTCTCTCTCTCTCTGCCAGACATTTCTGCCAGCCTGAGCCAGGCCCAGGAGCAGCACTCATTCAGCCAGCCAGTCTCCAGCATTCAGCCTTGCCAGTTGTCACTGACTTTCAGCTGGTCGATTCAGCAGCTTTTCAGCCTGAGTCGGCCCCAGAGATACGTATGGTATGTAATGCCCCCACAATTATTTTCCCCACTGTCTAGAGAGAGATACCTATATAATTCTATGCATTTAGAAATAGGGACGAATGAATGAAAGTTGTCTGGACTTTTTTACACCAGCACTTAGGGAAGGGGAAGGGAGCAGGGAAGCTACTGAGTATGTTTGTCCACCTGCAGAAGGTGAACCAGAAGGAGAAACAGAAGGGGGCGCTACCAGAGAAGATGAAAAAAGAACAATGTTTTTTATTGTGTGTATAGTGCAGTGAAATGTAATTTGAAATGCCCTATTCATTGAATATGAATGCTTTTCATAGGAT
The DNA here is from genome assembly GCF_014858855.1 of Bufo gargarizans. Taxonomy (NCBI): domain Eukaryota; kingdom Metazoa; phylum Chordata; class Amphibia; order Anura; family Bufonidae; genus Bufo; species Bufo gargarizans. The sequence continues at coordinate 601,572,546 of NC_058082.1, forward strand.
AACCCCTTTAAATAAAACTATCTGAGTGATAAGCCATTTTAACAAGACGCTACCAGACTATGGCTGGATGCCAGGCTCATTGTAGGCCTTCATTTTAAGTAGTTGATAAAACTGTCTTTGACCTTGTGTACAAATTTCAACACATTTCCAGGTAGGCTGAATAGAACATGAGGTTGTATGGACTTAGATGGTCAGCGACCTTATCCTAATGAACTGTGCCTTAAAAGGATTGTCTTATCAGAGACGACACCTTTCCAAATTTGGCCGTAGGAATGCAGTAAGCTAGGAATTGCAGTATTACAGTAATAGCAGCAAGATGAATGGCTATCCATTTAATTAAAGGCTGTCTGTCACCAACGTTTTATGTTTTAAACTGCTTACCGGTATATTGCGTTCTTACACATACACACAACAATAATGGTACCTTTCTTGTTTTGGCCCAGTTCTATAAAGCTGCAAAAACGAGGTTATAATGTTAGGCAAATGAGGGCTTGCAAGTGCCCAGGGGTGGCATTCTTGCTGCAAGTTCCCAGGGAAGGGTGTGCTCCAAGGGAAGAACGGGTATACCCTCCACTAACTGCACAGCCTCTGGGAGGACAGCCACCATGATCCCACTACCACTCCTATCAGTGCCACAGCTACCACTCCTCTCCTCCCAGCCCTCTCCCTGTGGGCTTTCTATACAAGCTACCACCCCCTGATAAGGGTTTTTTGCGTATCCACATATTAATGATCTATTCCCAGGATAGGTCACCAATATCTGGTTGGTGGGGGGTCCGAAAGCCGGCATCCCACCAATCTGCTGTTTCCTGCTTTCAGTGACGGAATTAGTATCGGAAGCCGCTGCAGCCGTCCGGCACAGTCAATAGAGCTGAGCGAAGCGAGCTATATAAAAGACTTTAATAGTTACTTAACCCTTTCCTGATGTGGTGATTTTACATTTTTGCGTTTTTGTTTTTCACTCCCTGCCTTCCCAAAGCCATAACTTTATTTTTATTTTTATGTTCACATAGCCGTATGAGGACTTCTTTTTTGCCACCATTTAATATTGCATAGGATGTAGTGGGAAGCTGTAAAAAAAAATCCAAACGGGGTGAAATTGGAAACGAAACACAATTCCGCCACAGTTTTAACTTTTTAATTTTTTTTACTGCGTTCACAGTGCAGCAAAACTGACTTAAGATCTTCATGGAGGCACATTGCCCCCTCCTCATAAGAAATTACTCACAATAAATAAGACACCACAATCTGGGTTGGATAAACAATGGTCGCAATGCTTTATTATGGGTTACCTTAATTAAATTAACACCAGAATTAATTATCTTAAATAATTATAAATACTTCTCCAGTAAATAATTAATTCATAATCAATTAATTCGAACTACGTCCACCCAGCTACACTGAGTGATTCTGCCCCACTAACTCAGCAAAGCAACAAAACCTCTCTTTTTTTTTTTAAGGGGGGAGGGCGGGCGATGCTCCTCTTCACTCTTCAGAAGGGCCATGAACCACCGGAGCAGCTGCAATATAAAGAGGACAAGATTTGCGCCGCAATCACCAGAACAAATCAAATCTCTGGAATTCTCCCCTAGCAACCGCTCTCCACCAATCAGCTTCCAGGATTCTTCAGCCAGCCAACATCCCAGAACAGGAAAAAACCGGTTACCTCAGAACACCTTTACAAGTACCCTAAAAAAAAAGAGCGGGAAAAGAGAGAGAAAGGGGGGGGGGAGGCACTACCTACATATATATATCTCCCACACATATATATATATATACATACACATATACACACATACAAACGTACCTATATATATACCTAGCCTACATATATAACTGAGGTGCATGTGCTAAACGCTCTGGGGGGCTATTCATTCTCCAGGTCAGTACAAATCCGGTGATACCACATATGAATGTTTTTTTTTTGCGCTTTAAAGCCTCATTCACACGTCAGTGTTTCACGTACGTGTGCTGTACATGTTCTCCGCGGACAGCACACGTCCCCATTCATTTGAATGTGTGTCTTCACACATCAGTGTTTTAGCACGGTCCGTGGGTCCGTGTTTTCAGCACGGATGCATGTCCTATCTTGGTCCGTGTTCCCGGATCCCTCACGTCCATTATAGTATATGGGTCTGTGAAAAACACGGATGCAACACGGATGCCATATGTGTTTCATCCGTATTTCACAGATTATTGAGAAGAAATGCTTTGAAAATTATATTTCAGCTGTTCAGTGTCAGTGAAACACGGATGCAACACGGACAGCAAAAAACTGACCCAACACAGATCTGTCACGGGAGAAAACACGGATTGAACACGGTCTGTGTTACCACTGATCCAAAACTGACACGGACGTCTGCATGACGCATAATACTGGGAAAAAAAATTAAAACTTTGTAAAAAAAATATATATTATTTTGATCGCCATGTAATGACCCCCATAATTTTTTTATAGTTATGTCTAGGGAAATGTGTGGGGGCTCATTTTCTGCAGGATGAGCTGTAGTTTTTGACAATTTTGGGGTGTGTAGGACTTTTTTATCACTTTTTATTCTATTTTTTGGGGCGCTAAAGTGATGAACAGAAATTGCTATATCCCAGTTCAGTGCTGCCCACTGCTGGCCTGACGGGGGATATACTAATAATGAGCCTGGAAGCCTAGTACAGGCTCTGGCTCATTATAGAACAGGATTCTTTCCCCCATCTCCCATGGGGCAATGCGCTCATGAACCGGAAGTGCGTGCGTCCTGTTTTTAGCACTCTCAGACGCTGTGGTCACATTTGACTACATCTGAGGGGTTAAATGTCCACGGTTGGCACTTCCTCTGATCGTGGACATTAGCCGCAGGTGCCTGTTGTATGAAACAGCAGGCACCCAATTGCTATGGTGCCCGCTTCGCTCTGGAGTGGGCGCCATCTTTAAAGACTCGACATGCGCCATACATGTATGGTGGATGTCAGCAAGAGACTTAAACATTTTTGATGTTCACCCTGCACATAGTTTTCCAAATTACATGACAGTGTTAAATTAAAATGGTTGTGTAAGAGTTCGGGATGGGGGGAGTTGTCAAACCCCCCATTCTTCCGGACCTGCAAAGTGAAGATTACTTAACTGCTTCCCAGCGCTGGCAACCCGCTCCTTCTCCTGCAGGCCTGCGATGCTCCACTGGGCTCCAGCGATATCAACATCCAGTTTCACATTGCTGCAGCCAATCATTGGCCACAGTGCCCGGCTCCCCATGTGTCATGTGACCATATGTCATGACGCAAGGGGAGCCAGACACCGCCTTGGTCAGCGAATGGCTGCGGCAATGTCAAACCGGATATTGACATCTCTGAAGCCCAGCAGAGGAACCTAGGCATGCAGTGGAAGGAGCTGCGAGCCAGCGCCGGGAATCAGGTAAGGGGGGGGGGGGTACCAAAACAGCCTAAACCAAGGATCAGCAACCTTCGGCACTCCAGCTGTTCATAAACTACAACTCCCAGAATGCTTCATTCCCTTCTATGGGAGTTAGATGAGCAGCTGAGTATGTTTGCATGCTGGGAGTTGTAGTTTCACAGCAGCTGGAGTGCTGAAGTTTGCTGATCCCTGGTCTAAACCATAAAATGATATGCTAATACACAAACATTAATTGTATCTGTGCATATTACATTTTGGTGAGAAAAGTCCTGTGCGCCCTATTGTAACGTGTATATCAGAGGCGGTACCTTTCCCTGTTAATGAATGATGCACTGTTTAAAATACTGGTATAAACTCTGACAAATAAGACTGTGCCTGTGTAATGGCCAAGCATGGAGTCCAGGGCAAGTATTCGCTTTTCTATCTAATTGAATTGTTTGTATGTTTTCTCAGTAAACCTCTAAGAAAGCATATTTGTTCTGCGGCTAAACTAGCAGTCCAATGAAAATAAGCAAATCCAGATGGGAAAACAACACCAATGTCACAAACTACCGCACAGTATGACCAATGTGTCCTGAAAGCTAAACAAATGGCATCCATCACTGAGAGGGAAAATGTAAATGAGCGGCAAGACAGAATAGCCTGATGGTTTATTATTCAATAGGCCTATTGACAAGGGACTGTAAACCCTAACCTGCAATGCTTTTCTCACCTGTCAAATTCATGCAGCTCACTGAAAAGTCGACATAAATGAAATGTGTATAGTTAGGGAGTACCTCACACCCACAGCAGTCTGGTTTGGAGCATGGAGATTTCACCACTGCTATCCGGAGTCTTAATAGGGTTTTCCGGGAATTTTATTTTTTAGGCCTCATGCACATGATCATATATATTTTGCAGTACGCAGATCAGAAAAATACTGATGACATATCCGCGTGATGTCCTTTTATGCAGACGTTGTTTTTTGCGTACCCATTGTCCACATTTTGCAGCTAAGAAATATTGAAAAAAAGTGGATCCAACACTGATGTCAAACAGACATAACTGGTATTTTAATTTTCATGGTCATTCTTTACAGGGGCTCTTTATTGTTGTTATTAGATTGGATATGCTTCTCCGTTAACTCGATATGTCTGAAAATTTGTTGTTAAAGCAGCTCTGTCACCAGGATCAACCCTATTAAACCAGACCTTTCTTTTGTCTGTATGCTGCAGAGAAATCTGGGTTTTATTCATATTCAAATGAGAAGTTTGAGCACCAGGAGGCGGGGCTGAATCCTTTGAGCACTACTTTGTAACACCCCCTGTGCTCTGCACACTCCCCCCTCACCGTGATTGACAGGGCTAGACATGCTGAGGGCGGAGCTGTGTCCTAGCATCTACATATCATATCCTCTATGTACTATAGCTTCACCACACTGAGATGTGCTCAGAAAGCTAATCTACATATTACTGCTTCATTCACAAGGTGCTTGAACTTCTCATTTGCATATGAATCAACATGCACATATCTCTGCACCTGTTTAGCATACAGACAAAAATAAGGTATTGTTTTAATCAGCATAATGAGCCCTACTAGCCAGTATGTTTGGTTTAAAAGGGTTGATCCTGGTGACAGAGCCGCTTTAAGGAAAATCAAGATGAATTAGGGACTGGAAAGTATGCCCAACTAGGAGTTTCTACGCAGTGAATTTTGTGGAACGAGTCAAACAACTATGATGTTGGAGCTGGATACATTGGGGGGGATTTATCATTCCCTTTAAAAACCAAGTTTCAAGACTTTTTAAATGACACTACAACTTTTTTGGTTGCAACTGGAATTTTTACTCCAGTTTCTGTAACTGGGGTATGGTGATGGCAGGGTGTGGGAAGTGTCATCGGCCTCAGCACATTTATCACATTTATCAGTATTTACACCAGAAACTGACGTAAATAATGACTGAAATCTATGCTACCTACTAGCCGGAGTAGATTTCAGTCTGGTGCATGGACTGCTGGAGGAGACATTAGCAGCACAGGCCCTATCAAAACCCATAGGGGTAATGATAAATTCCCCGAATTGACCTTACTGAGATAAGCAGCTCCTTGCTCTGTAGTAAGAGCTGTGATCACAGAGCTGTTTGCACTACTGTCATTATGCTAAGGAGCACACATTACAGAAAATTGAGGAGAAGCCACCATAACAAACAACTTCTTGACAATTTTTAAATTAACCAGAGGAAAGGAGATACATTTAAAGGGATATTCAAGTAATTTCAAGTTATCCTCTATCCACAGGTAGGGGATAACTATATTATCTTTGGGGATCCTACCACTGAGCCCCGTACCATGCAGTGCTGCTTCGTTCTTTTTGGGGTGCCCTGCAGGGTGAGGGATACCTGTTCTTGTGAGTGCTGGGGTCCCAGTGGTAGGACCCCTATCAATTTAATGGTTATCCCCTATCCTATGAATAGGACATAACAGACTAATCCTTTAAGGTGGCACTGAAGTGATAAAATCCATATAACTTACATGCAGTCACCTATATCACTGCTACTAGAATCTTGCAATTCCAGTTTTACAGTAAAGATAAAGGTTTCGATCATCGGCATTACAGGACATCCCATGTCAGCTGTGTCAAGAGATCCATTTTACATTGGAATTTCCCGAAAAAGTGATAGAGGGGCATAACATTAGAGACATACTTTAACAGACTCCATGTTTAAAAGAAAATATTCAAGACAATATTAAAATTCAAGAAAAATATCCATGCCTTGTAGATTGTAATCTTCCATATACAAAGTATTTTCCATGACAAGATGTATATGTAATTCTGCTAAATGTCTAGGACCACATAGGAAAATACCATGTGGTTTGGTATATCATTTTAAAGCAACAAAAACTTGTTAATGAGCTATTTGAACTTTTAAAGTGAAACATATAAGTTGCAATTTTACAAGAATTCTGGCTTGAAAGAGTTTCAAAATAGGGCTTTTGTAACTTTTTAGACTTATTAGCAAAAAAATTGCAACTTTTTTTTTGCCCTTTTAATCCACTTACTCCGGTTTTGAAAAGTGGGTGAGAAAGTGGTTAGCTAAAGTAAAGGCTATGAGATCCTTTGCTGGCAATTATTTTGGGGGTAAAAATCATGTTTTAAATTGGTCTTTATTAAAGTTTTTCAGCAGTTTTTCCTCTATAGCTATGGATTTCAGTGCATCTACAGACTATTGCTCTCTGCCTTAAGGCAGATTTAAACGTGCAGATGGAATATTACTGATTGTTGAGAAGGGAGTGTTCCTTCCGGACAGTCGGCTGCTCTCTCTGGAGACCGTGCATTTACATGCAGCGATCTTCTTCAAAGTATGAATGATCCCTCATCCCCATACAGAATCATTGTTTCTGGGCAGCATATCGCTGTTTAGACAGTGCGATCTGTTGCCCAGGAACAATGATTGGAGCGCCTGTGCAAATGACAGGATCACCCAATAGACGAGCGTTTCGCTTGTTCATCTGGTGATTGACGACACATTTAGATGGCCAGATTATCGGGACCGAGCATTAGTAAGAATGGTCATTTACAATAATCTGGACGATTATTAGTACGTGTAAATCCACCTTTACACTGAATCCGTCATGGAGCTGCTCTGATGGCTTGATATGAAGCTCTTATCTCTGCAGTCCTGACAGCTCATAAACAAGCATTATAGCTAAATTCTTTAGGCTAAATTATTTTAGCCTAAAATTTGTAATATGCGGGGGAAAAAATTTCTCCAAAGATGTCTATAGCTTTTAATTCATTCTTTTAAAAATTATACAAAAAAATCTGCAAAAGTTGCAAACTCCCTCCAGTAGGGGAGTGGCGCATAAAAAAACTGGAGTACAATTTCTAGACAAAAGTGTTAAGTTTAACATTGTGCATTATTTGTTACACAAACTCAAGCAAAACTGACTTCAAATATTACCCACAGGATAAATTCTCACATTAGATTAGCTATAAATTAGAGATAGCTGTAGGTTAAACATTCAGCTGACAGCTATCTCTTCCAGTGGCCTCTGACACATGCTGAGTATGCATGTGTGGAATGGAAGAAGGGACCAAAGCTGGCTGTACACATTATGCTACACTTAGAACGGGGCGCTCAGACGACATACTATTTTCGCCCGATCCTTTTGTTCTCCCAGGAGATAAGCTGCCACCAGAACTGTCTGGCAGAAACTTTCTCCACTCTCCCTATAGAAAACACAGACATGTTCAGCATAGTTGAACATGAATGTGTATGAGGAAGTCGGGAGGGAGTTAGGATCCATTGAAAAAGTAAATTAACATTTTTTATTGCTATTGTTTACTTAACGCTTTAACCATCAAGTTTGACTCGCCTACATCTGTAGCTGTCGGCCGAAAGCTATTGAATGTGTATAGGGAGCTTAAAGGGATTCTGTCACCAAGTTTTGGGCTATAGAGATGCTGACATGCACGGCTAGATCGCCGCTAGCATGTCCGCAATATACCTGTCCTATAGGGCTGTGTGCTTTTATTTTCTTTAAGAAAGGATTTTAGAGATATGTAAATTAGTCTTGTAGGTGCCCAAGGGGCTATACGAACCTTCCTGGTGCCCAGCAGTGCCCAGCCACGCCCGCCTGTGAAGGAGCCTAGCACCGCCTATGTCTTCCGAATCTCCTCCTTTCATCACCGTTGATGAAAGGAGGAGATTCGGAGGACATAGGAGGTGCTGGGCTCCTTCACAGGCGGGCGTAGCTGGGCACGGCTGGGCACCAGGAAGGTTCATATAGCCCCTTGGGACAGGTATAGGACAGGTATATTGCGGACATGCTAGCGGCGATCTAGCCGTGCATGTCCGCATCTCTATAGCCTAAAACTTGGTGACAGAATCCCTTTAAAGGCTGTATTACATAGCCCGATGTGGCAGACAATTGTCGGGATGGAAGAGTTCCTTCCCGGCAATCGTCTGCTCGCTAACGGAGGAGACCCCTGCTATTACATGCAGCAATCTCCTCCACAGCATGGGGAGGGGCGAACGCTATGCCATAGCTTATCCTCATGCTGTATAGTGGTTTGCTGGCGGCAGATCGTTATTAGACACCACGATCTGCCGCCTGATTTTTTAAAGATTTGGATAGCCCGATGATTCATGCAAACGCTCGTTAGCGATTATTATCTGCTGAAAAAATGGGCTGTGTAATACAGGCTGAAAGGTCCCTTTACACAGCACGATATTACAGCAGATTGTTGGGAAGGAGATCTCCTCCAGATTATGGGGAGGAGCGATCGCTAAAGACATCACTGACTCATTGTTTGCAAGCAGGAAATCGTGTTTACACGGCACAATCTGTTGCCAGTAAACCATCATTTTTGCGTGAACACAAACGATCGGATTACCTGCCGTACATTATGAAATATTACTATAGATGCTCATTAGCGATAATCTGTGCGATTCTCAGCCCGTGTAAACGGCCCTTAAGTCCCTGCCAAACAGCTCTGGCAGTGTCTTATCTCCCCAAGAACAAAAGAATTGAGCAGTTGATATCTACTTTAACCCTATCTCTTCCAACATCTGCTGAGTCAAGACTCACAAGACTCCTATACACATTAGATGGTGGCCAAGTACAACTGATAATCGTTTACTGAGAGAAAATTGTTTAAAGGGTTTAGGACCCTCTCTCAAAATGATACAATAAGTACAGACATGGATTGAGCAAACCATATAAGTATTTACATCAGGGGCGATGTCTGAAGACATCCGGGGCATGAGCTCATGTGAAGCCACGCCCCCACCCATGAAGCCACGCCCTCATCACCATCGGGGGGAAGGCCTTCAAAGTAGTTATTAACCCATTTCAGCAGTCCCCCTTCAGTGAATGGGGGACTGCTGAAAGGGGTTAATAACTACAGTGAAGGGCCTAGCCATCTGAGCAACCCCACCGATCATCCTAACCTATGGTCAGCCTAATTTAAAATTAAGCAAACTCCCCAACTATAAACTAATCACAGAAGTTGGAACCCATCAACCCCCCTTGTACTTGTTCCGCTACTTGCAGGCTGCGTGGGCATGAGTTCAGAACTTCAGTCACTTTGGTCTGCATTTCTGTTCTGCGGCGTGTGATCCCGCGAGACCCGTGACCTTCCGCGGCGGGTCTCGCGGGATCACGCACTGCAGAACAGAATTGCGGACCGAAGTGATTAAAGTTCTGAACTCATGCCCGCGCAGCCTGCAAGTAGCGGAAAAAGTACAAGGGGGGTTGGGGGATGACTGTGGGATTGCCCAGATGGCTAGGAATAGCCTAATAAAAAATAAAAATCCAACATGCACCAAATGTTTTGACCTAAAGACGCCCCTGATTTACATAAAATACATGCAACTTAGACACATCTTTCATCATTTCAATTATCTGCACTATATTGGGTATTTGGTAGACATCCTTAGTACATGTTATCTTAGGTGTCTTCTTCAATAATGTGAACGTTCACCTCTAGGTTTCTAAGGCTCCATGGAGATTATTTACAACCCCTTACATTTTGGAAGGTGACCTGTATTCTCCATGGTAAACATAAATAAAATGTGGAAGCGCACTCAGTGTGTTTGTAATTTTAGAGCCTTTGGAGAGTTTAGGGCTTATTTATAAAAGATGGTTTATTTAACTGGTAAAATCTACAGGAAAAGGATTTGATTTATGATTTATTCACTTAAGAACGCCTTTCATTAATTTTGTAATAGGAAAGATCTTGGGTTTTCTCCATGTTTTTCAAAGGGAAATCTAAATTTAAAACAACAAATATGAAGTCATATCCACTAATGATAACATTTCATTTCAAGAATTTAAAGCCCTTCTTTCCTTGATACTTTTGATTCTCTTACTTTCTAGATGATACATACAGGAATGACAATGGTCTTTTGTTGATATCCAAAATAAAAACAGTGGCAACACTCCACATATTAACTGCATTAGCACATTTTGGTTCATTTTCAAGATCCCTTTTGGATAGGATACTGGAAGACCAAAGGAATGCTTAATACGGTATGTTTAATGGACCCTGCAGAAAAAAAAACATTAAAGATCTGTACTGGAGCTACGTTGCTCTCAACAGTGACAATGTGATTAGCTTCTGAAAAGGTTACCACAATTTGAAAGTTTTATTTTCAAGATAGGGAAACGTGTTTAAGGATCTACAAACATTGCTGTTTATCTGCTGTACATACCAGTATCGTGTTACTAGTGGTAAGCATCAAATTCCTTAACTATAAGGCTATGACTATGCATTTAGGTTTTTTTATGCAATTTTGGAAGCCAAAATCAGGAGTGAATCGTAAAAAGAAAAGTAAATATTAAGGACAGATACAACCTTCACCTTTTTAATGAATTCCTAGTTCTGGCTTAAAAAACTGCATCACGAAACCTGAACCATACCCTAAATATCCAGTCTTCAATAAAATCCTATTCAAGGGGATAGGCTAAACCTTGTGTCTACTGTAGGTTGTGGACCTGATGTTTGGCCCACTAGTGACTTAAATTCAGACAAAGACTCAAATGCAGATATGCTGAAAGAAGACACTGGGGCAGTGTAAAATGCCACTGACTAAATGAAAAAAAAGTAGACATGGTACTCCAGCAAGAGACAAGATTGCAAATGTTCAGAACTGGAGTGAGCACCAACAGCCTCAGATGATACTTAAAGGGGTTATCCCATGACTAATGTAAAAAATGAAAATCAGACATCATATAGTCCATTACAATCTATTTATAATAAAGCTAGAACCAGCCCTGTACCGCACATGGATCCAGAAATCTCCACATTCATTGCTCTGCTAGATTTATATCAAGCTGACAGCTCAAGGGGAGTGAATTTTCTGCTGAAGCTCAGGGGGGCAATTGAAAGATGAAACTGAGCATGTGCGGCCTTCGGAGTGAGCAGGACAAAGAAATAAGAAAAAGAATAAACAGCAGGTGGCGCTATACAGATACATTTTATTGAATAACTCAGTGGCTAAACAAAGTTTTTAATTACATGCAATTACAAAAGTATTCAGATCCAGGTGCTGGTTTGAAAACTGTAGAGAATTATTTTGTAGGACAACCCCTTTAAGGTAAGTGCAAAGCCAGAATTACAGAACCAGAGTCAATAAGGCCAACAATGAGATCAGAACGAGTAGGAATATAATTTATGCCCTGTGAAAAAAAACTGTGCATTAAATCTGTAAATTACATGGTCCAATACTAAGAATTTTTTCACAGATTCCTATACCTTCCTATTATTTACTAGCAATTATAAAAAAAAACTGATTTATACATGGATAAGCAACAAATGTCAAGAGGAAGATGGGTTGGCATATTGAAGTTCAACATACCTCATCCTTTTGCTCGAAAGGGAGATAATTTCCTTCCCCCTCTTTAGGGGCGGACTCTCCATAGACCCTACGGGGAAATTTCCCAGGGGCCACCTGAGCTCTCCTCATTGCTGCTAGCTGGATAGATAATGATCTCATGCTCTCAGTAGTAATTAATGCTTGGAGCATCAGGCACTTTCGCACTTGGCCAGGAGACACAAGTGCCCTCATGAATTCTAACCCTCTGCATTGTGATACAGTTGAATACTGCAGTGGAGGTAGCAACATTTTATACTGCACTGCGGTATTCGATTCTGCTGGGGCAGTATTTTGTGCTGCACTATGGTATTGCTGGTGTTGCCCTACCTTCTGTCATTTTGGACCTGCCTACACCATTGGGCCATTTTTATTTATTTTTTATTTTTTTTGTAGGCTCACTTTTAAGTTCCCAGCGAACCCCTGTCCCTATTGAGAACATATGCATACTCAGCCAACAGCTATATAAATTGTAGGACCAGCTTTAGCTTTAGTAGAAGTGTGAGGGGGTTTCAACCGTACAAATGACCGTATTACGCTGTTGAGAAACTAGCATATAATAAATCAGGAATACTGCAAATTCCTTATACTACCCGACTAGTTGTGACAATAATACTTTCCTTTCAGCAATATCAAGACAGATCAAGAGAATATGTCTTCAGTATAAAAATCTCAGAAGACCCCTTTAATAATAGATATGTATGTAAGAAAAAGTTGAGAAAAACATATTATTAGCAAAAAGAATTGACTGACAATGATGAGCGGCAGGGACAATATTCGAATTCACGATATTTCACGAATATTTGGGCAAATATTCGTCATATATTCGCGAATTTGTGCACTCCAGTCATTATTTTCTTGATTGCGAAAATCGACAATGGAGAATTCGCGATACGAAAATTCGCGATCAACACTACTCCTAAAGTCAAAGATATTGCAGCCTTCTCATTGGCCCGCAAGCAAGAAGCAGTGAGGGATCATGGGTACTGATGAAAAAAATCTACAATATTCGTGATTACGAATATATAGCACAATATTCTAGATATTCGCAAATTCTCGAAGTGCCAATATTCGCGATAAAAAAATCGCGATCAACATTATTGACTGAAAGGTTCACAGTAAAACTAAATTCGCCATCAGTAAAAACTTTATACAATTCTGCATTTATTTTTACTCATTTGCCTATTCTTTTCAAGAAGCACTGGCCCCCTGGTCAGTCTGTGGTGAGCTTGTGCCTATACACAGCAGCCAATCAGAGCACACAGAGGTGCAGTGTAAAGCATGGAGGAGTGATAAACCAGCAGCTTGAGCCACTAATGCTGACTTGGACTATCTGCATCTGAGCTGCAGTTTTAGACTGGAATTTTACTTATTTTGAAGATGCTACATGTGATGATAAAGGGGCTTTCTCCCAAATTACATATATTCCCCATCCCAAGCACAGATAATAAAGATTGTGATATATTCAGATACTGCGCTAAGGGACATATATATTATTGCAAGTTAGTGTACAGGTATTGCAGATATATGGTTACTGGCACATGAAGGTGTATCAACATACAGGCGCTCAGCTGGTTTTAAACAGTGTACCTGAGATGTCGGCTTCAGTTTGTGTGCCTTTGTCCGTATCCCCGTACTTGATGTCGAAGTTTATTTCCTTCTATTTTTCTTCTTTGCTTTCTGTCTTTGTTTTTAATTTTGCTGGTGATCAGGAATAGTCCAGGTGTATTTTGGGTTAGCGTGCCTCCTCGTGCCCCGGCCGGTGGCACGTTGCTGCCGCAAGCGGAGGTGTGTATGGAGGAGTGGTTCGCGCTCACTTGGAGCTTGTGAGTGACGTCACTTACAGCGGTCATGCATTGACCACCAGTACCAGGTATCTCTTACTCCGACGCATTTCGAACAGACGCTGTTCTTCCTCAGGGAGTGTTACCTGGCTGCTCATGCTCCCTTTTTATGGGCGCTTCTCCAGAATTTTAACCCCTTCCCTGCCGATCCTGCATGTAATTATCACCAGTCATTCAAACGCGAACAGTTCTATCTCTGCATTTAAACCACTGGGTATTAGGGTGTCCATATTGAATACCGCTGCTCCTACATATAGCATCCACTGAGCGCCACCTTAGCAATTCTTCTCTTAGATAATAAAGATTGGATGAGAAAGACAATGATGACCCCCACAGTCTCTAACTAGGACTCTAGTTACCTATGGCTGGAGGAGTGGAGGTATACAGTATATGATAAATACAGAAACATAGACTCATAGGGAGCAAGCTACAAACATGGTTAGCCACCACTCCATGTGTTCACATTAATGACTGGAAATATTAGAGGGGATGGGTGACTGAGGGGGTCATAGTCCTTAGATGGTTAGGAATCTAATATTTATCTCCTATGGATAGGTGATAAATGTTATTTATGGAGACTCTCTTTAAGGCCTCTTGCACACGACCGTATAGCTTTTTCAGTACTTTGCGGTCCGCAAAAAACAGATCCGCAAAAAATACGGATGACGTCCGTGTGCATTCCTTTTTTTGCGGAACAGAACAGCTGGCCCCTGATAGAACAGTACTATCCTTGTCTGTTATGCGGACAATAATAGGACATGTTCTATCTTTATACGGAACGGAAAAAACGGAAATACGGAAACGGAAGGCATACAGAGTGCATTCCGTTTTTTTTTTGGCGGAACCATTGAAATGAATGGTTCCGTATACGGAACGCAAAAAAAATGGCCCGTAAATGGAAAAAAAAAACGGTTGTGTGAAAGAGGCCTAATACTCATCTTTGAGGGTCACCTTTCACATGGCGCATTAATTGTCACACAATAGGTAACACACCCTTTGCAATGGGTGAAATCCGCAGCAAATCTAAAATATCTGAAAATCTGCAGCCTACCCCCAAATCCATGAAGATGTTTAGTAATGCCGTACGTGCATTGGAATGTTATACGGAATTTTAATATTTCAAATACTTTCTATTACTATCACAGTAATCATTCTTCACAAAGATGACATCCCAAAAAGAGTCAAAAATCCCAAACTGCACTTTCAAGAAAATCACATACTGATTGGGTGAAACCCTGCTCCCCTCCTCCACTGGATCTGGTGTCTGTTTGTAACAATAAAGAGGCTGCACTACTGAAATGTATAAAAACTTCAAGAATAGTTTGTCTTCTGGTGTCATCTGTACATTTTTCTTTTCCTGGACACACTGGAGGGGACACAAACAACTTTGTTCTAAGGGTACTTTCACACTAGCGTTAAAGTTTTCCGGTATTGAGTTCCGTCGTAGGGGCTCAGTTTTATCCCAATGCATTCTGAATGGAGAGCATTCCGTTCAGGATGCATCAGGATGTCTTCAGTTCAGTCCCTTTTACGGTATTTGGCCGGAAAAAAATACAGCAGCATGCTGCGGTATTTTCTCCGGCCAAAATTCCGGAACCCACCTGATTAATTTTCATTGAAATGTATTAAGGCTACTTTCACACTCGCGTCTGGTGCGGATCCGTCATGGATCTGCACAGACGGATCAGCACCGATAATACAACCGTCTGTATCCGTTCAGATCGGATCCGTTTGTATTATCTTTAACATTGCCAAAACGGATCCGCCTTGAACACCATTGAAAGTAAATGGGGGACGGATCCGTTTTCTATTGTGCCAGATTGTGTGTCAGTGAAAACGGACCTTTAAAAATGTGAAAATAAATAAATAAATAGATCCGTTTTTCTGGATGACACCGGAGAGAAAGACCCGGTATTTCAATTCATTTGTCAGATGGATCCGGAAACAAATGGTATCTGTTTGCGCACAGATTTCTGGATAACGCAAGTGTGAAAGTAGCCTTACCCGTAGTTTTCTGATGTAACTAATATAACTTAGATATGCGGCCAAGACTATGACACTAAAAAAATACTACTTTGTAACTACCGTTCTTCTAACTTTCCTTACAGAACTTCCATATTTTAGGCATTTGCTTAGTATGGGGCGACAAGCTGTTCCAGGGGATGGATGCATTCTACATGCACTTTCCTCCTCTAGCACATTCTTCTTCTTCTTCTGCAGCACATATGACTTTGCTTTTCCCTTGCTCATTTGCTCCCTGGTAAACAGAGTGCTGGTCGAATGTTCCTGCCCGTCTGAAGGCTACATTCTCAGCCCACCTACTACAGGAGAACTCTCCTCCCACCTGCAGATAAAAGCCAAGTGAATGTTACCGGGAGCTGATCAGAGCACTTTCCCAGTCCCTCACTGTCACATGTCTGCATCACACCTTTCACTTGGATCTTGCATCACTAAGGTAAGATGATGGCATCCTATCCTTGTCTTAGATCTACCTGCTCAACAAGACCAGCTCATTCAATAGGTGTGAAAATTAGTAAGAAGTTCTCTAATTTACACTACTAGTTTCAAATGTGCAACAAAAAGATCAGCAAATCTTTCCCAGGGCTTTGATATTGAATATATTATTGCATTTAATCGAGCGCCGTCAGCTCAGAATAGTGTTCAATGTACTTTGTAATAGATCTGTGTTTGTTGCTGTTGCAGTAGTGTGAAGGGCAGTGAAATTCTTAGAAGGTGCCATGAACAGATGCCAAATTCTGCACTTTGATGTGGGACTAACTTTCACTGCTTGGACTGGCAGCAGGTGTACAGGAATTTCCTAAGCAGCAGCGATGTGTGAAGCTTCATCTTCTCTGCAGGGAAGTGTAGAATGTCAGTGCAGACAGAAAGCAGGTGGATAGTAACTCAAGAACTGGCCTTCTACTCCATTTGGCCGCTAATCATCTGACACTTAAAAAATGGGGCATTTGTGTTGTTACGGAAAGCAATAATCTGTCGGAAAAATCCTAAAGTTAGGATTATTTCTGCAGATGGTTCGAAAGAAATGAATGTAGAAGTAAAGAACAGGATCCTGCTGTCTGTTTTTGCTGTAAAGCTGGAGCTGTACCTAAACTTTTTGTAGCACTTTTGATTTTACCTATCAAACGACAGCTACGCAAAGTTGACTACATGTTAATGTACTGCTTTGGATATCAACAGTAGTTCAATAGTTAAATCAGTTAGTAGTGCTACAAAAAGTCTAGGTGTAGCCCCAGCCTAAGAAATGTGTATAGGAGTAGATCCATCATGGGTTTAGCCCTATAGTGATATTGTCTTATGTATCTCTCCAAGTGGTATGGTCTAGTCCAAGTATGTAAATAGTGTCTCCTTTCTATGCACATTGAAAATGTAGATATATGTCATGCTTATAAATGGCTGCTGGGAACTAATGAAAGCTGCAATTAAAAGCCTCGCAATGTATTCACATGGAGATTATTATAGTCCCATCACATTCAGAGAGGTCCTCATCTTCAGATACTTGTACTTGTATAATTGTGCTTTTTAAATTTCTCTTTAAGGGGAACGCCTACCATACAATACAGTGTTCTACATTTATACTATGATTCATGTCATTCATTTTGGATAGTTCATTAGGGTATGGCACATTTAATGGTTGATGATAATGTCCTTCAAGTAGTTGAAGAGGTTTCTACATGACTTGGCTATGAAATGTCTCATAGGCACTCACTTTGGATCATTAAAATCATATATTTAAGACACCAAGAAAATAATAGGATAGAAAACATATAGGACATATACACATGGACCTGTTCTTGTGCCTTGTCCTTGAGGAGATCAGGGGTAGACTTCTTTAAGCCTCACTAGTCTTGAGGCCACAGAAATAACATGAGAGAGCAAACTGGTAGCACATTTGTAACCCTGGCAATTTTATTATGGGTTTGAAGTCATCTAATGATATGACTTATAGATGGTGGGCTCGAGGTCCAAATATGCCTTTCTCAAGACATACAACCAGTTTCCTCTACATTGCAAAGTGCTGGTGTACTCTATCACACCCCCAGCCATCTGGCTAAGGGTTATTTTCCAAGACCCTTGGGTTAAAGGGTTTTCTCACAATTGTCATTTATCATCTTTCCTTACTCTGGGGCTAAAAAAAAAACACTCAAGCGCTCCGCACAGCTTCTCCATCCATCCCATGGACTTTCAATGGAGTGCCATGCCAAACGCTTGACCACTGCCCCTTTAAAACCGTTCCCCACAAACTTGTTTGTAGGGCCCATAAAAAGGGTATCCTTGCAAAGGTTCAACTTCTAACTACCCACTAAAATAAAGGATCGGCCAACCTAATCTGGAACCCATTTCCCCAGGGGCCCCATAGAACCCGCCACATACAACCTTGATGATACAAGTGCACATGCTGTATTCTAACCCTAAATTCACCAGTATTTCCATCAAATATTATATTTATTAAACAACATTTTTTGAGTTTATTACATATCAAATCGGCTTGTCTTTTTACAGGATGCTATTTTATATTGTACAAACGCAGACCGATAAAAAATATTCGTATACCAATTTTTTGGGATGAATTCTCTTTCGTAGGCAATTTTGTTAAATGGGTGATTCAGTTGTTAGATTTGTCCAATTTTTCCTTCTTTCTCTGTTCACTGGAAGGCCATAGAAAAAAAAAAGGCAAAAGCAAGAAAAAAATACCTGAAAAGGACATAAACTACCTAAAAAAAAATTGGGATTTTAAATTGGATTTTTTTTAACACCCTCTCTATGTGGGAGCTCTGCCCCATCCTTGCATGCCTGGAGTACATTAATATGTACATTTTGGAAGATTTTAGATGTTATCAGATTGCTCTTTCATTTCTTATATAAACACTGATGTTGATATTTTTCTCTTAAGCGTTTTCTGGAGTCCTGGCAGTGAGTTGGGTCAGACCTCTGTTTTTTATTAGTACTGTATGTTACATCTCTATATGGCATTTTTATAACATCTTCTGTAGCTCTTGACATTGAAGCAAAACCATCACACCATTTAGCTTTGGGGCACCGCAGCCTTGAGCATCTCCCACAAAAGAATAATACAACGGAAATTTCCTACAATATCTGTGCTAAACTACGCTGAGATGTTAAATGAGATTTCGGCTACTGTAACAAATCCCCATCAACCAACCCATCTGGTATTGATGTTCTCTTGAATCCCAATAAGGAACCAACTTTTCTTAGACCTTTTTTATATTAAGTATATAATTGTCTGTTTTATAGTGTCATAAAATAGACACCTTTTGTTAACCTCTGTGGTTTAATCCCAAATGTACATCTTAGGCCAAGTTCACACTTGAGTTATGTGGTCAATTATCTCTATCAGTGATTGTGAGCCAAAACCAGGTGCTGGTCTAAAACACAGAACAGATGCAAATCTTTCCATTAGACCTTACCTCTGTGGAGGCTTCACTACTGGTTTTGGTTCACAATAACTGATGGAAATAACTGACCAAATAACTGAAGTGTGAACTTGGCTTAATTATGTTAAAAAGTATAAAAATTGTCATACAATATTCAATAGAAGGTATGAATTGTAAACATCTTCATGGAATAGCTTTAGTGGGTGCAGCCCCTCTAGCATTTTAGAAGACTCGAATATTATGAAAAAGCATATATGAGGTGGGGCCTTTTTTGGAGTTGCCTGAACTTGAGATTTTTAGTGATAATGTGAAGTTCAGTCAACTTTATGTAAAAGCGTGAACGTTAGAAACTATTAATATGGACAATGACTTCATATCTTCATGTACATGCCTCTACTAAAATAAGGACTCAAATATGGAGACATTAGGAAATTAAGCACATGTTGGGGGAATTTATCAAACCTGTAAAGGAAAACTGGCTTAGTTGCTCATACATGTAACATCTCAAGAAAGCATCTCATATGATATTTAATTTCCTATCCGATTCCTGAGGAGTCTTAGAAGCTGACTAAAGCTATTGGGCCAGATTTATCATTACACTTACATCTTACCCCACTTATGCCCAAAGTCACTTTTGGCCAAGTCAGATTTATTAATGGTCCTTTAATGCTGTGATAAATGTGATTTGACCGTAGCAGTTTATCCTTCAGTAAGCGGCTTTGTAAAAGTCGCACGTCTTTACGAAAAAGTCGCATGTTCTATATTAAAGTCGCATAAGATAAGCATGGTCCTAACTGGAGTGAAATTGTGCATTTTTTTGCGACTTTTTCAATTGTCACAATAGTAAATCTGTCTAGAGATTCATTTACATAAGAAAACATGCCCACTTTCAGAAAACTGGCGAGCATAGCGCAGAGCCAATAAAAGTTGCCAATTTTTGTGCAGTTTTAGCCATTGCGCAACTTTTTCACTCCATTATTTTGACTTGAGTTAATGATAAATCTAGCCCATTGTATTTTCAAAATATACGATATGCTCCAAAATTTGGAAAACTCCCCTAAATCATAAAAATCTCTCTACCTACACCCATCACTATAGGGGGGGGAGGGGAGCTTGTGGGATAAAATCTTTATGAAGCAAGCTCCCCTAGTGGCAGCTACAGATAAATTGTGATTTTGTGACGATAAACAGCAGTGGCATAACTAGAGTCCTACAGGCCTCAGAGCAAACTTTGGTCTGACTTTATTCACCCCCCGCTGCACATTATAACTGCCTTCCCCTGCAAAATACACCCAACCAGCCTACTTCATACCAAATAACCATTTCATGTGCATGTGCAGTGTTGTGCTGGACTCCAATGCAGAGCCTAAGCAAGCCAATGAGGTGAGAATGCTGCTGCTATGGCTTAAGATGTACAGTGTGTCAGTGCTATTCTCCCGTAGCTCTCCTAACTTAGGGTGATCATGCATCCTCTTTTTCCCAGATATGTCCTCTTGTCTGGCTGAAATGTCCAAATGTCCAGGATTCTCAAGGGGTGAGCGGTGGATACTATAATCTGGTACAATGCAAGAGCTGAAGGACATGTGATGATGTCACCACCATGTGATCAGTGCAGGCAGGGGCAGAGCTCAGCAGTAGATAGCAGCAGATAGGAGGAGAAGTGGTAACGACCTGTGATGATGTCACCATCATGTGATCAGTGCAGGCAGGGGCAGAGCTCAGCAGTAGATAGCAGTAGATAGGAGGAGAAGTGGTAATGACCTGTGATGATGTCACCATCATATGACCAGTGCAGGCGGGGGCAGGACTATGCAGTGGAGAGGAGAAGAGGTAAGGATCTTTGTATCCTAGTGAAAGGGGTTGTCTCATCTCAGACAAAGGAGGCATATCGCTAGGATATGCCCCCATTGTCTGGTAGGTGCAGTTTCCACCACTGGGACCTGCATCTATCTCATAAACTGAGCCAGCAAAGTCCCAGAGGGCGCACCCTGCATGCATAGATGCCCTTCATTCATTTCTATGGGGCCACTCAGCTATTTTTGGTGGGCCAATAGGAAGGCTTGGTGGTGGCTTTGTTTTAGAGATAGATGCAGGTCCCAGAGGTGGGACCCGCACCTATCAGACAATGGGGACATATCCTAGCTATATGACCCCATTGTCTGAGAAGGGAATACCCCTTTAAAGCTCATGTTTGCAAATTTTTTCCTTTTGGAAACATTCACTACCACTCGCTAGATTGTGCTATTACAACCTGCATGAAATATGATTGAAAATCTGCTGCTTTGCCAGCAATAGCACATTTTTGATACTGTACACTATAGCAAGTACAACTCCTGTTTAAGCCATGGAAGCCAAAAATCTGTAGCTTGTTGCAGGACAGCACTTCTCGAGCCTCTTCAGATGTTTCTGTATAACAGTACCAGAAAGGCATATTCTGATGCTAATCCCACTTGTTCTGCTATTCCAGTTTTATATAGAACTTCTGCACATTTTATAAATTGACCTCAGAAATCTCAAAGTACTCAAGGCAGAGAATATTAATCAGTGGAAACACGCGTTTCCTATACAAGTATCAGCTTTGTATACAGTGATTCATTGTGTCATTTTGTGTACCTGTTTGACTTTGTCAGTTCCTGTGTATTTGTACACCTAAAATATAAATGCATGAGATCTGATTATTCTAGATAGGGTAACATTAGGTCATTGAAAAAACTATTGCATTAGAGGGCATTTGTCAGCAGATTTTTCCCTATGACACTGGCTGACCTGTTGCATGTGCACTTGGCAGCTGAAGACATCTGTGTTGGTCCTATATTCATATGTGCCCGCATTACTGAGGAAAATTATGTTTTATATATATGCAAATGAGCCTCTAGGAGCAACAGGGGCGTTGCCGTTGCATCTAGAAACTCAGCTCAGGTGTGATCACTTTTTCACTGCTTGGTTGTCACAGTGTAGGGGGAGGGGAGGAACACCAGAATGACAACAGAAGGAAAATGACCAGGAACTAGGCCTCAAGGCTAGGGAAAGGGAAATAGTGACACCTAAGAAAACCCTAAATCTAGCCCAGACTTCTGTCAGTATGAATAGACCCTGAAGGTGGGAATATTCATACACCGGAAACCTACAGTAGGCCCTATTGACCTATTGACTACTGGTTCCTTCCCAGGTGAACAAACCAGCATCTCCCTGAGGCCTAGTAAACAACGAGCAAATGAGAGCAACAAAATACCAAGAGAAGTACACTTATCTTCAATAGAAAATGGATGAGCAGGAACTCAGATGAGGACCACACACCAGCTCTTCCAACTCTACCGCATGGTATGAAGTGTGAGTCCAGAATAAAACAGAGGAGCAGTAATGACCACAAGTTACACCTGAGACAAGAGGTGAGGTCATTACCAACAACAACACCGCAACAAGTGAAAACAGATAGGCTGTCAGACAACCTAACGTGCAGCCAGTCTCTCAGATCTTCTAACCTCTGTCACGGGAGGGACCATGACATTGGTCCTGTCAATCGAAGTGTCAGCAGTTGTGACAACGGCATCTGAGGCAGCTTTCCTCAGCAAGCCCAAAGGGCTTATCTGCACAGAGATCAAGAAAGCCGTTTACTTTCTCTAATAGCTTGGATCTCTCTGAAGAGTTCCAAGCTAATAGAACAGTATTTCTCGTTGAACTCTGCAGGTGGCAGTGCTCCATAGGAATATAAGGAATTTCCCATACACTACTCCGTTATGCTTGCCCATAGACTTCTATTATGACGGATCAAAACGGAATGCCTCTTAAAGGCTTCCGTTTTGATTTCCATCTTATGGATTCCAATATTTCCATTATAACGAAGAGCAATAACGCAATGCATGATGGTGATGTGAACCCGACCTAAACCTAGTTTTCAGACATGTATGTGCAGCTGTGTTTGTCATTTGTCATACATGTGCTAGAACTGGATTTACATGGAACTGCAAATAAACTTACATTATCTTAAATGGTTGTCTCATCTCATCAAGAAAACCCCTTCTAGTGATTTAGAAATGTAGTATTACACGCTGAAAATCTGGTGTCACACAACTTTTTGCGGGAGTTTTTTGGGCCCAAGCCAGTAGTGGTTTTTGAAGAGAATGTGATAATGCTGCAGACTTTCCACCATGGTTCATGTGGATGTAACCTTAAGGGGCTGCCAGGGTTTTTTTTCTAATTCCCAACCCTAAGGAGCAGAACATATTTACCTGCTCTGAGCCACTTGGTTCAGGCTCCTGAACTGTCAGCACCGCTGTCTCGGTCTCTGTCTGTCTACACCTTCATGGACAGGGTCACATACACCTCTGTAGCCAATGACTGGCATGAGTGGTGACCTGTCCCCAAGCGGCGCTTGATCCATCAGCCACTGCTGAGTCAAGTGCCGCTAAGGGAAATGTCACCACTGAGGCCAGTCATTGGCTTCAGCAGCGCACGTGATTCCATTTGTGCAGAAGTTGACAAATGAGAATAGGTCATCAATATCAGATCAGTGGGGACCAACTCAAGTCACCCCCACCGATCAACTGTTGAAAGAGAAGGCTGCCTTCTCTTCACTGTTTAACTGTTCACGGTCGACATTAAAGCGGTGAGCAGTGTAATTATAGCAACTCCATCCCCTTTCACTTCAGTGGGAGGGAGCATATTAGTCAGACCCTGCCAATCTAATATTGATGACCTATCCTGAGAATAGAGAAAAGCAAATTGACGGCAGCATCTCCAGAAGTGAAATTTATTCACAGTGGGTCCATGAAAAATATGTGCAAAAATCACCAATAAGGTGCAACGTTTCGGCTAACAAGTAGCCTTTATCAAGCACTTCTGGAGATGCTGCCGTCAATTTTCTTTTCTTCATTGATCAGAGGACCAAAGTGGATCTGAGGTCGTGATCGGCTAATGCATTCCAGTTTGTGTATCTATTGTATTGAGTGCTGCTCTGAATATTGTTATTGATATCCTGAGAATAGGTCATCAATATGGGAAAATAGTCAACCTTAAGGCTAAATGCCAACGATCAGGATTGCGTGCAGATTTTACGTGCGGACTTTGCGGAAAATCCACACCATAGGTAATGTACATTGTATTTTTATGAGAATTCTAAATTCTCATGTACACGATGCAATCTGCAACAAATCCGCATGCAAATCCACACAAATTGAAGCGGATTGTCTGCACAGATTTCCCTGTGAGCACCTGCAGATTTCTCCGCACATAAATCCTGAATGTGCGCATTTACCCTTAATGTAGTGCAGCGTGCCACGGGTGAGACGTCAGCCAGTGGGTCCCTTTAAGATGTTATCAGTGCTTAAAGGTTTTTGTTGTGACGCCAGTTGCATTTCAGCAACAAGAGACTAGGTCCCCCTAGGTAGTTGGCACTGGTGGTACCCAGGGGTAGGAATGCCAGAGTGGTGAAAGGGTTGCCTATAGTGTCCCTTTAGGTGCGGCTTTTGCACTTGTCACCGTGCTGCTACCTGGATATCCTGAATCCCAGGTGTAGTCGTCCGCAGCGGTGCAACTGAAATGGTTAGGTGGTAAGGATGAGGGTTAAATAACTTGAGTCCAGACCTTGTTATTAATGTTGAAAACAGCTTTACTTGAATTAACTTGCATCAGAGAACAATCTTCCAAACTTTATCTTGGTTACCAGCAGCTTTTGGCATAAGTTCTGGCAGGCAAACACATTTGGCTATACTACATCTGAACTCTTCAGCTCTGCTATGTTGACTATTTTAAATAGGAACTTTTTCTCTTGCTTTCTGCTGCAACTTCTCTCTTTGTCTGACTCTGTCTGTATCTTAGGTTTATCCAGGGAATCTTTCCTCCTGGCTCTGAAGCTCTTTACTTTTCTTTCTTTGGGCCTAGCCTAGCAGAAGAGGTTCTCTGAACTGACCCACTAACTAAAACTCCCCCCTCTCTAGAAAGGGCTCGAATGGATAGGAAGTTCCATTCTATGCAAACTAGCTCTGCCTTAGATGCTGCCATCTGCTGGTAGACCAGGGACATTACACTTGAACAGTTGAAAAATAGGAAATACATATACACATTATGCAGTACATGGAGATAAATATGTATGATGACACAGGATCAACCATAAGAGATAGTGGGGTTGCAAAAAGGTGGTAATGCCCCCTAGCGGGGCGTTACAGTAGAGACAAGCCCCAAGCAGGTGAATGATCTCATCAGCCTGCTACATCTGTATATTCAAAATGTAAGTTGACACAGTGTCAGCAAAATAAAAATGTGTTTTTTTTTTATAAATTTCCAATAAAACTTTTAAAATAAATGAAAAAGCAGTAAATCAAGTATTATATAGTAGCAGGTTTTTTTCTCTTTGTCCTTCTTAGTTTATTTTCTTTAGAACAATGCTAGCACACATAGCTGGGGATATGAATCATTTCTGAAGTATATTTGAAGGATTTAAACTGAGAAAAGTTAAACTCATCGCTGATCTGTAATAAACCTGTTCTGGATGGGGACCATACAGTAAGTCTATATTCCCAAATATGGAAGGCTTCATGTTCGTTCGGATATCATACCCCACAGTGCAATACTGTAGAAATAACCCAAAAAGGCAAAAAAAATATGAAACAGGTAATTCAATAATGTTTTCCCTCCTTATTAGCTCGGAGCTGCGTTTTTCCGTGGATCAATGCATTTCATGTTATTCTGTTTATTTCATGAAGAGAGGGTTTATTGGTTCCTGTTTTCATTTTTGGTGTGTCCAAATGTGTTTGAGAACAATCTTTGAAATGAAATATGGAAGAAAAATAAAAATGAGTTAATTTGCCAACTACATTTTATTAACCATTAAGGTATGAAGCTATTACATTCAGTGTTAAATACCGGCAGTGAGGCGGCAGATCACCAATCTTCTGTCATAATGTCTTCCAAGCAGAAATGATGGTGCCATGCAGCCTTGCTTCAGATCAATAATAAGATAACAAATAATTAGGGAAGATATGCATTTTTGGCAAACTACCAAAGTCATTTAGTACGGTTTGCGAATGTGTACTTTATCCTTTAAATAAATATGATAGTTTCAGCTGATATTAATGGGGATTTCTGGATGAGGTGTGAGCTCCAGTTCCAGGCACAGATACTTCATGGATGTACAGTGCTTACATTTGACATATATGCTGAGAAATGCTGAACAGATTAATAGGCTGGGTGGCATATTCTTTTGGTATTGATTATGCTTATAAAAAAGATACCATTATGACTATTCGTGACAACGTTGCTGAGAAAAATCAAACTTTATTCATATATAGATTACCTAACTGGAGCACCAAGGGGCAGGCCACAGCCCTTGGAGCACTAGTTTGTTACCGTTCAGTTGCAGTCCCTCTTCTCTTCCGCTTGTCTAGCCCTGTCTTCTTGTGTCTGCGCTGTACAGTACATTGTACAGTATCTCCTGCAGCACTTAAAGCAGCACAGATTCCAACGGAGATTGAGAGACACAGTTTAGGTGCAAGATGACAGATCTCAGCACTTGAAGAACAGCAGGCACAAGAAGAGAGATGAGAAGTCTAACTCTGTCAATCCAGGGCAAGGGGGGAGGGACTGAAGCTGAAGGGGTATAACAAACTGGGGCTATGAGGGCTCTGACCAGCTCCTTAGTGTTCCAATTAGGTAATTTGCTTATGAATACAAATGCATAAACAGGGTAACAGTTAGTCTTAACAGGTGTACTGTATTGTTTTTATTTGCATGATCAACCCTACCAGGGTATTCCTGGTTTAATAGGGTTGATCATGCTGACAGATGCTCTATAAATACTGACATGTTTGCAACAAGTGAGCTTGTTGGTATTTCATGCTGCGTGGTGTTCGGAGAGCAAACAGTATGCTGTCTAAAGACATTGTATGTACTCCCTGGGGTGCACCCACCAGTGGTTGAGGACCAATGATACATACAGTAGCATCTAACTAGTTTAAGACTTTAAACTCATTAGACTAAGGACTTTCATTTTGCTGTGGTTAAATACATTTTTGTCTACTCATGGACTTGTAGGGCAACAAAAGGGAAATAAAGTGGTTGGTACATAATACACAGGGTTGGACTGGCCCACTAGACAACCAAAGGATCTTCCGGTGGGCCAAGGCTCTGATACTATAGTGGGACCCAAAGGTCCAGGGGGAAAAAAAACTTGGAGCTGGCTTTGGAGCCAGTCACTTGCATCTAAGGTTTATTTCTTAGTGTCATAACTTATTAGACTTTATTGATGATACATGGGTTGGACCCCAAGAATGAATTCCTCTTGTGGGTCCAAGGAACCGCAGTCTGACACACAACCCCGGTGACCCACTCTATGATATCTGTATGTCTTTAATCAGCATTCAAGTACTCCTTACAAAGTGTCTACAACCCTACATGTACAATGCAGAACACTTAAAGGGGTTCTTTGAGAACTAAAAAAAGGAAAATACTTAAATAGTACTTTATTATAAATATATTCCCAAATATCTTTCCTTAGTTATAATGGCTTGTATTGTCTAGGGAGCAATCATCAGCGGAAATAAAATGGCCGCTGTCCTATTACTACACACAAAATCTGTCCTAATCACACAGCCGAACAGGTTACTTCAAGACATTATGCTAAAGAGCAGCCTTAGCCTCCTCTCTGCTCTTCTTGTCAGGGATTACGATCCTGAATACAGTTTAATATGATATTTAGCTGAATCCTGGTAGGAATGGACTTCATGAGGAGACATGAAGTACAGAGAGGAGGTGGGGATATGGATAATGAGCAGCAGCACTTGTATGCAGTCTCCATTACCACAGTCTGTCCTGTCCATCACTCAGTTCTTCATGTCTCCTCTCTCCCTTCCTACAGAGATTCAGATCTTACCATCTGTAGTCAGGATCATAATCCCTGACAAGAAGAGCAGAGAGGAGGATGTGTGATTAGGACAGGTTTTGTGTGTACTGATAGGACAGCGGCCATTTTGTTTCTCCTAATGATTGCTCCCTAGACAAAACGAGCCATTATAACTAATGAAAGGTATTTGTAAATATATTTACAATAAAGTAATATTTAAGTACAGTATTATCATTTTCTAAATTCCAGGAGAACACTTTTAAGTTAAAGAAGAATCAATTCTTAACATCGAAAGGTCTCTTTCAGATGGTAGCTTGCCATATGATCAGTCCTATGTGACTTAGCGAGGTCATCACAAAGAGAAGTTATTAGCTATATGGACTAACCTATAGTGAACCATATTATAATATTTGTTGCTCCCGGTACTAATATTTAGTTATACTTAGCACAGCTACATTCATAAAGGTTGACATACAGTCTACCGCCGCTGGTATATTATGACCATTTCGAAGCTATAGTCATATTTTACTATAGTATGTTTCTTCCATCCGAGACTTTTAAATGTTTGCTAACCTTCGTAAATAACGAACCCCAATCCTCATAAAGCATTTTACTTGATAAAGCTTTTGTCAAATAACCATTTTGAAAGGTGCAGAATTTGAGACTCTGGTGTGGTCTTCCAGCAGATGTACTGTCTGGGGAGTCAATTTCCTCTGGAATTTTGCAGTTAAGCTCCTACATCTGCCGTGTGTGAATTTGGAACCTTCCTTGACCACAAGTCCACAGATACTAGTATGTGAGAATTGAAAGTATTGTCCCAGAGCATGAGTCAGAAGTTTACAAACTACTTTATCTTACATAAAATTATTTTTTTTCCACTAAAGGATTATTTTTGTTTAAACCTAAAAATAGAATATAACACCTTCTAGTAGTGCAAAGGATAAAAAGTTGTGCTATTTATTATGTACAATGCCACATACAATATATCTAATCTAAAACAAAATCCTATATGCATGGTCTATACAGGGAACCTCCATAATACAGCAGTAACAAAATCTATGAGGTGCTGGATTATCAGATTTTCTTTATTATCTGACAGTCATAGAAAAGTTTGTAAAACTCTCTCGTATGATCACCTTCAGGAAGAAAGCTGAAATATCAACATCTGGGCATAATAAAGGTCATCTGTCAGCAGATTGGTACCTATGGAACTGACTGACCTGTTGCATGTTCACTTGGCAGCTGAAGGCATCTGTGTTGGTCCCATGTTCTTATGCCCCTGCATTACTGAGAAAAATGATGTTTTATTATATGCAAATGAGGTTCTAGGAGCAACAGGGGCGTTGCCATTACACAGGGCCGGCCTTTGGGGTGTGCGGGCTGTGCGGCCGCACAGGGCGCCATAGCAACAGGGGCGCCGGGCGGCCGACACAGCCCGCCGAACTCTAAGTGAAGTCAGTCTACTACTTACTACTATATTTTGTTGCCGCCGCGGCCCGCCGGCCATCTAACAGCATGAGCCATGAACATGAAGTCACCGTGACACCGTCACGTCACGGTCCGGAGTCCGGACTAAGAGACTGAGTGAGGAGGGGGCGGGGCCCGCGGCTGCTCTGTGCTCCGCTCTGCT
The DNA here is from genome assembly GCF_014858855.1 of Bufo gargarizans. Lineage (NCBI taxonomy): Eukaryota > Metazoa > Chordata > Amphibia > Anura > Bufonidae > Bufo > Bufo gargarizans. Next base: position 601,602,029 of record NC_058082.1, read on the forward strand.
CCCTGGCCTGCCTCTCTCTTTAACAGAGCAGAGCATACCAGTGGCTGCTGGAGTGTGTGTGACGCAGGCAGCTGCAGCACAGGCAGAGAGAAGAAGGAGGCGGAGCGAGCCCGAGCACCAGCCAGCAGCAGCCACGCCCACAACAGACGCCTGAGCCAGCCAAAGCCAAGCAGCAAGTTCCAGTGTTCCACCGGACCAGGACCACCATAACAAGTCAGAACACACAGAACTACTTACAGGTATTTGGTAGTAAAGTACAATTTTGTACAAAGATAAGATAAGATAACATCTGGATGGATCCCATCTGCCACTGGCCCTGTGGTGGCCCATAATGGAGTGGGAAAAATGTGCCATGGGGGGGGGGGAGGCTCATAGAGGACAGGGGGACAGACTGACAGTGTGTGCTTAATCCTGCTACATCACAACCACCTAGTGTCTGAGGGACCAGCCTTGGCACCTGGTCACTCCAGTAGGTGTCAGGTTTATAGTCCACAGCTCTTGATGTAGCAGAGCTGAGCATGTCATCCATGATAACACAACAGGTAGGTGAGCAGCACCTCCAGGCAGCTCTGCTACATCCCCCTCAGTCCCACCCTATGCAGCTCTATCATTGGCACAGTGACTACCGTGCAGAGCACTGACTGCGGTTTATAATCCGCAGCACCTGCTATGACCAGCGACAGGTGCTCAGGTACCGCATGCCCGTAACAAACTTCCTGCCCCACGTGCGGAGCACCCACTCCCTGGGAGCCACAGCGCTCTCTCCTTTTAACCCTTTAAAAGGGGTTAACCCCCCCATTACCAGCGGAATGCAGCCTCCCGCCCATTTCAATGAAGTTGATTGATCTGTAGCGGGACGTGCGGCTGTCAGTCAGCAGTGCTGCAGACAAGTTTGGCGTTGCTGTTACCTGGTGACAGCTCCCCCTCGCTCAGGTCCCCAGAGTCCGTGTCCATGGTGTGCTGAGGTCCGCGCTGTCACTTGCCGCTCCGGCCGCTCTCTCCGCCTGTGACACTGCCGAGCTCCGCCGCCTATTGCCAGGGCCGGCCTTAGGGGTTACAAGTTTAAATACCTTTTGAATAAAAGTTGTATTTTTATCATAGCTTGTAATCTGTTTTTTGGGGACTTAGGCCTCTTTCACACTTGCGTTGTCCGGATCCAGCGTGTACTCCACTTGCCGGAATTACACGCCGGATCCGGAAAAACGCAAGTGTACTGAAAGCATTTGAAGACGGATCCGTCTTCAAAATGCTTTCAGTGTTACTATGGCACCCAGGACGCTATTAAAGTCCTGGTTGCCATAGTAGTAGTGGGGAGCGGGGGAGCAGCATACTTACAGTCCGTGCGGCTCCCGGGGCGCTCCAGAGTGACGTCAGAGCGCCCCATGCGATCCATGCGATCACGTCATCCATGCGCCTGGGGCGCCCTGACGTCACTCTGGAGCGCCCCGGGAGCCGCACGGATGGTAAGTATGCTGCTCCCCACTCCCCACTACACTTTACCATGGCTGCCAGGACTTTAGCGTCCCGGCAGCCATGGTAACCATTGAGAAAAAGCTAAACGTCGCAACCGGCAATGCGCCGAAACGACGTTTAGCTTAAGGCCGGATCCGGATCAATGCCTTTCAATGGGCATTCATTCCGGATCCGGCCTTGCGGCAAGTGTTCCGGATTTTTGGCCGGAGCAAAAAGCGCAGCATGCTGCGCTATTTGCTGCGGCCAAAAAACGTTCCGTTCCGGAACGGAAGACATCCTGATGCATCCTGAAGGACGGACTGTCCATTCAGAATGCATTAGGATAATCCTGATCAGTATTCTTCCGGCATAGAGCCCCGACGACGGAACTCTATGCCGGAAGAAAAGAACGCAGATGTGAAAGAGCCCTTAACGGAATGGAAGGTTTTAAATGGAGCCAATATTGGAGAAATGGGTGTGACCACTGAAAGCGTGTGGTTACTGAGGGGCTTGGTTACTGAGGGGCGTGGTTACTGAGGGGCGTGGTCACTATGGGGCGCTGTAAAGCTTTTTCGCACAGGGTGCCTAAAGGCCTAAGGCCGGCCCTGCCATTACACATAGAGGCTTGCACTGCAACTGTAGCACCCTCTGTACTTTAACTGATATGGTCAAGCAGTGAAAACATCATGCCTGGCCCTGTCAATAAAAGTGAAGAAGACGCAGCACTTGCAGACAGAGCTGAGCCTCTAGGTGTAATGGCAACGCCTCGATTGCTCCTAGAGGCTCATTTGCATCTATTAAAACATTTTTCTCAGCAATGCGGGTACATATGAACATAGGATCAACACAGATGCCTTCAGCTGCCAAGCGATCATGCAACAGCTCAGCCAGTTAAATAGGTACCAATCTACTTTAGTAACTTTGGGAGAGATTTATTAAAACTGGTTCAAATAAAAACTGGTGTAGTTGCCGAAAGCAACCAGTTTCCACCTTTTATTTTTCTTAGCTCCTTTGGAAGTTAAATAAATAATCTGATTGGTTACTATGGGCAACTAAGCCAGATAAATATATAGGCCAGGATGGTGATTGTAGTACTCCTTCCCTCTATCTCTCCAAAGTCTCTTTCTGCAGAATCTAACGCTGGATTCTTGGTGGCTGTAATTCCCAGCTATGGGTTACATATTAAGATACGATGGTTCCAGACCCATATCCAAGAACTAAAGGTGTTTTAGCAATATCCATCTCACTGCAGTAAATCCTGTATCAGCCTTAAACAGCAAATACCTTACTGACCGAATCCAATGCTTGGCCATGCTGATTGTGGACCTTCTAGTTCTTTCCTTTCTTTTTTTCTGGAGTGCTGTGGAGGAGAGAAAGTTTTCTTTCTGTATATCTTTCAGAGGTAGGGATTCTCTGGAGTTCAGGCCTAGAACCCTGAGGAGTGAGCACATGTAGTTTCCTCTCACTTCCTCAGCTAACACTAGAGTGAGCTAAGGGCAGATCTAAGTCAAACACTTCCTACAGGGGCAGAGTCAGGATTGTTAACACTGGTAGATCCATGCAGAGATATGCTGGTACATTACAAGGCGTTAACATATTAAATAACATTATGCAAAAAAAACTATTATCAGGTGGTGCACATTTGTAGCCTATTCCTCCGTACAAAACAGCTTCAACTCTGTTAAGTTGGTAGTTTCCGTTGGTCTGTTGGTCTAAGGTCAGGACTTTGACTTGGCCATTCCAAAACTTAAATTTTATTCTTCTTTAACCATTCTTTAGTAGAACAAATTAGTGTTCTTAGGATTGTTGTCTTGCTGCATGACCCACGTTTTCTTGAAATTCAGCTCATAAACAGATGTCCTGACATTTTCCTTTAGAACTTGCTGTTGTAATTGAGAATTTATTGTTCCATCAATGATGGCAAGTCATACTAGCCCAGGTGCTGGAATACAGGTCCAAACCATGATGCTACCACCACTGTGTTTGACAGATGGGATGAGGTTTTCTTGCTGGAATGCAGTGTTTTCCCTGTATCGAAACATAACACTTCTTACTTAAACCCAAAAGTTATATTTTGGTCTAATCCGTCCACAAAACATTGTTCCAATAGACTTCTAGTTTGTCAAGGTGATATTTAGCAAACTGTAGATGGGCAGCAATGTTCTCTTTGGAAAGCAGCGAGTTTCTCCCTTCAATCCTGCCATAAACACCACTGTTGCTCAGTGTCCCCCTGATGGTGGACTAATGAATATTTACATCAGCTAATGTGAGCACGACTCTAGTTTAGAGGTTAATTTGAGCTCCTTTGTGACCTTGTAGACTATTACACATCTTGCTCTTAGTACGCTCTTTGTTGGCCAACCACCCTCAATTTTTACACAATTTGTCCAAACTCTTTAGAGACAATTTTGTAGCCATTTCCACCTTGATGAGCATCAGCAAGTGTTATTCTGAGGTCCTCAGAAATCTCTTTTGTTTGTGCGATGATACACTCCCACAAACATGTGTTAAGAAAATCAGCCTTTCACAGATGTCTGTTCTTTATTTAAAACAGGTCGTCCACTCACACCTCACATCCCATTGGATAGAAAACACCTGACTCTAATTTAACCTTCAAATTATCTAATAATCCAAAAGGTCAACATACTTTTCCCACATACTTTTTCCTCAATAAATAAACCACCAAGTCTAATATGTTTGACTTGGTTATCTTTATCTACTTTTGAGATTTAGGAAAATCTGATGTAATTTTGTCAAATGTATACAGAAATGCAGAACATTCTGAAAGGTTCACAAACTAAAGCACCACTTTATGTGAACATATTAGAAAAACATTAGAAGGGGCTTCGCTCTTAGATTATAGGGTTTCCTCAATACAAATTGGTGCCATGTCAATAGGATATGCCTCCAATGTCAGATTAGTAATCCTGGTGATATGCAACCAATGATGAGTCAAACTCTTTAACTTTTGAAGGACCATAGCAACTTATCATCTATCCACAGGATAGAACAAATGGATCGTGGTCACACATGCACATTGCCACTCTACTCACCTCCTAGAGCACTGATGAAGATAGCCAAGCCATGCACCTGACATATCTATGTCAATCTTCTAGAAATAAGGGTCAGGATGTTCTTTGGCAAGTCAACAAATTTAGATCTACTTGCCCGTACAGTGCTCAGAAGGGACTTACTGCATGTCCATTAGTGAAGTCTGCCAAATGGATTCACTTCCATATTTTACAACGTTATGCAACTTTCAACCTTATCTCACTATCAACATGTATTGGAGGTTCTCATGTTAGGCTGAGATACATTGCAGCTCTTGTCTCAGCAATAGACATGTATTCAGAGAACATAGTGTTTTAGTTGACAATAATTTTATTGTAGAAGACAGTTTCCTAATGCAAGAAAATTGTATTTTGCCAGAATATTATGTAAGACATCTAACAACATAAATGGTAGTTGCTTTCTCCAGAGACAATGGGGTAGATTTATTATCTGTGCCTGGATTTTGCTTCGTTTTGTGCTTTTTATTTGGCAGATTTTATTTGTATTACATTTATTGTTGTTTTGCTCTAAAAAGAACATCTGTGTATGACACACTAGACACTTTGGTGTTTAGCTTTTAAAAATAGGCAAGGTTATGTGAAGTCTAAGTTCACATTTCAGTTATTTGGTCAGTTATTTCGATCAATTATTGTGAGTCAAAGCGAGGTTTGGGTCAAAAAACACAGAATAGGTGCAAATCAAATCATTACACCTGATCTCTGTGTAGGCCTCACTACTGGTTTTGGCTTATAATGACTGATGAAAATAACTAACTAAATAACTGAAGTGTTAATTCAATAGTCAATAGTTAAGACTCTTTTACATGGGCCGAGGATTGGACAGTTATCAAGGATGAGCTTTGCCCCATGGGAAGGTGACGCTGTTCACCCAATGGATGAGCAAGCACTTATTTGTTGGGTGATCGCTCCTTTATTACATTAAATCCTCATTCATTGAGGGCTGTAAATGGGACCTGAGGTGCAGCACACTGGCATGACCATTACATAGCGGATATAGTCTTCTCTGTTTTGTTTCTGGCACCGGCAGCTGCAAAAGATAGCTGATCAGTGGGGGTCTGGGGGTTTAACGCCAACTGATCTGATATTGGTGACCTATCCTAATAATAGGTCATCTGTATATAAAGAGTGGAAAATCCTTTAAATATAAAAGATTAACCTATAAACATGGCAAATGAATTGTTATTCTTATTGGACTCTCAATGGTTACATGGGTCAAGGGACGTAGCAACAGACACTTCTCCATTGGTGAGTCCAACATTTGCATTGTTCTGCTAGTGTACAAAACATCTCAGAATACAGACTATAGACCTACAGACCCCACTGGTCTGTAGGTCTATACCTACAGACGATTATATGCATGAGTGTCACAAGAAGGACACAGAAGAAAAATCTTTGAGCTGGCAGAATACCACCAAAAAATGCAATCTCCAGTGTTGCAAGAAAATGTTCAAAATATTGTTCAGGATGATCTGGAATGCTGTTAGAGGAACAATCTGTAGTCAGATGGGAAAGGTCTAAAACAATTTGTTTTGTACAGGGTGGGCCATTTATATGGATACACCTTAATAAAATGGGAATGGTTGTGTATTATGTTTACAATATTCATCTGTATGTATATTTTAAAACAATAAAAATTGTTTAAAAAAAAAAAAGGGAATGGTTGGTGATATTAACTTCCTGTTTGTGGCACATTAGTATGTGAAACTTTTCAAGATGGGTGGTGACCATGGCGGCCATTTTGAAGTTGGCCATTTTGAATCCAACTTTTGTTTTTTCAATAGGAAGAGGGTCATAAAAAATATATAAATCGATGGTTGTAATGAAGCAGGATTCAGGTGCCCTACATGCAGTGTAACGACAGCTCAGACTATCAAGAACTCAGAGTAGTAATTTAGTTATTGCCCATGGCTTAAATTCATAATTTCTAACAGTTGCCAGCAGCCTGCCTCCCATACTGAAAGTATCATACTTACCTACTTACCTTCTCCCTGCTGGCTCCCGCGACTCCATCTTCTGGTCCGGGGTTTGTTTTTCCCTCTCTGGCATGGGAATGGTCACCTAATCCTGTTCAGCCAACCACTTGTGGACACATCACCGCTGAAGCGAGGGCTTGGCTGAAGAGGATCAGGTGACCACACAGAGAAGTAAACAAATCCCACACTAGAAAATGGAGACTTGGGAGCCAGCACGGAAGACTGGGGCAGTAGGGAGCAGGTAAGTATGATAATTTCAACAGGAGGCAGATTGCTGGCAACAAGTGATGTATTCCAGGACAACCCCTTTAAGGGGTTGTGCCAAGTTTTAAAGCTATCCACAGAAAGCGGATATCTCACCAATCTGTGGGGGTTTGACTACTGGAAACTTCATCAATTCCAAGAACAGGGGTCCTAATCCCGCATCTCAATGTAGTGGCAGGTCTAGTTACTCTATAGATTCTCTATAGGTCTCACTGCACTTGGCTCTCTCAATCAGTTTCATAGGGAGTGACTGGGGTTGCAGTACACTAGCTCAATTTTCGGCTCCATCAGGACAGGAAGAACCCCTTTGAATGTGGGTTCCTCTCCTCATTGCCCCCTGATCGTACTAAACCATTCTCAGACTTAGGTCTCATGCACATGGCCATTTTACATCTCCATTTTGTAGGGAGCCATAGTAGGACTACCTTAATGGCTTCCACTGTATCTCCACATGCTTTTGATTTCATTTGCCAGATTAAATATCATGTTGTATTAGTATGTAAATATTCTCTCCTAAAAGCATTACTTCCAGAGGAGAATATCTCTATATGCTTGGTCTATGCAGCAGTAAGATGTAGCCTACTGTATATCATGGCTAACATGAATAATTTATAACAACACGGTCCGAATTTCTGTCTTCTCCGCAAAAGTTTTGAAGAAAGGATACATGAGTGAATTTCCCCCTAATTTTGGCAGGTTCTGAAAACATTGTATTTGATTGTTCCAAAGGGTGGGTCCTATTTTCAATCTTATTAACAAAATAGATGTACTTGGTTGCGGTTTTGGAATGCTTTACTTAGAAATTGACATTAAAAGCAGGATTAAGGCAGCAATGTAAACCGTTCTTGTATGAACATAGATGACTGAGGAATGCAGCTCAAAACCAGATGTCAGCATCCACTTATTGTGTTGGAAATGTCAAAGTACAATTGGATGCGTGGTGTAAATCCTGTTAGGGAACATACTGATACAAGATTATTGTGATGCAGACAAATCTTCTACATCTACCTGTGAGCCACATGAGGCAATTTATAGTTAAATATCTTGTAGCCCATCCACTCACTGAACCTCTAGGCCTCATGGTCCTATCATCATATCTCTACACAGGGCCGGCCTTTGGGGTGTGCGGGCTGTGCGGCCGCACAGGGCGCCATAGCAACAGGGGCGCCGGGCGGCCGACACAGCCCGCCGAACTCTAAGTGAAGTCAGTCTACTACTTACTACTATATTTTGTTGCCGCCGCGGCCCGCCGGCCATCTAACAGCATGAGCCATGAACATGAAGTCACCGTGACACCGTCACGTCACGGTCCGGAGTCCGGACTAAGAGACTGAGTGAGGAGGGGGCGGGGCCCGCGGCTGCTCTGTGCTCCGCTCTGCTCCCTGGCCTGCCTCTCTCTTTAACAGAGCAGAGCATACCAGTGGCTGCTGGAGTGTGTGTGACGCAGGCAGCTGCAGCACAGGCAGAGAGAAGAAGGAGGCGGAGCGAGCCCGAGCACCAGCCAGCAGCAGCCACGCCCACAACAGACGCCTGAGCCAGCCAAAGCCAAGCAGCAAGTTCCAGTGTTCCACCGGACCAGGACCACCATAACAAGTCAGAACACACAGAACTACTTACAGGTATTTGGTAGTAAAGTACAATTTTGTACAAAGATAAGATAAGATAACATCTGGATGGATCCCATCTGCCACTGGCCCTGTGGTGGCCCATAATGGAGTGGGAAAAATGTGCCATGGGGGGGGGGGGGAGGCTCATAGAGGACAGGGGGACAGACTGACAGTGTGTGCTTAATCCTGCTACATCACAACCACCTAGTGTCTGAGGGACCAGCCTTGGCACCTGGTCACTCCAGTAGGTGTCAGGTTTATAGTCCACAGCTCTTGATGTAGCAGAGCTGAGCATGTCATCCATGATAACACAACAGGTAGGTGAGCAGCACCTCCAGGCAGCTCTGCTACATCCCCCTCAGTCCCACCCTATGCAGCTCTATCATTGGCACAGTGACTACCGTGCAGAGCACTGACTGCGGTTTATAATCCGCAGCACCTGCTATGACCAGCGACAGGTGCTCAGGTACCGCATGCCCGTAACAAACTTCCTGCCCCACGTGCGGAGCACCCACTCCCTGGGAGCCACAGCGCTCTCTCCTTTTAACCCTTTAAAAGGGGTTAACCCCCCCATTACCAGCAGAATGCAGCCTCCCGCCCATTTCAATGAAGTTGATTGATCTGTAGCGGGACGTGCGGCTGTCAGTCAGCAGTGCTGCAGACAAGTTTGGCGTTGCTGTTACCTGGTGACAGCTCCCCCTCGCTCAGGTCCCCAGAGTCCGTGTCCATGGTGTGCTGAGGTCCGCGCTGTCACTTGCCGCTCCGGCCGCTCTCTCCGCCTGTGACACTGCCGAGCTCCGCCGCCTATTGCCAGGGCCGGCCTTAGGGGTTACAAGTTTAAATACCTTTTGAATAAAAGTTGTATTTTTATCATAGCTTGTAATCTGTTTTTTGGGGACTTAGGCCTCTTTCACACTTGCGTTGTCCGGATCCAGCGTGTACTCCACTTGCCGGAATTACACGCCGGATCCGGAAAAACGCAAGTGTACTGAAAGCATTTGAAGACGGATCCGTCTTCAAAATGCTTTCAGTGTTACTATGGCACCCAGGACGCTATTAAAGTCCTGGTTGCCATAGTAGTAGTGGGGAGCGGGGGAGCAGCATACTTACAGTCCGTGCGGCTCCCGGGGCGCTCCAGAGTGACGTCAGAGCGCCCCATGCGATCCATGCGATCACGTCATCCATGCGCCTGGGGCGCCCTGACGTCACTCTGGAGCGCCCCGGGAGCCGCACGGATGGTAAGTATGCTGCTCCCCACTCCCCACTACACTTTACCATGGCTGCCAGGACTTTAGCGTCCCGGCAGCCATGGTAACCATTGAGAAAAAGCTAAACGTCGCAACCGGCAATGCGCCGAAACGACGTTTAGCTTAAGGCCGGATCCGGATCAATGCCTTTCAATGGGCATTCATTCCGGATCCGGCCTTGCGGCAAGTGTTCCGGATTTTTGGCCGGAGCAAAAAGCGCAGCATGCTGCGCTATTTGCTGCGGCCAAAAAACGTTCCGTTCCGGAACGGAAGACATCCTGATGCATCCTGAAGGACGGACTGTCCATTCAGAATGCATTAGGATAATCCTGATCAGTATTCTTCCGGCATAGAGCCCCGACGACGGAACTCTATGCCGGAAGAAAAGAACGCAGATGTGAAAGAGCCCTTAACGGAATGGAAGGTTTTAAATGGAGCCAATATTGGAGAAATGGGTGTGACCACTGAAAGCGTGTGGTTACTGAGGGGCTTGGTTACTGAGGGGCGTGGTTACTGAGGGGCGTGGTCACTATGGGGCGCTGTAAAGCTTTTTCGCACAGGGTGCCTAAAGGCCTAAGGCCGGCCCTGTCTCTGCACCCATAGAAAGAGGCCATAACAACTACAACTGCCATGGTACCTATTGCTAGTCTACTGTCTAAAAGGGTATTGAAACAATAGTTGAACAAATTCTGGAGTCTCCAGTATCTGAAAAAATCAGCCTTGTCTGTATTTCAATTCCGGTTAAAAGTACATAGGTAAGACTTCACCACCCTCCACCACAGGTTAACATGTTTCAAACGCAATGTTCTTAATCATAACCTTCTGACGTGTTCAACACCTAGAGGGAAATAGTCTTTTTCTATTTCCCCTTAGGTGTTGAACACGTCAGAAGGTTATGATTAAGAACATTGCGTTTGAAACATGTTAACTTGTGGTGGAGGGTGGTGAAGTCTTACCTATGTACTTTTAACCGGAATTGAAATAAAGACGACGCAGATTTTTTCAGATGCTGGAGACTCCAGAATTTGTTCAACTATCCAAAGGACAAATCCGGTCCACTCCAATTACCGAACATGTATGGTGAGCTGGAACATTTTTACGTATGATCATTATTGAAACAATAACCACAGGAAAGGTGGGGATCCGGTAGGTGGCCCACATTTTGCAATCCATGCTGCCACCAGCCAAAAGTTAAAGGAGAGGATGTGGGGAACTGGCCATGTATGTGCTCTCCTCTGTCCATCAAAGTCTATGGGAGTTATGGAACCCCCCCACCTACCAAACATTTATGGCATATCCTGTGAACATGACATATATGCCATTGGTTGGACTACCCCTTTAAGCTCACTGGACAAAGCCGCGTATGTCCCTGATGAGGTCAGCACCCTTTGAGATTGGCAGTCTATAAGAACATTGTAGATCTGTTTTGCGGTATGGGGAGTAATTCATTTTTGGATGATTTCGACCAGTCTAAATATTTGACATATTGTCTATGCCTGAGAAAGGGTAGTAAAGTGGATGTAATTTAGTTTCCCAGACTCTTCATATCATTTACAATGTTTTTGAGCCAGACTTCTTTCTAAAACTGTTTCATCTGTTTTATCTTTGTCCTATAGTCCAGAGATACTGGTATTTTATTTGTAAGATTTGCCTTTTTTGCATCTTGTATGCAAAGATTGGATATTACCAGTCAGACAAAACTTCTGTTCTTCAGACTGTAAAAAAATGCTTTTCTTTTTTTTATGGAATCAACTCGGTAAAGGAGGAGAGCATATTTAAAAGAAGAAAAACTACCACAAGAGGACACAGTTTTAAATTAGAGGGGCAAAGGTTTAAAAGTAATATAAGGAAGTATTACTTTACTGAGAGGGTAGTGGATGCATGGAATAGCCTTCCTGCAGAAGTGGTAGCTGCAAATACAGTGAAGGAGTTTAAGCATGCATGGGATAGGCATAAGGCCATCCTTCATATAAGATAGGGCCAGGGGCTATTCATAGGATTCAGATATATTGGGCAGACTAGATGGGCCAAATGGTTCTTATCTGCCGACACATTCTATGTTTCTACATTCTATGACAGTGCTCCAAACTGTCAAATGCTCCAACTCCTGACATAAGCATACAAGCTCAGCTTGACCAACCGTGTATGCGTTCTTAATAGGAATAGGAAAACCTCTGACAGCTGCTTAACTCCCTTGAGAACATAAAGATTGGGCATGTTGAAATCCAATTGCTGGACCTTTCTTTCCCCCAATATCTGCAATCAGGAGAGAGTTGGAATGTAGCCAAAAACTTTAGATGGTTGATTGGTCTTGCTGAAATCAGTGGGTTCAGTTGACTTTTACCTGATGATGTTTATGGCCACCTTTAGATGAAGTAAAGCCATTGTTCTTCTTTTACATGACTTCTTTTTAAAAAAAAATTCAGGCATGCATGCAGCCGCTCCATTCATTTCTAATTTCGGAGATAGCCTAACGCTTTCCAACTAAATCCCATGGAAATGACTGGAGCAACCAGCTGCTCAGCTCATTTCAGGGGGGTGTTGCAGGGGGCTCTCATTCTTGTGATTCTTGTGATTGGTAGGACCCCCACCCAGTGGCGTACAATTGACAGGGACCCACAGCAAATTTTTAAACGCCCCCCCCCCCCCAGCAACTTCTTTGCAACCCCCAACTCACGTGCAACCACCACTCCTGTGGCTAGTCAAGATTGAGCGCTCAGACGTCAAGGTCCTGCAGCCACTCCATCCATTTCCTACATTGTCTTTGTATATAATGTCATTGTATAATACTGTTGAGGGGGCCCTGACAATAAAAATAATTGTTTTCCTCCTGAGGGGGCCCCTTGTGGGCCTGGGCCCTAAAGCAGGCGCTTCCCCTGCTTCCCCTAAAGCTACGCCCCCATACCCCCACAAATCTAATAGTTATCCCCTATACTGTGGATAGGGGATAACTTTAAAAAAAACGGAATACCCCTTTAAAAATAGTATTATGCATTGTGTAGTAATGGGAGATTGACACAGAAACAAAAACATGTTTGGTTTTAGATTTACTATACAGTTATTATTGGCAGATGTGGGAATGCCATGCGCCCAAATATAAGTTGTTCCTTTTATGTTTTACATGTTAATTGAACTGTGAAGCAAATGTAACAAAGTGTCTTGAAATATGTAAAATTAGGGTAGTGGGCATTTTCCAAAAATTTTTCCTTAAAACAGTGACACTCTTGTTCATGGTCTGTGGTCTACCCAGACACAGCCCCTTACAAGCGTGACACTGTTTCTTGGTAAAAATGATTTGTTATTCCTTATGGAGAGCGCCTAAGCGACGCGAGGAGTCGTATAGGCCAGACATAGCTCCTCTGGAATTCTGGGAAGAGGGTATGCAAATGAGCTCTTAAAGGGAACCTGTCACTGGGATTTTGTGTATAGAGCAGTGAGGACATGGGTTGCTAGATGGCCGCTAGCACATCCGCAATACCCAGTCCCCATAGCTCTGTGTGCTTTTATTGTGTAAAAAAAACTATTTGATACATATGCAAATGAACCTGAGATGAGTCCTGTACGTGAGATGAGTCAGGGACAGGACTCCTCTCAGGCTCATTTGCATATGTATCAAATCGTTTTTTTACACAATAAAAGCACACAGAGCTATGGGGACTGGGTATTGCGGATGTGCTAGCGGCCATCTAGCAACCCATGTCCTCAGCTCTATAACCAAAATCCCGGTGACAGGTTCCCTTTAACAAGCTCTGTCTCTGATGTAAAGTAGCTTGAAAAAATGTACACACTCTTTTCTAATCTTGGACAAGCCCTTGAAGTGCAGTTGAATCCATGGCAGCCTGACTTAACCAATAAACCTAGACAGTTTGGTAGTGGCTGAACTCATTATACAGTATTGTAATTTTTAAAGTTAACACAGTTGCAATACTTTTACTAATATCACAAAGAACGAGTAAAGTATATTTAAAAAAAATCTTTTTTTCTAGTTTACTTCATTTATTCAACTACTATAAAAATATTTGAGTTAAATATAATTCTGGGTCAAGCTTTCTCTTCAAACAAATTTCTTTCACGTCGTATTTCTGTCTGTTCGATGGGTTCCAACCAGAGAGCAAATTTCGTGAAATTCATTTTGAGTCTGATTCGAATGAATCAATCATCAGATCTGATTCTGGTCCGAATAAATTTGACCCAAATCAAAAGTGCCCCAATTGCCCTGAAAACTTGTGTATGACATTCATTATATTAGTAATGACAAAGTGACAGAGACATACATTGCGTATGGCTTGGGCCCCCTTCCCTCTTTGTGCTTTGTGGCCAGGGGCTGGAAGCACATGTGTAGCCTCTGTGCTGCCTGAGGCAAAAACTTAGACTTCTTATGTGGCAGAAGGGTCTTTGGGCCCCTCAGGCTCCTGGGCCTGGTAGCGACTGCTACCTCTGCACCCCCTATAGCTACGCCCTAGGGTAGACACATGGTGGTTACAAACTTCCTATTTAATAACAATCAGCTGTCAGATTTTTTTTAAATTAAGAAACGTCCAAAAATGATCCCTTTTTGGTGGTAGATGCCTCCTTCTCTGTCTTCTGACCTATAAAGTGGCGTCTGCCATTTAAAGCAATTCATCAAAAACTATTTGCAAAAGTTTCGGATTCACTAGAATCCAATTTTTGGGGGGAAATTCAGAACACATTCATTTATAATCAATTTGCACATCTCTATTTCCAAGCTCTGAGATGGTCATCAATCAAATCAATGTGTCAATTTTTAATATAGAGAAGGTACAGAAATGGCCTAGTGAACAGGCCTATGTGCTTTCATTTATTCTTCAAAGGCAGGGACCCTGTTAGGAATTAGAAGTGTTACACAGTAGAGCGGAGGGCAGAACATTTCTTGAACTTGATGATGTCAATATCTCATATAACAATAGACTGATACTCTATGTTCCTGATTCTTTAGTCATGATCACCATTTTAGACTTGCAATCCATAGATGGACCTACAGATGACCCTCCCAGAAATCTCCATCTCCATTGTCATTCCTTTTGTACTTCCACATCATTTGCCCTGTCATGAGCAGTTCTGCTTGACATCAAAGTAGGAAACATTCCAGGCAGACGGTATGATTCAGTCCAGCAATCAGTTCTAAGATATTACAGTCCCTGTGATTAGGAAATGAGTTAGACGAACGTGCCAGGTTATTTGCGGAATGTACCTAATATGACATTTACAGTGCAGCACATTTTGATTCATTGATCTTAGGGCTGGAATTTCTAACTAAAGCTATGAATGGATATTCTAGAAATCCCGAGACATACTGCATTTATCATGATGTCTAAGTCTCTGTAAAAGACTATGTATGTGACACACAACAAACGCAATAGTCCTAGTTCCATCCAATGGGACACTCACCCTATATAAAAGAATACCATCTATGAGCTAAGACGTTCTTCACCGATTCTGGATACTATGCTACAGTATACACATTCTATGGAGCACTGTCCTATAAGAATATGTGGAATAGTCAGAAACTCCAACAATCCCAGTCTTCAGCTTTAGTAGGGCATCATCCACTGATTTCATGCATTCTCCAAGAATATTGAATCTAGTGAATTGGTTCTAGTAGATGTCCATGTTTTCTCCTCTCCTCCAATTTTGCTTTTTTTTTTTGCTCTTTTGTTTCCATATTCATCCTCAGAAATGCACAGCATTTGATATACCTCTCCTTTAACATATGGGCTTGGTCTCAGAGACCCCAATAGTTAGAGAATAGCGCTTGCCACTGGGGTTTCCAAAAATGTATCCCCCGACTTAATACGAAACCGATCTTTAATGTAGCAGACAGAATGTTAAACCAGTCAGTATAATAGTTTGACTTTGGAAACATCCTCTGCATATGAATACTAAAAGGGACAGTCTGCAAACTTTAATAATAACAGGAAAAATGTCAAACATTCTTTATTTCCTCTTACTTTTGTGTTTTTCAGATACATAGGTATTGCTATTGGAATGCTGGTTGCTTGCAGAAATAATGCTACTTTCTTATTTTGGCAGCTCATCACTTCAAGATTTGTTTTCATGAGAAAAATAATACTGAGGGGATTTTGTCAAGTTTTTCCTGGCATATTGTCAGCATGATGCCTCTCCGCTCCCAGATCAGACCCATGAATAATACCCCACAAATAAAATAGCGACTGTAATAGTAAAAGGGTGGGGGGGGGGTCCTGCTTCAGAAATCTGCCTAATGAGTGATCAATGAGGAGCGGTGATTCATCATTCCTCATAATCTTTCTTTGTATCACCACCTTGCGATTCAGGTACAAGCCTCATTCGTAATTGCTTGAAGGATAAGGGGAAATGAAAGAGATAAAAAAGCGGAGGGGGAAAGAGCTTAGTTCTGATTTATTGTATTGTACGGCTACAAACAGCGATCAGATGCTTGCCATCACCTGACGTGGCTGAACACAAGATGTACGCTTCTTCAGAAAGAACGTGTTTTTTAACATTTACACATATGACAGTGTCTTATTGATTATCTGTAAGCACAGCTGGTAGAGATTTATAGGTATCTCTAAAGCTGAGTTAGGGGGAGTTCGCATCAGCGTTCGCAATTCCGCATGGTTATTTTATTTGTAAGACGGAATTAGAAACAGAAACTTTAAGAGGCATTCTAGTTTGATCCGTCATAATAGATGTCTATGGGCAAACATAATGGATCCGTCTGGATTATCCAGGACATTTTTTCCGTCATGCAGAACTAAAAAAAATGTACCTTTATTTGTGCCCATAGAAATGTATTAGGACCAAGCAAAACGGAATGCTTTTTAAAGTGTTCAGTTTTGCATTCAGTCTTAAAATGCCATTATGTTCCGTTATAACGGAATAGTAAAACGGAATTACCTAACGCTGATGCGAACCCCCCCTTTACTCTTAAAATTAAAGTCTTATCTTGTAAGTTCTTTAACCAAGTGCAGTGAGGATGATTTACTTATGTGTTTATGCCACAATAGTGGTGTAAAAGAGAATCACAAATTATGGAGCATACCATATTTGTACCATATTTTACCACTTTTTTGAGCTTCTAAAAGTGGCGAGGATTTTGGAGGGGAGGTACTATATCTCCTTATGGAGAACACCTTAATTGGGGTGAGGAGTCTTATAGGCCATACATGCTTCTCTGGAATTCTGGGAAAAAAGGGATGCAAATAAGCTCTTTACAAGCTCTGCCTCTAACGCCACCAGATGTAAGGCAGCTATCCTATAAGTCAATGTTTGACGTATAGGATAGCTCCCTTAGATCTGGTGGCATAGGAGGCTGAGCTTGCCACACGCTCTTTTGCATACTTGCCTCCTTAAAAGTGGCAAGAAAGGGGTGTTGCTTGGCAGTAGGGGCAGGTCCTAACACAGGGGAGCACAACCTGCAGCCCGCATTCAGCCCCCAGAACCAAGTTTTGCAGCCCCCGTCCTGCTGGGCAGAAACACAGCTGATCGTGCGATCAGCTGTGTTTCTGCCCGCAGCGCCGCAAGACGATGTATGACAGCTCCTGCACTGTAGCAGGGGCAGGTCGGGCTTCCGGCTGTAAGTGATAGTGAGGGAGCCAAGGAGAGGACAGCTGCGCTTTATCAGCGCTTCTGCCTTCTCCTCAGATAGATGAGCGTCGCGATGAGTACCTTGGGGCAGAGGAGCATAGAGGGGCTCCTTTAGATGCCCTAGTTACAGTGGAAATAGTACAAAAAAAAGTCTCTCATTGTCTCCCAAAGGTCTTTCAGTGACCTCATGGGGACAAATTATGTGGATAAAATATATTTAAAAAAATAAGAAAAAATTTGAAAACTAAATAAAAAAATATAATAAAATACAAATAAAAGAAATAAAATATGTGGCAAAAAAGTATATTATAAAAAATAAAATACTATCAAAATAAAAAAAGGAAAAAGTGCGAAATAAAAGTGTGTTAACTGTCCCCCAACAGTCTTTTTATGACCCTTTGGGGAACATATAACGTGGCAAAAATATATAAAAATAAATAATAGAAACTTCAAAAAAAAAATGCTAATAAAATAAAAATAAATAAAAATACAAATAAAAGAAAAGAAAAAAAGAAATAAAATATTATGTGGCAAAAAAGTATATTATAAACAAAAAATACCATTAAAATAACAGAGTTTTCATTGTTCCCCAACAGTCTTTTTATGACCTCTTGGGGGACATATTATGTGGCAAAAATATATTTAAAAAAATAACTAATGAACCAATTATTAAAAAAAATATGCAATAAAATATTAATAAATTATAAATAAAGTAAAAAATAAAAAGGAAAAGGTTCAAATAAAAAAAAAAGGGTCAGTGTCCCCCAAAGATCTTTTTATGACCTCTTGGGGGACATATCATGTAGCAGAAATATATTAAAAATGTAGTTAAATATTTTTTTTTTTTTTTTTTTTTTAAGAATTAAATTCATAAAAGAAAAAAAACACCCACGCCAACCAAAACCATTACCGCCCCATTCACGTGAACCTATACATATTATATAACAAAATGGCCTACACAAAATATAATATTTTTTTTTTGTGTCAGTGTGCATATAGTTTGAAAATAAAATACTTTTTAAAAATGTTTTGTACAGTTTTCCCCAAATAAAACTACAAAAAAATAAATTATAAAGCCCTATGTGTCATGTAAAAAATTGTTGCAAAAATGATTTTGGTAGTTCAACAAATAAGATAGTTACATCCGTTTGAACCACTGGTGCTAAATGGCAAAAAATGTCTGGTCATTAAAGGGTTAACCAATGAGCGCCTTCCCACTAGCAAGTTAAAGCGCTTATTGGTTATTGCAGGGCCTGTATAACTGGGGGCAGGAGGAGGTAATAACCAGTGAGTGCCATCCTCTGCAGTGAAGGAAAGCATTTACTGGTTATTGCAGGGCCCCTATAACCAGGGGGCAGGAGGAGGTAATAACCAGTGAGCCTCTTTCTCTGCAGTGAAGGAAAGCGCATACTGGTTATTGCAGGGCCCCTATAACTGGGGGCAGAGGAGGTAATAACCAGTGAGCCTCTTTCTCTGCAGTGAAGGAAAGCGCATACTGGTTATTGCAGGGCCCCTATAACTGGGGGCAGGAGGAGGTAATAACCAGTGAGTGCCATCCTCTGCAGTGAAGGAAAGCATTTACTGGTTATTGCAGGGCCCCTTTAACCAGGGGGCAGGAGGAGGTAATAACCAGTGAGCCTCTTTCTCTGCAGTGAAGGAAAGCACATACTGGTTATTGCAGGGCCCCTATAACTGGGGGCAGGAGGAGGTAATAACCAGTGAGCCTCTTTCTCTGCAGTGAAGGAAAGCGCATACTGGTTATTGCAGGGCCCCTATAACCGGGGGGCAGGAGGAGGTAATAACCAGTGAGCCTCTTTCTCTGCAGTGAAGGAAAGCGCATACTGGTTAATGCAGGGCCCCTATAACTGGGGGCAGGAGACGGTAATAACCAGTGAGTCCCATCCTCTGCAGCTAAGGAAAACGCTGATTTATGAATATGAGGCAGGATGGAAGGAAATGTCACCACTTTTCCGGTAAAAATTATTTTTAACAAGGTCCTGCAGCATGGCCCCTGAAACAAAAGGTTTATACTTACCTGCTCCCTGCCTCTCCAGTCTTCTGCGCTGCCTTCGCTGCCTCCATCTTCCGGTCCCGGCACTGTTTACACCTGGTGTAAACAGAGCGGGGACCGGAAGATTGGGGCAGTGCAGAGAACTAGAGCGGCAGCGCACAGGTAAGTATAACTCTTCGGTTTCAGGGGCCATGCTGCAGCACGATATTTGTGACAATTACTGGGGAAAAGTGTTCATAGGAGCGCTCATATCTTATATCTGGCCAGTATAATCGTGCTGCTGATCAGTCGATAAACAAGGAATCGCTCGTTTGTCGGCTGATTTGCATATTGTATCAGGATGAAAGGTTTACAATTATCAGCAGCACATCTCACTGTGTAATCAGGGATGGGCTACCAATAATCAATATAACTAAATCAAGGCGGACTGACTGTGGTAGTGATCATTTCTCCCCAATCACTTTGCATTGGCTTGTGTAGTACGCCGATGCAAATAAGTCTTTTTTTTTTTTTTTTTTTCTGCGGCCCCTTGAAATAGAGCGATGTGACAATGCGGCCCTCAGACCAAAAAAGGTTGTGCACCCCTGCCCTAACACATCCCTCCATTTTTACTATAATTTACATGAGAATCAGGTTATATTGTAGCTGAAGCCTACACCAGCTCTTACCTGATGTAGATTTCAGTTTCTGGCACATAGAAAGCTAGAAGATACACCTGTGACTCTTAATAAATTTGAAGCATCTTACTTCATCACATTTCTTACTAAGACTGGTGTAGGAAACGTCAATCTTAGTAAATGTGCCCCAGTTAAGGAAGGCAATTGCTGTGGATCCACCTATTGAAATCCTCAGCAGCGGTTATATGATACGTGATGCAGGTAGAGGGACTGTAGAAGTCAAAATTGGATGATAAAGTGGGTGAAGGGGAAGTACTCAAGGGGTGTAGCTTGGAGCACTGTCTGGAAGAAGGCCAAACCCCCTTGGTCACATGCTCAGTTGATGTTTTGACACAGTAGGGAGAGGTTTCCTACCCTGTCGAGACCAACGTGAACTACTCAACTTCCAGTGAAGGAAGAAGAGGTCAATAAGTCAGGAAATGCATCAAAACTTGTAATGAAGGTACGTTGGTAAAATGTTTATATTGCTAATTGCTGCCATAATTTTTCTTGATGGAAAACCCTTTTAAACTTGACAAACTAGATGAAACTTGTATATATGTATAAAACAGTGTTAATGTGACTCACAGCTAATATATTGCTTGAACAGTCTATGAAGCTTAGCAATCACTCTTGATTGAGCTGGGGACAAGTTCAGAACTATTCTATGCTAAATGGGAACCTGTCACCGAGATTTTGTGTATAGAGCTCTATACATAAAATCCCGGTGACAGGTTCCCTTTAATCTCTGCATACACCAAGCGCTCTTTTCTGTGGATGTCTGTTCACGTGATGCCACCTGCACAGTGATTTGTACATTTCAGGGCTTCTTTAAGTTGAGCTTACTGCCAGCCGCTATGATATCCTGCTCAGGGGTAGACTGGCCATATACCCTACAGGAAATTATCCCAGTGGGCCAATGTCTATAGGGTCACCCGAGCCCTTCTCATTGCCACCGGCCAGGTACATAGTACTGAGGGAACTATAGGGGTCATTATTACAGAAAGTCCAGGCAGCATGCTAAAGGTAGGGCTGCTTGGTGTTATGACCCACTCTCACCTCCTAAGCCCCCCATTCCATATCCATATTAGAGAAAACTGGAGAAGGAGGAAAGAACATGGCAGCTATTGATGGCCACCACAGAGTGACAGCTTCTGGGTAGATATTTTATGCTACACTGTGGTATTTGGTTCTGTGGTATGGTATTCTGGAGTGTGGTATTACTTACCCTGTCAACTTGTATTTGCCTCCTCTAATTATGTTTCCCCACCCTCTGTCAATTTGGACTCACCTATAACATTGGGGTCACGGTTAGTTAGTTTTCTCCAGGACCATTTTAAGTTCCCTGTCTCCTCCCCATCCTGCTGGTTCTAACACTCTGCTGCTAATACTTCTGACACTCTGCTGCTGCTCTCCCATATAGGCCATTTCTGTGACTGAAAATTCACACACGTGCACACACTTCTGTGAATGGTCTCTGCACACATGTGCACACACTGAAGCAGTATTCCCGTCCCATTTCCGATGTGGGCTGAATCTTCTTCTCTGGATGTGCTGACCAAGAATTGGTGTCCTCTTCAGAAGTTAGATGTTGCAGTAGTGTCTCTGTGTGTTAAAGGCCTAAAGAACCCCACATGGACAGTAACTGCTCAACTCAGCAAGCTTAAACTTGAAAATTTGAAAATGGCTCCATTGAGTTGAGGACGTCACATTTTCATAATTTGCTGGGTTGAAGTACTGCTCTCCATTAGATATGCCCAAAATGTCTGACAGATTCAAGTCTCACCTCTGGATATACCATACATGCCTAAGATGGGAATACCCCTATAAGGCATAAACATTAACTAATGGGAAACTCATCAGCCTCATGAGCAACTCGTCCTTTAAATGACAATCTAGGCCTACATTTCCAACCAAATATCAGAAAATGTTATCATTAATACTTGGCAAGAGTGGTGGATTATTTTTTAAATTAGAACAAGAGAACATTTAATTTCCTGGGACTTTAGGGGAATGGGTGGTTATAGGTACAGTTGTTTAATTGTATGCAGTCGAATCACCAATGTTATGCCACATACATGTATAGGGTGTCTGTTTCTGAATAGGGAATCACAAGCTCTTTTGTGGCAGGGATGAACACGTTTGGTAATAACACAGTTATGTATGGCTCTGTTCACACTTCCAACATGGCTTTTAATGGAACCATAACATCTATAACATATGTGCTTGCAAATCCTGATGGATACCATTGGCTTAGTAGTTTCTAAATTTGTTTTACCCCCAAGAATTGCCCTACGGACTATACTTCTTATCAAAAACACTAGAAAGGTAGTTCATATGCATCATAAACAATACCGTTATTCAGTCCATAGCCACCAGCTCAGAGGATGTGATAGGTTGCAAATGCCTAAATTGCATTTCACGTGACAAACTAGCTGCCCCTCATTTGTGTGGAAATGGATATGCTATAGGGCAAGGTTATTTTTTTAATTTCTTGCAGTTGTCATGAGGTAGTGTGCTCTGTTATCTAGAATTATACAAAGCAGACAATAGTTATTTGGGTTGTGGATGTGTGTCATGAGCAGACATTCAGCTTAAAGTCTGGAATATGGATACTCACAAAGTCATTCTTCCAATTTCTAGCATTGTTCTCTATTAAGCAGAGTTGCCATAATAAAATCGTATTTACACTGGTGAGTTGCTGTCTTGTGGGGTTTTGTTCTTGCAGGTGCACAAGTTGGCCAACTAGGACAATGTCTTTCTTAATTCATCTCAGATTCATGACTAAACATAAAAAATTATGGACGTATTAATGGCAATGTGCTTCATGATTGGATGATGTCCACTTTTTTTTTTACTTCTTTCATATTTCAGTAATCCCAATTGTTTGAGTCATCGGTCCTTAATCTCCTTTATTTGCCTGGTTAGATTTTGTGCTTTTCCATTCTTGAATGGAAGTTGGACTGAAAAGTTTAATTTGAGGTTTGATACACCCTGGCACGGGGTTTGCAAGCCAGTGATGAAAAGCAAATGGCATCTAATAATAACTGAATGCAATTTTTACAATTTAGAAAATTAAGAACATCTGGAACAGACTGAACTAAACATACCTGAATACTATTTTTTCTTCAAAGGCGTATTAAGTTCTGGACCAGAGCTTCTTAGTGATTCCTAGGCATAAAAAATTGTCAAAGTCCATGCCAAAATCAAAAATATGTATCTCAATTGAACTCATCTCCTGAATCTAGTATAACTTGGAATCTATGATGTTAGTAAATCAGAGGTTTCTGCAGCCAAAGAAGAACTGCAACCCAGTTGTGGTCACCGGTGAGACCTGCCTCACATACTCAATAGAACAGGTCTAGAATACTTCAAAGATTTTAAAGGGGGTCCTCCGAGAATTTAGAAAATGAAAATACTTGAATATTACTTTATTACAAAATATAGTCCCAAATATCTTTCATTAGTTATTTTGGCTCATTTTGTCTAGGGAGCAATTATTAGTAGAAATAAAATGGCCACCATCCTATTAGTATACACAAAACCTGTCCTAATCACACAGCAGGACAAGTTACTTCACAACACTCAGCTAAAGAGCTGCCTCATCCTCTTCCCCTACTTGACAGGTATTATCATCCTGATGGTCAGATCTTCAGCTTAATCTCTGTAGGAATGGAGTTTATGAAGAGACATGAAGTACAGTGAGGACGGACAGTACAGACTGTGGTAATGTGGGGCTGTGGTAATGGAGACTGCATTTAAGTACTGCTGCTCATCAGTCACATGTACCCTCCTCTCTGTACTTCATGTCTCCTCATGAACTCCATTTCCACGGAGATTCATCTTAGGACCTTATCATCATAGAGGAGGATGAGGCAGCTCTTTAGCTTAGTGTCTTGTAGTAACTTGTCCTCCTGTGTGATTATTAGGTTTTGTGTGTGCTAATAGGATGGCGACCATTTTATTTCCCGAGATGATTGCTCCCTAGACCAACAAACCATTATAACTAATGAAAGGTATTAGGGAACATATTTATAATAAAGTAATATTATAAAATATTTTAATTTTCTTAATTCCAAGAGAACTCCTTTAAGCTATCTAGCCACTCTCTCATCCACCATATAAAACCAATGCTGTGACTATCTGAAGTTAATTTAGGGATTGCCATTCTGTACTGCGCAAACCTTTGTATTGTCATAGACAATACAGAATTGTAGTGTTTTTATTCTTTAACTTTCTTCAGGCATGTCTCCTTTAAATGTCATCCTGCCGGTAGGGCTAGGTCATTTCTTTGAATTGTAATCACCCACAAAACTTTTGGATTCCAACAAGGGCTTTGCTTTTAAATTCTACTGGCACAGAGCCTGAAGAAACAGAAGTAAACTAGACGAGGGTGTCATTGTCTTCTGTTGCCCAGCGTCGTTTGTTGAACATTCCTTTAAGGCCTATGAATCCAATTATGAAAACATTTCTTGGAACAAAGTAAGGTCCTGTTTTCCCATCTTCAGCAAGCTTAGCCCATGGCCAAATAGTCTACATCATTACTGCTAAAATCGATGTTTATTTTTCAAAGCTGAAAATTGCTATTCTCTCTTCCCAACACTTTAATCTGTTTTCTTACATCGACTTCAAATCATGTTTATTAACATGTAAAATCGACACAATCAAAACAGCTCAGATTTGGATTAATGGTCCAAACAGCCAAAGAAAAATCCAGCCACGTAATTAAAGACAGAGTTCAGCTGATTAGCTTGTCTCGGATTATTGTCATTGATTTCCAGCATTTTATTCTCCTGTGGTTTTCAAACATTTGGTGATATTTATGAACATCTGTAAACCTGATGTCAAGGCTCTGCTCCAAGCTGACGACCAGCCAGTCTGGTCTCTGTCTCTGCCAGAAAAAATTAAGGTCAGATTTTACTTTAGATCTGATCTGATTGATCTACATTACTTATTTTTATGTACTGTACAATTGTACAACATATTTTAAAAAGGCCGGTGTGTTCAGACAGCTGAATATATCCTGCAAATTCTATAAATTTAAGCTACTAGACCTTTTGTATAACATAATAACAGTATACCTATAACAGTGCTTCCGGTTCTGTTCGAAAGGCCATTAGAAGCCAATATTGGCTAAGGTTGACTGGAGATTCAAAAGGTCAGACCTGGTCAGAACTGGGATAAATGAAGATTTAAAGGAGTTGGCATATGGACCATTTCAGACAAGACCCATTTCAGACATTAATGATATATTTCTAGGATATACCATAAATGTTAGAGAGGTAGGTCTGGGGCCCACTCCTATCTCCAGAAAGGGGTCCCGAAGTGAAGGAAGGCACACTGTATGCACGTGGCATGCTCTCCATTCATCTCGTGCAATTTTGAAAAGCTGCTCTCTTTTCATTTCAGGGGCTGCATTCTAGAGATAGGTGCAGGTCCCACATCTGGGACCCTCTTCTATCTGTCATTGATGGCATATTCTAGCCAATCTACCCCTTTAATTACTTTTTTTTATACAAAATTGTCAGATTTCTATTTAAAATGATGAACAAAGTAAAAGGGTTTGGCCACTGTGGAAATTCACCATGTACTCCGCTGTGGAAATCCACCATGTACTACTGCGGTTTCTGCCATGGTTGTTCACTTTGAATGCCATGGACCCACTCATAGCTTAGCTCCATTAAAACTAAGCTAAACCACAAGCGGACCCCCACCACGGCTTCAAACGGCTTCTGTCCAGACACTGCACCAAGAAGGGACACGTCTCTTCTTGGCCGGTCACTGCTTTAAATCACCAACTGCACAAACTACAGAGCCCCCCATTCAGGTGCCGCTAAAATTTTGGCAAATTCTGCCATGTGAATGGGCCCCAATAATAACTGTAAATATTTTCAGATTGAAATTAATAAAGGGGTGTTTCAGCACATTACATGTAATTCACTGCATAATGAAAAGCCATACTACTTTTTAATATACTTTCCGTATCAATTCTTCCTTGCTCTTAAGATATCTGATAACAGGAAATTTCTTTGTTTTCTCCAAGAGAATTAAACTCTTTTCTGGTTAGGTGAATAGCTTGTGACAAGATACAGCTCTGATAACGGTGCTGTAACTTTAGCGAACCACCCATGTATCCACCACATGATCAGAACTGAGTTTTATTCGCTGAGTGCGATCAAATATTAAAAATTCCCATGGAAGGACAGCAAGCAGAGATCCTGAAACGATGAAAAATGATGCAGAGAGTTTATTGGAAAATGTTAACGCTTTTCATTATGCAAGGAATTACCTTTATTTGTTGAAACAGGAATTTTAGTGGAGCTTTGTTCAGAAAGAAGAAGAAAGTCCTGTCGACAAGACCTTCTTTTCCATCCTGCATAACGGAAACCAGGTGGCTGCGTCATGCTTGCCCATAGACTTCTATTATGACGGATCAAAACAAACTATGGCAGAGACTTACTATTACTGGTATAAAGTAGAACTGGCTTAGTTGCCCATAGCAAACATTCAGATTCCACCTTTTCTTTTCCAAAGGAGCTCTGAAAAGTGAAAGGTGGAATCTGATTGGTTGTTATGGGCAACTAAGACAGTTTTTCTTTTTACCAGTAAATCTCTGCCATAGTTTGTCAAATTCGGTGCATGTTTGAATCTAACACTTTTGTCAAGAAATTATACTCCAGTTTTTCTACATCAACTCCCTAATGGAGTGAGTTTGCAAAATTTTTTGTGCCTTTTCAACTTTAAAAAAAAAAAGTTATAGCAATAAACCTGAAGTGAAACTGATCAATATAGCTAACTGCGCCCACTTTCCAGCTCCATTGCATCCATACATTTTGAACAAATGTATTATGAGCAACTGTGTTATGTGACCCACCAATATGACTGACAGCTCGCTCTCCTGTGTAGAGAGTGTGTCAGTCTGTCCTGTATGGCTGACTTCCTGTGAACTACAAGATTACATCAGCATCCATCAAATCCCTCCTTGCAGCACCTGGACTTCTCCCCTTCCCACCCAGCTCTGCCCTCCTTACATAGTTTAGATAGTCCACACCATAATTAGCTGCAGAGTTATAATGTCCCCCCTAAGGTTAGTTTCACACCAGAGTTAGAGACATCCGACTTGCTGTTCCAGCAGAGAACAGCCTGCTGGAGATCTCTGAATCTGGCATAGCCGGAAAGTGCTGCATGCCCACTGGACCCCAATGACTATCATGGGAACCGGCGGACATTCTGTCGCTTCCTGGATTATGCAGGGATTCAGCCGGACAAAAGCTGCTGCACACCACAGTTTTTGTCCAGCTGAATCCCGGAATTCCCATTATAGTTAGCGAGGTCCACCGGGCACTATCCGGCTATGCCAGATCAGGAGACATCTGTCAGGCTATCCTGCTGGATGTCTCCAAAAGCTGTTGTGAAAGTAGTCACACAGTCTATGTCATGTGTGTGCTGTGTGCAGAACCTCCAGTGTATTTTATGAGTTCAGATTCAAACTTCTCTTCACTGCCCCCTGTTTGTAAGAGGTGACAGAGAGAAACCTATCACAAGCAGGAGGCAGGTGAGATAGGCTGAAGCTGCATCGCATATAGTATTAAACAGTGTAGCTTTGCAGTGAATGTTTGGTGAAAGTACACTCTCTTTGCAAAACCAGAGGCATGATGGGAAATTTAGGTTGCATTAGGGGAACCATACTTCAGACAAAGATCAAATCGAAATGGAAGACTACCCATTAATGACATTAACTAAAACATGTATGTGCAATGCATATACAATAACCTCTATCTACAGTATTCTTTTTTGATAGCCTATGATGCACTATATGGAGTTATTTTGCTGCACTGTGTCTTTAAAACCATTTAAAGGGGTATTCCGGTTGGTTAAAGTTATCTGAACTATCAGATCAGTGGGTGTTCTATTGTAAGGACCCCCAGTGTTCATGAGAACGGGGGCCCTGTACCGCCTGCAGCTCCCCTGTAATGAACGGAGTGGCCAGTCACACACTCATGTGGCCACTCCATTGATTTCTATGGGGGTTCTGGAGGTAACTGAGCTCCATTCTCACAATAGGTGGGGTCCCAGCAGTAGGATCCCCACTGATCTGATAGTTATCCCCTATCCTGTGGATAGGGGATAACTTTAACCAACTGGAATACCCCTTTAAGCTGTGTGTCCATGTTGCCCTGGAGGTGTGCTATAAGAGGCACAGAACACTTTCCATGCAATCATTAAAGTATGAGAATCTTCTGAAAACATCACATTTCAGCCAGAAATCAAGCTTCATAATTCCAGAAGTTCCAAGCGTTTACAGTGGATTTTGCTGTAAGTGTCAGATGTAAGCGCGCTGCCAGACTGCTGAAGTAAATGGTTACCTAATTCCCAGCTAAATAAAAGGTGTTATTGTTTCATAAGCAGCTACTGTGGTAGATTTGCAGACATTTTAA
This sequence comes from Bufo gargarizans, assembly GCF_014858855.1. Lineage (NCBI taxonomy): Eukaryota > Metazoa > Chordata > Amphibia > Anura > Bufonidae > Bufo > Bufo gargarizans. The sequence continues at coordinate 601,630,335 of NC_058082.1, forward strand.
GAGCATTAGTTGATGTAGATTTCAAGAAAGGGGGTAGAGACAATAATTCAATACAGGCTTTAAAAGGAAATTATATTACAAAAAGGATTACCTAGCACAGGCCCGGTCTATTTATTTCTATGTCTCATTCCACTAATGGTGTTATTAGAATTAATCATATTTACACGTGGTTACTTATAATGACAGGTTTATATATGCATTTTTAGACTTGTAAATGTAATGCTTATTAGAAAATGTGCAATTCTAGTAGAAGCAAACAGGCGTCAGTTCAGTAATCAGCTATCTGACATGACGTGGTTGCAGGAATCCTGAAGCTTGTTATCTGCAGACTACTGGCAGAGCTTTATGGAAGCCTAGAGTTGGCTACGTGTGATCACTTCTGCAAGAGGGTCTTACTTCAGCAACTGCTCTTCTACGGGAGGTGAACTGTACCCTCTAAAGAAACAACTTTTAGCAAATGAAGCAGTGGAAAAAATGGCCCAAGGGTCACTAAAAGGGGTTTAGGCAGAAACCCTTCTGTCCTGTGTGGGGGGCCTGGTTTGATCCTTGCTATGAGGCCCTTACTTCTCTATGTATGCCACTGCTACCAGCTAAGGCTCCATTCACACGTCCGCAATTATCCTTACGGTCCGTTTTTTTTGCGGATCCGTGTTTCCGTAAAAACCTTCAGATTTTTACAAAAGTGCATCCACATCCGTTCCGTGTTTCCGCAGAAATAAAAAAGGAAGGAGGAAAACATGCTGCTAGGGTACCATACCATAATACGGATGATTTGCGGATGACATGCGGAAGACATTTGGTGTCTTTCCGCATGTCATCCGCTTTTTTGCGGACCCATTGAGTACAATAGGGCCGCGGACCGCAATTTGCGGCCAAAAGTAGGACATGCTTCATTTTTTTTGCTGAACCGCATCACGGAATCGCTGATGCGGACAGCAATTACTCCCCCATTGAAATGAATGGATCCGCACCCGTTCCGCAAAATTGCGCAACAGATGCAGAAGGATAATTGTGGATGTGTGAGCCTAATGGTAATAAAGGAAACTGTGTAAAGCAGTAATATTTTACGAAAAGTGTAGATCAATGTTCTCCAACCAGAGGTTCAGGAGCCGCACGTGAGTCTCTGGCTCCCTGCATATGGCTCATCTAATGTTAGTAGTGGCACATACACTATATTACTAGCATGACTAGATCTTGATTCAAGAGTCAAAACCATATCACTGGCATATCACTGGCAAACCATATCACTGGCATATCACTGGCAAACCATATCACTGGCTTATCAAGCAAAAATAGCTATCAAATATTTTTGGGCTTTTTTCCTTTTTATACTGAAGGTAGCTTAAAGGGGTTGTCTCATCTCAGACATCGCTGGCATATCACCAAGATATGCCGCCAATGTCAGATAGGTGAGGGTCCCGCCTCTGGGACTCCAGAATAGGACCCCCAGAAGCGAGTAGAGAGCATCCCCCCATGTGCAGTTGCCCTCCGTAAATTTCTATAGGAGTTCCGATAATAGCCAAGGTATCACTGCTTGAGAAAGGTTCCAGAAAGAGGACCGAAACGTTGCTGTTTGGTGAATAAATACAGAATTCCTTTTACTTGTTGGAGTGCCATGGAATTTTTGTACTATATTTTTAGGAATTTGGACTGTTTCTACAGCCGCTGGCACCCGTCTTTCACATTTTTTGCAGTGCTGCCTACACTCGCTTGATCTATTGTTTCAAGAACTGACTCAGCTATTTCCGGATGTCCCATAGAAGTGAATAGAGTGGTGGCTGCGCTTGCGCAGTGCACTCTCTATTCATTTCTATGCGGCTTCTGAAAATAGCTGAGCAAGATCAATTGTTTTTTTTTCCAGAACTTCTATAGAAATTAATAAAGAGTATGCCACACATGCTTGGTGAGCTCTCCTTCACTTTCGGGGGCCTGTGAAGTAGTCGTGGGTCTCAGAGGGTGGGACCTGCACCCATCTGACTCTGTTGGCATATCCTAGTGATAGGCCACGAAGGTCCCAGATGACAGGAACCCCTTTAATACCATCTATTGTATTTATACAAAAGGTCGGGAATTAATGGAGATGCATGGTAAAATTGCTTCCGCCTATCCTCCAATAGATTGTCATGTTTAATACTCCTGCACATAAAATAATAGGATAAATATATTGTCCATGACTAAGCTTTTAACCTTGTGCTCAAACTAAAAAAAAAAAGGGAACAACATTTTGAACCTGCATCTTTGTCAACCAAATGCTGGATGTTTTTACAAATGAAGGGGTTATCCAGGCTAGAAGACAACCCAAGTTGTCAGAAGATATAGCCAATAAAAAAAATTCACCTGTTGACAGTCCCACCATTCAGTGCAACAGAAGTGGCTTGGTCCCGTAGCTGATCACTGACTTCAGCGGTCACATGTGCTTGAATGGCACGTCACTTCTAGTAATGTGCTAGAGATCTGCCACTCAAACATGTGACCGCTGAGGCCAGTCATGGGACCAAGCAACTTTTTGTTCGGCCATGACCATCCTGAAACGGACAGCAGTGCTTGAACAGTGGGACCATGAAACAGTGAATTAGTATTTTTTTGTTTGTTTATTTGTTTTAAAGGGCACACCACTAGGGTTGTTGGCTCCTCGACTGGACAACTACTTAAAGTTATGCATATGACACCTTTGGTGGTGGGTGACGGTACTTTATTGTATTGTATGAACCAGTCAAGAAAAATTTGAGTACTATGGATATAAGATGAAAAAATGTGAGATTGAGTCTACTTTTTTGTTTTTTTTACAGCCTAGACCTGAGCCATCACTTATACACATTGCAGGTTTGCATCATAAGCCCGTCAAGATATATGATCCTTCAACCAAAGAAATTGTGAATCTCACTGCAGTCGGTGAATAATGATATGTTTGTATTTGACTCTGATCATCCCTTGAAAAGGTAACATATTTACAGGCTCTGTGCACACTAGCATGATTTTTTCCACTTTCACAGGATCTATTGTGATCCATCATGATCGTTTACGTATTGATTTCCATCAGGTATCTTTACTTTTACTTAGTGGAGTAACTAGAGTTCAATGGGCCCCAGGTCAAACTTTAACCAGCCCCCCTTTTACTTTTTTGCCCCCTCTCTCAATGTATATATTAAATTTTTTGCCCCCGCTCTAAATTTATATATTTCATTTTTTTGCCCCCTATATATTTCATTTTGCCCCCTGAGTAATGAATGATTTGCTGCCAGAGTTCCAGTGCCCCGCCCTGCCCTCATATGACCCCCCTTTCTGAATCCAGGGTTAGGTAATTAATTATATGCCGCCACTGCCAGGTGCCCCCTCTCCACCCAGTATGAAGCTGGTGTGGACATAGATAAAAAAAATACTTACCTACTCTGTTCTGCTCCGTCCGCGGGTCTGTACTCACGTGCTGCCAGCTGTGGCCTTCGGTGAGGTGTCAGACTCTGCACAATCCGATCATACACTCTCTGCGGCGCCGCGTCATTCCATCATCCTGTGATCTCGGGATACTCGAGACCTCAGTACCAGGTCTCGCGCTGTCACAGAATGAATTAACAGTGTGTGTGAGTCTAGTGGCGCCGGGCGGAGAGGGTATGGGTAGGTTGGGGACTGTATGGGTTTTGTTGGGGATGTGCGCAGTAGCGCAGCCAGCAAAGTAGGCCCCGATGGCGACTGGCCATAAAAAACATTTGCGGGGCTGCAGGCCCCCCCTCCCGCTGGGCCCGGACGCGGTCGCACCCTCTGCAGCCGCGATCGTTACGCCCCTGTTTTTACTAGATACAAAAGTACTGCATGCTCCTCTGATTTTGAAAAATCAATGGGAACTTGACAAAAACAGTAAAATCAAATGTCAACCAAGTTTAAAACTTATGGGAAGAAACGCTTTAACTAAATCAAGAATTGAAATAAACATATTTTGACTGTATAAAAAGATTGCAGTTTAATGTAAATTTTGACTTTATACCCACACCATACAGAAAATATACACTATGGGGGTCATTTATTAAGACTAGCGTTTAAGATGCTGGACTAAATAAGCCCTGCACTGGTGGTGGATCCACTGAAATTATGAAGTGGCGCCAGCCTCTGTATAACTTCAGCGCATCCAGCACCAGTCTAAATGTAAACCAGCTTCCTTGTTGGCTTACATTTAGATCATTTTCTATGCCTAAAATGGGCGTAAAAAATGATGAATGAGACGGGCCTCCCTGACCCCTTCCCTGCCCAAGCCAAAAGTACTTTTTTAGACCTAGCATGAGGGGGGGAAATTTACAGATTGTGGCGCAAATAACCTTTGCGCTGCAATCTGCACCAGAAATATGCCTAATATAGGCGTATTTCTGATGATAAATGACCGCCTATGTTCATACTGAGGGCCATACTGCTAATTGAAGAAAAAATTTCATGAAGCCGTCAGTTCGAAACACATTGGGCCAGATTTATCATTAGCTCAAGTCAGAATAATGGAGTAATAAAAGGCGCAAATTTTTGCGCAATCACTAAAACTGCGCAAAAATTTGCGATTTTTTTTCTGCTCTGCACTATGCTCGCCAGTTTTCTGAAAGTGGGCGTGTTTTCTTATGTAAATTAATCTGTAGACAGATTTACTATTGAGACTATTTAGAAAGTCGCAAAAAAGTCGCAAAAAATTGCGCAATTTCACTCCAGTGAGGACCATGCTTATCTTATGAGACTTTTTAATAGAACATGCGACTTTTTCGTAAAGATGTGCGACTTTTGTAAAGCTGCTTACTGACGGATAAACTGCTACCGTCAAACCACATTTATTACAGTCTTAAAGGGCCGATCATAAATCTGACTTGGCTAAAACTGACTTTAGCCATATGTGAAAGTGGAGTGAGCTGTCAGAGTCATGATAAATCTGGCCCATTGACTATTTACCAGTGTCATTCATTGACATGTAAATTTTAATGGATGCTAATAAATTTAAGTTTTAGAAGATTTCTATTGCTAGATATTTTTTCTTCACTTCGAGGTTCCCACTCCAGGAGTCCATGCAAGGATATCTTCCAGCAGGATGTGCATTTGCTTGTGTTTGTTTCATACTGATAGATATCAAAACCAAAAAGTGACCACATTAGGGTGGCCAGACGTCCTGTTTTAGGCCGGACAGTCCGGTTTTCAGGCTCCCTGTCCTCCGTCCGGCGCAGTGCCTGGACGGACTCAGGGATGTCCTCCTTTTCAGTAGCTCATGTCTCAGACAGCAGCATTGCGCTGTCTGAGCGTGAGCTGCAGCAACTGACCGAGGCTTCTCTCACCCCCAGTCAGTCACTAGTGCCGCAGATATGGCTCCTCTCACCCCCAGTCAGTCACTAGTGCCGCAGATATGGCTCACCTTTCATTCACAAAGTTCTTCCCTCTCCTCCCCCGTGTTTTTTTCCAGCCGATGACGGGGGCGTGGCTTCACGGACATGGGGCGTGGCTTTATGCGGGCGTGGTTTGGGTCATTGTGGGAGTGGTTTGGGGCGTTGTGGGTGTGGTTTGGGCCGGTCCGGCTTTCTAGTGTGAAGCCAGTGGCCACCCTAGACCACATACTGCCAAGCAGTTTCTCAGGGTCATGTATATGCCTGTTCACTATGATGATACCCAGTATTGGTTATTACAGTGGACTAACTCCCTCATTCAATGTCTCCTACTAGCAAAAACTGTTATTGGTTGTAAGTGCACCCCTGCCCTTGTGTCTCCATAGTAATACCATCCAGACCTCACAAATCAGTATCATGAAGACAAAAGTGCAATGCTTCCAGGTAGAGAGGCGCCCTATATTGTTTAAATGTATTTAAAGAGGACCTTTCACCTGGAAAAACATTGCGAACTAAGTATACAGACATGTACAGCGGCGCCCAGGGATCTCACTGCACTTACTATTATCCCTGGGCGCCGCTCCGTTCTCCTGCTTGGCCCTCCGGTATGTTCGGTCACTTGGTTATAGTAGGCGGAGACTGCCCTTGTTCTGCTGGGCGTCTCCTCCTCCTAGGCTGTAGCTCTGGCCAATCGCAGCGCACAGCTCACAGCCTGGGAGGTTTTTTTCTCCCAGGCTGTAAGCTGTGCGCTGCGATTGGCCAGCGCTACAGCCTAGGAGGAGGAGATGCCCAGCAGAACAAGGGCAGTCTCCTCCTCCTATAACTTACTGAGTGAAGATACCGGAGGGCATAGCAGGAGAACGGAGCGGCGCCCAGGGATAATAGTAAGTGCAGTGAGATCCTCGGGCGCCGCTCTCCATGTCTGTATACTTAGTTCGCAATGTTTTTCCAGGTGAAAGGTCCTCTTTAAGTTATATTATCTTACACTTTAGACTCTGTTCAAACTAGTGTCTTAGCTTTAGGCAGGGATGCTCAACCTGCGGCCCTCCAGCTGTTGCAAAACTACAACTCCCAGCATGCCCGGACAGTCTACAGCTATCAGCCTGCAGCAGGGCATGATGGGAGTTGTAGTTTTACAACAGCTGGAGGTCCGCAGATTGAGCATCCCTGCATTAGAGTATAACTGGACACTGATGAACCCCTATTGATTTGATTTGAATTTATAAGGGGCCATCAGGGTCCCAGCATTTTTTTTCCTGACAAAAACCTCAACAGGCCACATTATTTTTGCAGTTAAATATGCCAGAAAGCTTGACAGAAACCCCAAATGCAAATATGAACAGAGCTGTAAACATTAAAGGGGCTATCCCACATAAAGGGGTATTCCTATCACAGACAACGGAGGCATATCGCTAGTATGCAGGTCCCAGAGGTACGGAGAACGGAGCGGGGAAAGGTGGTGGAGGGCGCACTCTGCATATGCAGCCGCCCTCCATTCATTTCTATTGGGCTGCTGAAAATAGCCGAGTGCTGGCTCGGATATTTCAGCCAGCCCCAGAGAAATGAATGGGTGCACTCCCATTTACTTGTATGGGGAGAGCGCTTGGTGGTGGCCGGACCCCGGGAAACCCGGGGTTCTCCAGTCACCCCGCTCCGTTCTTGGCATAGTTCTCCTAGCGATATGCCCTCATAATCTGTGATGGGAATACCCCTTTAAAGTATTACTGTGCAATGACTAGAACATTGAAAATTAAGTATTATAGAAAACTACATGCAATGAAAATATTTTTTGGGTTTTATTTACATTACATTTTTCTCTTTGGTAGCGCCCCCTGCTGTTAATGCTTTTTGTCCACCTTCTACTGTATTCAGAGGTGGACTGACATGCTCAGTAATTTCCTTGCTTCCTTCCCCACTCCTCAGTGCTGGCATAGCAATCTCATAGAGAAGCAGGTACAGCGGTCCAGACACCTTTCATTCAATCATCACTACTTCTATATTTATAAAAGTATATAGCTATATCTTTGTCTAGACAGTGAAGAGGGAAATTGTGGGGACATTAGAAGCCATACATATATGTGAGGGACTATTTTCTATGCAGGGGAGGAAGGGGTTAACAAGAGCTGATTGCAATGCATCCTGGGACATACAGGTGCATGATGAACTCCTTTCCACCCACAGAAAGGTAAGCAAGTGCTCCAGATATTTGAATAGAAACATCAAAAATTTTGGGGAATAACCCCTTTAAGAATCCACCGTACATAACATTTGTAGTAACCATAAGGAAGAATCATTAATGAATGACTGTAACCTCTTGTGTTGCAGGTGCTTACTGGCAACAGACATTTCTATCTACATTTATGAGAGATCTTCTTCAGCCCCTTGAAGCTTAAATGTAAGCCATGAAAGTGACTGTGGATAGCAATACCTAATATATGTACAATCTGCATTGTGAGAATGTTTAGAAACTATCAGCAGGTAGAAGAATATGGTTTTGAAACATACCTTCGTAGCACAAATGTCTAAAAAAGACCTACAGTAGCATGCAAAAATTTGGGTACCCCTGGTCAAAATTACTGTTACTGTAAGCATGTTGAAGATGAAATTATCTACAAACAGCAGAAAGTCACAAGAAACACATTAAACAAAACATTTTTTTTTATTTTCATCTTTTACATTTTCAAAATAACAAAAAAGGAAAATGGCCTGAAGCAAAAGCTTGGGCACCCTGCTGGTTAGTACCTAGTTGCACCCTCTTTGGCAAGTATCACAGCTTGTAAACACTTTTTGTAGCCAGCCATGAGTCTTTCAATTCTTGTTTGAGGAGGTTTCATCCATTCTTCCTCGCAAAAGTCTTCTAGTTTTGTTAGATTCCTGGGCCGTCTTACATGCACTGCTTATTTAGTTATTTATTATATGCACTTACACAGCGCCACTATATTCCGAAGATCTCTACAGACATTAGCATCAAGCTGTCCCCGATGGGGCTCACAATCTAAGTTCCCTATCAGTATGTCTTTTAAGGTCTATCCACAGATTTTCAGATCAGGGGACTGTGAGGACCATGGTTAAACCTTCGGCTTGCGCCTATATGCATCTAATTACAAACTACTTCACGAAAAATACGAATAAAAAAATATATAAGATTCGAAGAGACTGCAGTTTTCCCACTGTGCATAGTTCAAGACCAAGACCTAAATTGTTTTAATGGGACAGGTCCTTAAATCAAGTGTGGGGATGTTCTTTTTGCAATATGCTGTATATGTTTTATACTGTATGTGACAAGTAAGGCTACTTTCACACTAGCGTTTTTGCTGGATTTTACATGGATCAGCAAAAACGCTTCCGTCATGATAATACAACCGTCTGCATCCGTTATGAACGGATCTGGTTGTATTATCTTTAAAATAGCCATGACAGATCCGTCATGAAACCATTGAAAGTCAATAGGGGATAGATCCGTTTTCTTTTGTGTCCGAGAAAACGTATCCGTCCCCATTGACTTACATTGTGTCTCAGGACGGATCCGTCCTGCTCCACATCACATTGCGGACAGAAAAACGCTGCTCGCAGCATTATTCTGTCCGCGATGAGGACCCAGCCAAACGGAACGGCACTCTGATTCATTCAGTTCAGTTTTGTCCCCATTGACAATGAATAGGGAGAGAATGGAAGCGTTTTCACCCGCTATTGAGATCCTATGACGGATCTCAATAGCGGAAAGGGAAAGCGCAGATGTGAAAGTAGCCTAACCATGTATTTTACCACTGACCTTAAAATAACCTTCATATACCTTTGCCTTGTCTAGTTTTATGGCAGCTTGGAAGGAGGCAGGTTTCAGAGGCAATGGTTGTAATATTATTTACGGACATCTCAGGCTCCCGCCGGGCACTAAAGACTACTTTCAATCTGTGCACCCTCAGTATCTGCATCTTCTGGCTTGTAGAGCTTATTCTACCAACTGGATGTACAGTTTTTCTTTTAGACAGTTTCCGTTGTTCTAGTTTTAGGGCTTTTGAATTTAAAGGGATATTCCAGTTTCAGCAAACAAAGTATATGCGTCATTTAATGGAAGGCTATAGTTTTCCAGTTTAATTTTCATGAGTTCCTCACAGTTTGCACTGTGGTCATTCAATATGAACCTTCATGATTTACCTCCAGGTGCACCTGTTGAGCTTTAACATGACCAGGACAGATTTTTAACCCCTTGGGAGTAAGCCATGATAGCTGCGTTCACAATAACTATAATTTCATTATTTGACTCATTTGGGACAATCTCTATAAGATTGGAGCCTCTGTCTCCCGACAACCTTTACAGACAAGACAGGTTTTGTGATAGGCCACAGTCAGCCAGACATTACTACTCTACTGCAAGGAAAATGTGGTCTTAAAGGGGTTGTCTCACTGCAGCAAATGTCATTTAGGCTCCATTCACACGTCCGCAAAATGGGTCCGCATCCTTTCCGCAATTTTGCGGAAAGGGTGCGGACCCATTCATTCTCTATGGGGACGGAATGTGCTGTCCGCATCCACATTTGCGGATCCGCACTTCCGCATCCGTGCTTCCGTTTCCGCAAAAAAATAGAACATGTCCTATTCTTGTCCACAATTGCGGACAAGAACAGGCATATTCTATTATGTCGGCAATGTGCGGTCCGCAAAATGCGGAAAGCACATTGCCGCTTTCCGTGTTTTGCGGATCCGTGTCTCCGTGTATCCGCAAAACACATTGCGGACGTGTGAATACAGCCTTATCATGTAGAGAAAGTGAATATGAACCACTTACTAATGTATTGTGACTGTCCATATTGTCCCCTTTGCTAGCTCCATAGATTTTTCCTTCACATTATACACTGCTCGTTTCCATGGTTATGACCACCCTGCAATCCATCAGTGGTGGTCGTGCTTGCACACTATAGGAAAAAGCGCCAGCCTATTTGGTGGCCGGGACCATGGGAACACACATAGGCTGGTGTTTTTTCCTATAGTGTGCAAGCACGACCACCACTGATGGATTGCAGGGTGGTCAAAACCATGGAAACGAACAGTGTATAATGTAATGGAAAAATGAATCAAGCCTGCAAAGGAGGCAATATGGACAATCACAATACATTAGTAAGTGCCTTGTATTAACTTTGTCTACATGATATATGCCACTTGCTGAAGTGAGACAACCTGTTTGAATGACATCCTCTGGCTCATATAAGGGGGGTCCCAAAGCAAGGGATCCCTCTCTATGATGTCTATAGAGGCAGGGTTCCCTTCATGGGAAAACCCCGTTAATAAGTACGAACCAAAGATAAACTGAGACTAAACGGGTTTTTGTAGCAAAATATAGATATACTTAATTGAATAATTGTCATAAAATATTAGATGTAATACATCGGATAAAAAAGTGGACTACACCTGAGGGGACATAACACAATAGACCAGTAGGTGGAGGACAATAAAAAACAACCACAATTGGCTGGAATACACACTAGGTACACTGATGTATACAAAAATCACACAAAAATCTAAGTCGTATCAAAGTGCAAGTATTTATCTCTGTAATCATGAATAGCCATTTGCTATATGTGATAGAGGGATTACTTGTTGCGATCCCTTTTTTATAGAGTTTGTGTTCACTAACAGTGGACACGGCCATTTAAGTGACTAACTTATATGTATGTATACATCTCTGCTTACGGCCCAATTCTAGGGTATGGATAGTTATTTCCTTCATGCTTACAGAGATATGCACTTGCACTTTGATATGACTTAGATTTTTGTGTGATTTTTGTATACATCAGTGTACCTAGTGTGTATTCCAGCCATTCGTGGTTGTTTTTTTTATTGTCCTCCACCTACTGGTCTATTGTGTTATGTCCCCTCAGGTGTAGTCCACTTTTTGTATCCGATGTATCACATCTAATATTTTATGACAATTATTCAAGTGGGTACGTTATTTTAGGGTACTCTTTTCACATAGGATCACTATATGTGAACGTAAATCTATGTGTATTTTGTGACTGATATTGTTTAACCCTTTAAGAGGTAGTAGTGTTGAACATGCATGCTCGGCCGAACTGCTGTTCGACTCGAGCATTGCTATGCTCGGCACATCAGAGTGCTCGGCCGAATACTGCGGGTGCTCGAGTACAATTTAATACAATGAAAGTCAATGGGAGACCCGAGCATCAAACCAGGCACCCCCTGCTCTGAAGAAGAGAGGGTGTCTGGCTCACAAAAAAAAGGTTAGAAATTGATCGAAACCCCATCAAAATGGTTTGGAAACAACATTAAGAGGATGGCTGGATGCGTCTTGGACTCCTATTATCTACGACATACAATAGACATCCACACAAAGGCTATATGCCAAAAGCCAGGTATATGCAAGCCATCAATCTATCCATGAGACAGAAAACAGGCTGAGTCAGCATACCTTACAATGGCAGCCTTGTGCACTATGAGACATTCCAAACCAGCTCTCATCTGACTGAGAGCCAGTAAGCCTCAAAGTTACTTCAGATCTGTTAGATGGCTTGCCTGGACCTGCGCACCTAGATCAATATCATTAGGGTGACAAAAAGTTTTCTGATTGTCCTAACATAATATTCAATAACCTTCCTATACAGTTTTGTCATGTAAAAACTATCTGCATAAACATGGGCATATGCGGAAAGACATGCAAATGAGCAGAACCTGCCTTGTTTTTCAGCTGAAAAACCATTTGCATGGAAAATGTGCTATCTACACTACTCATGAACAGCACCATCTATTGGTTTCATAGTCTTATGACAAGAATATTAATCTTGTCATAAGACTATGAAACCAATAGTTGGCCCATATCTGTGTTTAAATTGGATTGCAATGTATGGTATTTCCTATTATCTGGCTGGCAATGTCATTGCACCCATTAGCCCCTAGGTGGTGCTGGTACCACATAATATATATAGTGGGGTGTATCTAGCTTAGAGGATAATGTTATGTTAGAGTCAGAGTGAGAGAGGAGAAGCAAGTTCATGGAGGAGAGAAACAGGCCTAAATCAACATGTAGCTGTTTTCCTTTCCTCTGGGCCCTGATCAAGCCTGGAGAAGAGAACCACAGCAACCAAGCATCAGACAGGGAGTCTATGTACAAAGATGCAGAGAGCCTAGCGAGGGTAACAGCTAAACTTAGCTCATGGACCTTATTAGCACAAGGGCCTGAGAGCAACTTTCCGAGTGCCAGGACACAAATAGACAATTAGTGCGCAGAATTGTCCTTATCCACTACCAAGCATTCCGGGTCATAGTGGAAAAATCTAAACCTATTTAGAAGAGTATCCTGCAAATAATGAAGCAGATGTGTTTGCCTGCCACAAGGTAGATCGCCCTTAAAGGATAGCTCATAGTAACCATATATGTCAGCATACTTAGTACCAGAGTGCTATACAGTGAACTTAGGATTACCACCAGGATCCTTGCCTGTAAAGTGTCTACTTTAAAAGGGACAACTCCTTCATTAACAACTGCCACTACCTGATAATAGGATTACAATTGAACTTATTATTACTTATGCTATACAAAAAGCTTTCCATTGACGAACTGTACCAACTGTCCAAAAACTATTGATTCTTCCGTAAATGTTTAACTGGTTTATAACAAACCACTCCTCATTCTTACTACTGCTACTCTCAACATTTGCACCTTGCGGTGCTGGTGTCACGAACCAGGGGCCCAGCCTCCAAAGCACCTTAAACACAAATTACCTATCATCAAGGGCACCTCAGCCAACATCTGGCTAGTGTTCCCTGTAACAGAGAGTGCCCAGAAAGATTTTGTGCTGTCTTCCTCATCACTGCACGCCGGCCCAGGGAGGCATCTGCTAACCGTGAGTACAAAGAACTACTGCTCCCATCGGCCCACCGAGAGCCTCACGTGTTTTCCTCTGCATTTCCCGTTCGCTGCAACAGTGCCATCAATCACCCAACAAATGAGCAAACACTCATTTATTGGGTTATCACATTATTTATGCGACACCAAAAATCCTTGCTTCTGTAAACAGGGATACCGTGCAACACACAAGATAATGGTATGGGAACTAACAATCATAGTAATCATTCATCCCCATAATCACTAATCAAAGACTGAGCAATGATTAGGAATAAACTTTGGGTTCTTAAAGTCTAACTGAACTTCAAAATATTTGATAGCCAAGTGGTATCTCTGCTTGTTGGCTGAATAAGCTTCATCCCCTTCACTTTGTCGATTGGAGAGGTCTCAACAAAGTATTGTGATCACACTTTAAAGGTGCAACAAATCGAAAATGTGACATCATTACACGTTCAAATTGTGGATTAATATGAAAACAATCTGGCGGCAACTTTACAGCTGCATCTGCAGCTGCAAATTCAACATCCTGGACAATAACAAGTACTTCATGTACAATGGACAATGGACCTTGGATACCAGGTCAATTTGCTGAGATGTTTGTCCAGCTTGATGTTCCTCATCATTAGCCTTTAATTATTTGAATAGACATGTGGGTTATGTCTTCCCATTTACTGATAATAGCAGGCAAAAACAGTTAATTGTATGCTTGCATGCTAAGTAAAGAACAAGTGTGGACGTACTCATTAATACTTCTGTTTTCCCAGTGGGGGGATCATGAGAAATTGAAGTTAAGCTTCTGCCAATGTATCATCAGAGGCGGGACTCACAGCTTGTTAAGCAGTAGTGATGAGCGGCATAGGCAATATTCGTTTTCGCGAATTTTTTGCTCAGTAATAAATTCACAAATTCTAGAATTCGTGATCTCCAGTCAGTATTTTCGCATTTTCGCAAATCAGCACTAATGATGCACATATTTTTTGCTCAATACATGCAACTTCACATTTTATCAGGTCTGAGTAGATATTACTGATTGGTGCACTAAGTATTGTTGTGACATCACAGCACTATGTCTGTAGCATGTATGTATGGACAGCAGAGAAACAGTAATTCCTATCACACTACCTAACTCCCTGCACTGGAACCTATCAGTTACACTATATCACTATCTAACCTACACTGACTATCTCCCACTAACTATCTGTATTATATATATCAGATAACTTACTATCTAATGTAATTGGAAAGCAAATAGGATCCAGATGAAAGCACCGAGCACAGCAATGACACTGCTGTCTCTCTCAGAACTGCAAAAAAACTGCAGAAAATGGCTGCTGGGGAGGTTCTTATATAGTAAAGGGGTAGGCAATGTTCCTATTGGTTGCTAGGGATGTTGTTAAGCTCTGACAAAGATATTGAAGCCTTCTCATTGGCCCACAAGCAAGAAGGGAGGTTACCAATGAAAAAAAAATCTAGAATATTCGTGATTACGAATATATAGCACTATATTCTACATCTTCGCAAAATTCTCATAGTGCCGATATTCGCGATAAAAATTTGCTAATACAATATTCGCGATCAACACTATTAAGCAGCCAAAATGATGCCATTAGATATCTTTGTTCCTACTACGAAACTCCAGAGGATATATTAATAGCTGAAGTCCCAGTGTCTGAAAAAAAATCATTATCATTTTTAATGTTTCTGTAATTTTCAATATGCCCAATGCGGCAGAAAAAGTTTTCATAATCTCCTAGGGAATCCTAAAAGTATAGAGGGTGTCCTCTATTTATGACTCTCATCAATCAGCCATAGTGGAAAAAAGCTATATAGGGTCACTTTCCTGTTTGGGAAATCACAGCATTTTAATGTGAACTGTGCAATGCTGCAGTTACCCTCTGAGCACTAGAAAACCTACAAAAGTGTGCCAAAAGCTCACAAATAGAACGACGCTACCAAGGCGTAAAAAATTAAATGGTTATTGAAGTACATATCATATTAAAAGTATATGTCAGCGGAAAGAACAACTAGGCAAGATGAGAAAAAGCCCCATATTACTGCTACATGCACGAAAACACCACTGAGTAGTTGGACAGCTAAACCACAGTAACCATATAACTGTAACCATGCAAGTATGTCCCGCCAAAATCGAGGAAAAGTAACAAAAATATAGAAAAATTATCATGTAATAGGGCAAAGATGCACAGGTTGTAATGGCTTGAGGACATGGGCAAGAACCAGAAGAGAAGGTAAATCCCCTAACGCTGTACAACCACAACAAACTTGTAGTTGTCTAAAATAACAATATAATATTAGCCGAAATCTGCATACATATACTCCCAAATGAAAAAATCAGGTGAAAAGACAACCAGACCAAAATTGTACAGCAAAGCATACATATGCAGACTATAAGTAGCATAGACAGGAAAAGAGAAGAACAACTGACCTCAACTCAATTGATCATCACAAACTTACAAACATGTAAAGCTATAATTGAATGCCACTCAAGAACATTCACAGAGTTGCCCCTAAGGCTACTTTCACACTAGCGTTCGGGTTTCCGTTCGTGAGCTCCGTTTGAAGGAGCTCACGAGCGGACCCGAACGCAGCCGTCCAGCCCTGATGCAGTCTGAATGGAGGCGGATCCGCTCAGACTGCATCAGTCTGGCGGCGTTCAGCCTCCGCTCCGCTCGCCTCCGCACGGACAGGCGGACAGCTGAACGCTGCTTGCAGCGTTCGGGTGTCCGCCTGGCCGTGCGGAGGCGTGCGGATCCGTGCGGATCCGTCCAGACTTTCAATGTAAGTCAATGGGGACGGATCCGTTTGAAGATGCCACAATGTGGCTCAATCTTCAAGCGGATCCGTCCCCCATTGACTTTACATTGAAAGTCTGGACGGATCCGTACTAGGCTATTTTCACACTTAGTTGTTCTATGCTAAAAATAATGCAGACGGATCCGTTCTGAACGGAGCCTCCGTCTGCATTATTATGAGCGGATCCGTTCAGAACGGATCCGCCTGAACGCTAGTGTGAAAGTAGCCTAAGCCACGCCAGTGTGGTCTTGGCTGTTTTCTTAGGGTCACTGTCTTGCTCGAAGGCTTTCATAAAGAATATGGGGGTCATATAGTAAGACCAGCTGCACTGGGAACTCTCAGTGCAGCAGAAATGTTTTGTACTATTCTCCAGATTTTTTCCTCCACATAATCCTGTCTCTGATCTCTACAGGCAATTCTTTCCTTCTTATGGCTTGATGTTTGCTTTGATATTAATTGTCAGCTGGGAGACCTGGTATAGACATGGGCATGTCTTTCTAAACCATGTCCAATCAACTACATTTACCACAGATGCACTCCAATCAAGGTGTAGAAACATCTCAAAGGTGATCGAGAGAAATGGGAGGCCCCCATTCCAAGTGTCATAGCAAAGAGTCTGAATACTTATATCCATGTGAAATTTTAGTCTTTCCTTTTTAATTAGTTTGCAAAATTTTCTAAAATTCTGTTTTCACTTTCTTATTATGGGGTATTGTGTGCAGACTAATGAGGTAAAACTAGATTTTTTTTTATTTCAGCACGAGTCTGCAGCATAACAAAATGTGAAAAAAAAAAAATGTAAGAATCTGAATAGATTCCAAATGCATTATACATGTTCTTGACTTCTAATGCATTTATTCAGAAAGTGTTTTTTTTTTTTTTTTGTTACAATTAATAATTGATTCTACCAACTGGACATTATTAGAAGCCTGGACCTCCACCACTAATCTTAGGTCAGCATAATTGTAATGTCACAGCTTGGACGTAGTTTGCCGTGACACTTTTGCCGCGCATGCTGGTTGCCGGTGGCAACGTGTTGTATTGCATGCATGTGTGCTTTCCCTTTAAGGCTGTTGCCCTTCCTTTCTGGTGTGCACAGGGTTAAGATGTGAGCAAGGTGGAGCTAGGTGTGGTCTCAGGTCTCTTCATATACTGTTGCTGTGAGACTAAGATCATTGTTATGTCTGCCTTTCTTGGATGCTGTCTGAGGGCCATCCTAGTTTGACATCGATGTCATCTGTGATTTCATTCCCTTGTTTTCCCTTTGTTTCTATTCCTTTACCTATCCTCACTTGTTTTGAGTATGGTGTGTGATGTACTGTACAGGGTGTTTGTTGTATGTCATTTGGTGTTCCATGTCTGGTCTATTTGGTGTTTGTAGTCCAGCATGGTTGTTTGACATTTCCCCTGTTTGTCTGTACCTCCGGAAGGGGGTCCCTGGGGTTCCCCGGAGGGGGAACTACAACTCAGTTAAGCAGCGCTCTCTGGGTCTGCCATGCATCTTGCCGCATGGTGGTCCAGGCAGTTACTACTGCACCTGTATTTGGTGTTGGTACTGAGTCCAAATTTGTGTGTTTCGGCTTCAGTGCTTTTCACAGGATCCAGTGGTTGTGGTGCGGACGACTCATTCCTTTTAGTTGTTGTGGGTAGGTAAGTGTTGTTGTGGTCCTGTGGTCTGTTGTCATTCTGCCACAGGACACTTACCTGTTGAGTTTGTACTCTCCTTACTGTCTGCTCCTCTCCTTGCTGTTAGGCCTGCAGAGACTCCTGGGATCATTAGGGTTAGTAGGGCTCTAGGTTTCCTGAGAATGAACCGCCCTACCTTCTAGGTCTGCTCATTCAGATAGGAGTCAGGGCGAGGATTAGGGATGTGCTAGGAGGTGTCCCGCTCCGTTATCCTTGGTTTCAGGCCTGGTGGCATTCCTTTCTCCCCTGACATTGTACGGTGGGGGTTTCCCCCACTCCCCATCGTGACATGTAAATGCCTGTAGATGGTTGTCTCAAAAAGACATACAGACCTCATAGGACATAGCAACATCATAGAGGATGGTCCTCCCCTACGGTCTCCTCTCTAGTAACCATAATTGAGAGCCACTTTGTAAGGTTGAGCATCATGTCATATTGCATGGTAAAAGACACCTGAATCCTGGAGGTTACAGAAGATTTTCTTGGTGAGACAATGTTTTTAATGGAAAGGCTGCCAGGACCTGTTTGTGTGTCAGATGTCAGACCCACACTGTCTTGAACATTCTGATATATTTGAAGTGCTGGAAGTTGGTCTAATGGAAAAGCCTCTTTGAACGTCCTACGATCAGTAGATAATTGATTGTTCTTGCGTTTCGAGCATAGCCTTCTTTATGTTAGAAAAGCCGTCTCATCTGCTTTTATTGATCTGCCCAAATACGTTCAGTCATAACATTTACAGCTATATCTCTAAGGAGCAAAACTATAAACTGGTTCTGTTAAGATTTACCATATAGAAACAGAAAGTACTTTATGGCGGCATTCCTGAAACGTAAGACAAATATCAAATGTGGATTATTTGTTCTTATTTATCATCCTCAGAATATATTCTGTCTGCCATAAAGCTCTGCAAATTATATATCTTGGGGCGTTCTATAAACACATTTTACTCATACATTTTCTATAGCATTCTTAAAATATTAGCAACGTGTGTCTAGAGTTTTACTTTAAAGGAGGCCATAAATGTCTCCTTCGAATGATGTGGAAGGGGTTTCTTTGATTATGTCTGCAGAGTAGGGTGTAAACTCCAGGAATTTTCACGTTCCCGCTACTCTTTCAGCACACACTGTGAAGTTTGCTTTGCTAGGGCAAGGTAAATTTTGCATTCCTAAATTCTGAGGCCCATTCCTTAGTTTATGGCTGTATTTATTTTGGGAATGTTTCCCATGAACAGTGGCCCCCAATCCCCTGGTGACAATTGGGCAAGGAATGGGCTAGTAGTAAAGAAATCCATAGGTCAGAAGTGCAGAAGGTAAATATAGTGAAAACCATGGGTTGAATAGATCATTGTGCAGCTTCAGGTTGGTTTGTCATCAGGGGCGTAGCTAAAGGCCTATGGGCTCTGGTGGTGCAAGAGTTTAGCTTGGACCCCCCTTCCCTCAGTACTTTGTGGCCAGGGGCAGGGAAACACGTAGCCTTTGTGCTGCCTGAAACAAAAAATTGAAACGGCACCCCCCCCCCCCCCCATATCAAATTCCTGACCTAACCTGCTACCTCTGCACCCCCTATAGCTTTGCCCCTGTTTGTCATCACTAGCATGGATGCACCCTTCTAGAAATAGCACAACTTTTCTACATGAGTTGTGTCTGGTATTGCACATCAGCCCCATTTACTTTAAGGGGTTTTACCATCTCAACCTTTATGGCATATTGCTAGGATATGCCACAACTGTCAGATAGGTGCAGGTACCACCTGTTGTACCAATCCTATGTCCAGAACAGGGCCCCTGAAATTAAAGGAAATTAGCCATGCATGTGTGGCTACACTCCGGTCACTGGTATGGAAGTTCTGAAAATAGCTGAATGCTGGTTTGGCTAATTCTGGAAGTTTCATGGCGGTGGATGGAGAGGTGACTGGGCTTGCACAGCTTGCTCTCCATTCACTGCAAGGGGACTTCCTAAAATAGCCGAGCGTTGTTGCTTGGCTATTTTCGGAGGTCCCATAGTAGTGAAGGAAGAGCAAGCTGGCAAGCATGGTGTGCTCTCCTTCTCTTCAGGGGCCGTGTTCTGGAGATGAGAGCAGGTTCCAGACGTGGGACCCACATCTATCTCATTTATCGCATTTCCAAGTGATATGCCATAAATGTTGAGATGAGACAACCCCGTTTAGTAAGGCTAAGCTGCAATACCAGACACAGCTAACGGTCAAGAATGGTGCTGTATGTGTAATAGGACAGCAATGTTTTTCTGATCTTATAAATCCCTTTATCCCCTTCCTGCTTCATCATGCACCTGTAGGTAAAAGGAAGGGTTCCTTTCTTGCATTCAAAAATACAAGGACAAGATCGTGATCATGTAGGACACAATTTATGTGCCCCAAGTGATCACCCACTGGAGGACAACCGTGATAGACAGCCGGCTCTCCGCACCACTAACACATAGGATTTAACAAAACTCAAATTCCGTCCATTTAACCCTTTCTGGATCACAATAAATGTTGGTTATGATGATGTCCTGTTCCTGTCAGCCCTGGAAATGCAATCACCAAGGCTGACTGGGAAATGACAGCCCTAGGCTTAATAAAGCACATTTTACATGCACAGGCAGTAACGTACTGGTGTGTAGATGTAGGACAGTACATTATGTTTAAACAAAAAATCATGCACTGTATTCACTTGCCACAGGACAATCTCTTTACTTAGACCTCAGTGCTTCTCATGGTGCACTTGTCAAACCCACAAATGATAGTCCTCACTGCATACTTAGTGGACGGTTTTAGGGCACAGTGGGCTTGCAGGATCTCACTGTCTGGGTACAATATCTCATCACAATGCAGGGCAGGTCCATGCTATAGGCAGTGGCCCTTCACCACCTCATGTATCCCTCACTCTCAGCAGGCCCAGCTCTGGCCTCAGATCCTCCTGTAATACTCCTTATATCCTGGCCTCACCTAGGAAGCAACCCATGCAGAACAACTCTACAGCATCTGCAGATGTGACTCCTGACCTCCAACAAGCAGGATGTCCACTGCTGCCTGCAGTCTTAAAGATACATGATATCTTAAAGCGAGTCAATGAGCACTTTTGGACATACAAAGCTGCTGACATCAATAACTAAGGGCTGGAGAGATAAATAAATCTGGGCCATAGTTTTAAAACAAACCAAGAATGGAGATACTGTAGAAGAGTCATCGGGACAGGTCCTGACACTTTCCTTTTATAGAGACTCTGTCAGGAGTTTTGACAATGCTAAAATGCTGACAGCTCTAGGTAGGGGCAAGGGAGAGCTGGGCAAATAAATCATTTGTAGAGCTTATAATATTGATAGTAGTGTTAATATAAACTTTTGTTCAACCAGATCCTGCTCCTTCAAGTGCACGGGAGGATTCACTGTGAAGTTCTCTCTGCATGGAGTTGCTTGAGTGTCCGCCTCTCTGAGTGACAGCTGTAGCATCCAACCAGGAGACCACTAAGGTTGTCACTCAGAGAGGAGGATTGCTTCACAGTAAAGCTCCGTTGAACATACAATTTTAATACCGTCCTCACTCTTATCAGCTTCAGGCCAGTAATGGTGACTTCATCTCCACTGCCCGATCAGAGAAGCAGGCAACTCAGGATTAGGCCGGTAGGGGAGGCGGTGGGGAGTCAGGTAAGTATTTGTTTTATTTGTTTGTCATTTTGGGGACAGAGAGTACTGGGGCACTATAAGTACTGGGAGCACTACAGGGGGCAGTATTAGTACTGGGGCACAACAGGGAGCAATAAAAGTACAGGTGCACTAAAGCAGGGCATTATAAGTACTGGGGCACAATGGGGGGGCAGTATAAGTATTGGTGACAATACAGGGGGCAGTAAAAGTACTGGGAGCATGACAGGGGACAGTACAGGTACTGGAGCACAACAGTTGGCACTATAAATACTGGGACACTACAGGAGGCATTATAATTACTGGGGGAACGGCAGAGGGGCCTTGTAACTACTGGAGGTACTAGAGGGGCATTATAACCAATGAAGGTACTAAAGGGTGGCATTATAACTACTGGGCGCACTATATGGGTAATTAAAAGTACTAGGGCACTACATGGGACATTATAACTACTGGGTCAACTACATGGGTGGGTGCATTATAACTACTGGGGCACTACACAGGGCCATTATACTTATTGCGGTCCATATAGGGGGCATTATAACTGTTGGGGCTCTACAATTGGGCCGTATTACTACTGAGGCACTTTGGGGAGCTTTATCACTACTGGGGCAATATGAAGCATTATTCCTACTGAGGGTTCTGTGGGGCATTAATATTGGGCACAATATGGGGGGCACTACTAACAGGGTCACTCTTGAGCAGCATTATCAGTTCAGGGTGCCCTATTAATAATAATAATGGCACTCTGGGAGAGAATTATTACTATTGGTGGGAGCACTTCTGGGATCACTTTAGGGAATGTATCTGTATGGCACCATAATTTTTGCACTATAGTGTTTGCGGACATTTGGGAGCACAGCAAGCAACGTGTTGGGGGTGGCAGCAGGATAACATTGTTGGGACACCAAGAGGAAGAAGATGATAGAGAAGTGAGGAATTTAAGATGTCTGTGTGGAAGTAGTAATGAAGTAGTCATGGTTGTCTGGGCTGAATGGAGAAGATGAGGAAAGAGAACGTCTGCATCAGAGGAGATGTCACTGGATGTGATGTATTTATTCTTCTGTATGTTTGATAGCACTGACTGTAATGTCCATGCAAATATGCCTATAGCGCTAGGGTTGGTGGGCTGCATAAAGAATGTGATACGTATGCATTGGCCTGATTTTTTTGAAACCCTAGCCACCCTCCTGCAGGAATATCATTTTATTTAACTTTATGTAATTGTGATACTTTGCCCATACATACTTACCAACTGGGGCATCTAAGATCCGACTCAAGAACACCTCAAAGCTGCCTGGGACTGCTCACTTAGGAGCAGGGTTTACATGTTCAGCCTGGAACTGTCTGAAAATTAGGGAGATTCCTTGCAAATTCAGAACAGTTGCAACTATGCACATGTTTTGCCAGTAACCAGTAGTGATACTGACCACTGTAATACCAAACAGGGGTGGATTAGCCATAGACCTGACAGGGAAACATCCTGGTGGGCCCTCCTCACGGCCAGCCAGTGGAAAGTTTTGGGGATGTATTTTGTGATGGACTGTAGTATTTGGCTCTGTTGGGGTGGTATTATGTGTTGCAATATGGCTTTGCTAGCCTTGTCTTCCATCAATTTGGACCCAACTACAAAATTGGGCCACTTAGTATTTTTTCCAGGGCCACGTTAAGTTCCCAGTCCGCCCCCCATACCAAAATCCAGGTAACATAATGTTATGCTTGAGAAATGCTGACACTTGACTAGGACGTGTAAATGCTAGTAAGATGTGTCTCACCCATGGTTACATTGCTTATATGAGGGCACAGAACATGGGACCTTGGAGGACTGGCCCATCATGTTGGTAAATGGCATAATTCAATACAAAAATGTAGTGATAAAAAGCAAAAATGTATGTAAAGCAGTCTTTATATGTAAAATAAAGAAGAAATCTAATTATCCCAGAAAATTCTTTTTATATGATGTACTTAATTCACAGCGTATTGATTACATGTGAACATCCCCTTAAAGGGGTTGTCTCACTTCAGCAAATGACATTTATCATGTAGACACAGTTAATGCAAGGCATTTACTAATGTACTGTGATTGTCCATATTGCTTCCTTTGCTGGCTTGATTTGTGTGTTCCATTACATTATACACTGCACGCTTCCAGTGGTTATGACCCCCCTGCAATCCAGCAGCGGTGGCCGCGTTGGTACACTAGGAAAAAGTGTCGGCCCCTCTGTTGTCCAGGACCATGGGAGCGTGCATAGACACACATGCACAGCAGCTCCCGTCCCGGCCACCACATATCTGCGCTGCGGCGGTGGTCATAACCCCTAAAAACGAGCAGTGTATAATGTGATGGAAAAATGAATCCAGCCAGTAAAGGAGGCAACATGGACAATCACAATACATTATGTCTTGTATTAACTTTCTCTACATGATCAATGCCATTTGCTGAAGTGAGACAGGCCCTTTAAGGTGTTGAGAACAAAAATAAATATTATTGCTGCCACAAAGCAATTACCTTTTACAGCATTTAGGCCACCGTGTCTTCTGTTGAATTGTCATTTGTCATTTTGGATTTCACTCTTTGTGTTTGATGCTTATTCTATGTCAGGAAATCACTAGACTCATTTACTGAAATCTGTCAATAATTAAGTCAAATTTGTGTTTATTGGAGAGCATCTGGAGGATCTAGTTTTATTAGCATACATGAATACTCTTAATTACAGTTGTTTAGATCAAACTGACGCCGTGTGGACAATCCTCATTTTTGGCACTTGTTCTTAGGGTTTGACTTCAGATATACAGCGGTCTTTAATCTGGAGGTCCAGAAAATCTCAGCCCCATTATCACTGCCGGATGCTGGATAAAAACAGCATTCTGTGCTGATCGATTGCTTAATTTGCCTTTATACTGATCAGAGCTCAGTTTTATTTGTATTTTTATACAGAGCTCCAAATCCCCTGCATACATATAGAATTAAAACATGGCATTCATGCTGCCTGCAGCCACCACTAGAGGGAGCTTACGTCATATCTCCATCTGTTGTATTGATCTAGGTTAGGTCGCTTTTACACAGTCAGTGTTTGGTCAGTGTTTAATCAGTTATTTCCATCAGTGATTGTGAGCCAAAACCAGGAGTGTAGGCTACACAGAGATAAGTTATAATGGAAACATTTGTACCTGTCCTGTATTTTTGACCTGCACCTGGTTTTGGCTCAGAATCTCTGATGAAAATCACTTATCAAACACTGAGTGTGTGAAAGCAGCCTTATGGCTCGCTCACGTTTCTGTGTCTGTTTGAGGGCCTTGAAAAAATCTGTCCGTGTCTCATCCGTGATGATGTCCATGAAGGATCCACGTTTGGTCCGTGAGTCTGTTTTTTGCCCTCCGTGTGTCCTCCATATTTTACTGAAACTGCTCAGCTGTGAATTAATTTCCTATCAGTGGACAGAAAAACAGACGAAAAATTAATGGCGTCCGTGTTGTGTTAGTGATTTGTCATGGGCCCATAGACTATAATGGGTGTGTTTGGGTCGCACCATGGACCAATGTAGTGCCCACAAAAAATTTGAGGGAGCCGTTCAAACTAAAAAACTCCTCTAGCAAGTATGACCACTGAGGCCAGTGATTAGCTCTGCCACCTACTGCTCGTGAATACGTGAGGCCTGTGATTGGCTGCAGCAGTCGTGTGACCGTGGACAGGACGTCATAACTTCTGGTCTGCAGGTATACTGGTAATATACTGATCAGTAATATTTTCGGGTGCCTTCACACTTTGCAGAATTTTTTGTAACAAAATACGCACCATAAAGACACCCCCTATGTTTAGTCTATGGGGATGAAAAGAGTCAATACCTGCGTTCTGGTCTGCTGCAGAATTAACAAGTAAAGTGCAGATTTCCTGTAGCCGAATGTCTCCATTCACTTCCATGGAGATAGAAATCCACAGCATTATTCACACACAAAATCCACTGCATAATCCGCAACAAAAACCGCAGCTTTGAAAAATCCACAACGTGTGAAGGCATCCTTAAAATACTGCAGCACACATTGCAGTCTGTGGACGTACTCACTCTCTCATAAGTGACTCATAGAGACACTTATCTCTCCTATGGAACAGGGCAGTGCTATACGCACCGAAGGTGAACAGACCACCAAGTCCGCTATCTGGGAATTTAACATCACCAGTCCTCTGATATACACCGGGGTCTATTGTGGCAGTATATGTTGATACACAAGAGCACAGTCGTGCGCGTGTCCAGGGTCGGCGTCCCGCTTACATATACAAAGAGAAGACTGGCACTCGCAGGATAGATGCAATTCTATTCATTGCCACATCAGAAGAAAAGTGACGCGTTTCGACTCTACAATAGAGTCTTTCTCAAATAGATCTGTTTGAGAAAGACTCGATTGTAGAGTTGAAACGCATCTTTTTTCTTCTGATGTGGAAATAAATAGAATTGCATCTATCCTGCGCGTGCCGGTCTCTTCTCTTTGTATATTTGAGTATATATTGATACATCATTCTGTATTTGACATATCATACATGTGCCTTTTATGACTTCTTAGGCTAAGTTCACATCAGCGTTCAGCCTTTCCGCTCTCCCGCTCTGTTATTTTTCCTGAAATTCTGATTGAAGTCAATTCGTTTTACTTTGATTCGCTCAACACTAGTGCCCAGACTTGTGTGAGTGAGCTCCTATTTGTGTATTATAGCAAAACAATTACAAATAATAAAAGAGCTCCATACCGTGGCCAAACAACACTACCATACGGTGTGAAATCACAGTGTCACCCAGTGTGCTAATAGTAGCGTCATACAGTGCACATCACAATATATCATGTCATTCCGGCCCACCCTCTGTAATTCAGCAGATAATGGTCTCTCTGAGAAGGGTCATGTCGGGTTTTGCTTCTGCCGCATTTTTGTCTGGACAGTGTGAGGAATAACTTTGTATTATAACATCCAAACTACACACAAGTGACAGAAATGACATGTATGTGACACAACTCACACGTTCCTGGCCCATCTCTGTGTTTGCCTGCCATTCTCCTACCACTTGTTATATCCTTTACATGTTCACATACTTTTGTCAGGAGTTTCATTTAATTCATATTGCTGGGTTTATCAGTTAATCTGAGCGAATTGATCTCCTGTTCCCAAACCACAGCCATAAATACATGTCCTACTCTATCTTCACACCTAGAGGAGTGATGTTTAATATTTCCAGCAGATCTAAAATTAAGGCAAGGTGCATGTCCATCAAATTCAATTGTGAAATCTTGACAATCAATGTCGCCACCTAGTGTCCAGATGGTAAATTACACATATTAAGCTCTTTGGCTAATTGTGTATAGTAATATCTTAATAGTATTCTTTCTCATATGACACGGCATAATATGATATGTAATTTAATGGAATTATATAATTTTACTACAATTTAAAAAAAACTACAATTTAAAAAAAAAAATTGTGGTTAAAGTCAGTCACTTAATAACGTGTACTTTCTAAATATATGTTAAAATTTTAATATACCCCAGACTACAAGAACATGAACCGTTGCTTTAGAGTTCAGACACGCAATGATATTACATATCTGAAATCCAGCACCCACCGTAAACTTTGGGGCAATACTGTACATGAGCTGTGTGCTTCCAACTTCATATGGAAGTATGCAGAGTTTTTCTCTCATGGAATCGTGTGGATTATGATTTACATGAAAAGTGAGTATAATAAATAAATGAATAATAATAATAAGTATAAATAAATAAATAAATAAATAAAAATGTGTTCTTCCGCACAAAGGCACTGTTTCAAGGCTAGGCAAGCCTGGTGTAAAGGGGGAGGGTAGACAAACTGGGTGATCGCCCTGTGCCCCTGTCCCCATGGGGGCTCTCTGGGGATTTAGGACACTGGACGTTTGGTCTGGTGCCTCCAATCTCTGGTGGAGTGCCACTTTCAGCTGTGTCTGCATCCTCAGGACATGGATACAGGTCAAACCTATGGAGAGGAAGCAATAAGTCCATCTTGTCAATTTCTAGGTCACACTGGTCACTTTAGGCCTATAGCTTACAGACGGCAGGGTTATGCACTGGACCTGTGCCGGGATGCTGAATTCACATGCAAGGGTGAGTATCACTATTATTAGGACACTGTGGAGAAACCTTATGTGCCTATTAGGGGGCACAAAGGTGGGCATTTGTTTTGTGTAGGGTCACATACTGGGTTGTGAATGCTGTTTTGGGTCAGAAGGGTGGTTTTATTAACAATACAAATGTAATAACAGCCCCCCCTTTGTGCCCCATACAAGGAAAATCAACATCTTTATTATGTTTAGGAGCCTCAAAACAGGCATTATTAATTGGTCAGTGGAACAAATATGGGCATTTTTACTGGGTAGTGGGCATAAAGGAGGTCAGTATTACTCTGCTGGGACAGAAAGGGGCACTATACAGTGCTATTACTGTACGGGAGTTAAATGGGCACTATCGTAGTTTGTGGGGGCTGAAAAGATCATTATTACTGTTTGGGGCACAGTATAGAGCACTATCTGGCGCTATTATTTTGGGGGAACCTATAGGGCAGTATTGTTTTCAGTGGTGATGTACCTATGACCATTTTTCTGGGATGGGGGTAACTATAGTTATGACACTGCTATTTTATAAAGTACAGTATTTGGGGAGCTGTTCAACACTGTAGTAAAAGGAGCAAGATAAGGAGTTTGTGTAAGTTCTTAATAAGGTAGGAAAGACCCTGGAAAAGTGAGGAACCAAAGATTTCTGGGCAGCAAACTCTGCAGAGGTGGCAGGAAAAGTGAAGACGTCAGAGAAAGAATCACCTGTGAGGTGCTGGATTTAACTGTACTGTAATCACGTGTATGGTGTGGCAATAGTAAATTGGTCCTGGTGTGGTGGTATTGCTTGGACCTTGTACAATGGTATTAGCGGAAATATTGCTATTTGTACAGTATAGTGACTGTAATATATAGTATGTTACTTTGCTATTAGTACAATATTTCCGCATTTGGCACCCCACTTTTAAATTTTGCCCAGGCCCCACTTTGTCTAAAACCAGCCCCATCTGAAGGTGAGAAATGAATAGAGTATCATACAGATCTCCTCATGATGGCTCGAGAAGTGCCTACTACTAGTCCATAATGCAGGTTTACAGCGACTTATCTTCGACCTATGTTCTCATCTCCGTTGTAAATTCCGGCAGAGAAATAGCCCGCCGGAGTTTGCCGTATTTGGGATCGTCAGATAGTGCCACGCATCACCTGATTCCCATTGACTAGAATTGGATCCGATGGGGATCTGCCCGCTCTCTGGCAGAAATGCCAGCTTTCCTGCATACAAGACTTTTTTGTCCTGCCAAAAGTAGGCATTTCTGCCAGAAAGCGCCAAGATCCATTCGGATCCCATTGTAGTCAGTGGGGATCCAGTGGCAGTATCCAGCTATGAATCTGTTCTCCTGTTCACAATGGTGATGTGAATGTAGTCTTATAACATTATATAAGTAAGTGGGCTAAGCTATTTAACCCTAGATACTCCCAGATGGTACTGTGTTGTAAAATAAGTTCTAATTGATTAAAATAAGCAACATTGTCACTTTGTCTTCGAACATTTTTATGCATTTTATGCATGTCGGACATGCCAGAATTGTGATTGCAGCTCTTTGTGACCCAACTGTGCTTTAAGCAAAAAAAAATAATATTATATTGAAAAAACTGAATTGCAGACGGTAAACATGGCTACATTCACAGAGAGCAGAGTAGAGAGTTCAAAACTATTACCCCCAGTCCATGTTAAATCCACAATTCTAAAGATAACTGTATGAAGGATCCATGGGGTGCCACAAGGTTTTATCTAATGACCTATCCTCTGGGACCATCGTCGATCAGCTGTTTCCAGAGGATAGGTCATCAGTAAAAATATATCGGAAAACCCTTTTAATCAATGCTATAGTTTTGGCTGCATGCAGAAGCAATAGGAGGTGATTTATTCAGTTAACATTAATCTCAGTGGAAGCTGTATAAATCTGTCTGCAGTAAGATCCCCCTAGTGGCGATCACAGGTAACTATTTTGACAGTGTTATGGCAAGCAGGGTAAATAGTCTGAGGATCCATCCCACCACATGCCCTGTAGCAATCCATTGTCCTCCATGTATGCCAAATACACCACTGTATACAAGACTTCTTTTTATCCAATATCTGTTGTGAGTGAACGGTTTATCCGGCCTAGGAGCCGACAATCGCAATGCTCCTAATCAGTGCCCCATTAAAAAGAAAACACATTCCACTCAGCTGTCTGGATCCCATCATACTCATGTCACTGTCCCACTGGCCGTTTGGATTACTGGACCGGCTGACGGAATTAAATTTATGGCTAGTCAGATGAATTAGCAAGCAGCACGTCACTGCAGTATTCAATGTGGGCGCACACGGTGTCCACATTGGGTCAGTGTAATGGGCTTCCCACTTACTCAGGAGCACCCTAATCAATAAGCTCCACGCTCAAGAGACTGATGAGAGGGACCCTTGTCCCCATGACCACTGCGAGGAATATATTCATGTTTACAACTAAATTGTAACCCCTCCTCACTATAGCTGTTGGGAACAGTAGTCTCCTACTCTTGCAATCAGTGGGGGTCCCAATGGTAAGACTGCCACCGAGTATACCCCTTTAACCAATACTGTGTTGCTTATTACCATGTGACAATGGGGAAATCTGCTGCAAAAGGGTGATTTTCTGCCCATTATGGTGCTGTAAGCATAACAGAAAGCGGAAGCTACCATGGGACTCGTACATATATGACATACATGTATATTTATGCAGACTCATATCCATATGCATATTAATAATATATGTTCTTCTCAGAGTCCTATGCACCATAAGCTTTCATCGACTCTGGGAGGCTCTAATGGGGGCACTATTCATTCTGGGGGGTTATAATGGGGGCATTCATATTACTGGAGGGTACTAATGGGGGCATTATTAATTCTGGGGGGCACAAATGGGGCATTATTAATTCCGGGGGGGGGACAAATGTAGGCATTATTAACTCTGGGGGGCACAAATGGGGGCATTAATAATTCTGGGGGGCACTAATGGAGGCATTATTAACTCTGGGGGGCACAAATGGGGCATTATTAATTCTGGGGGCACAAATGTAGGCATTATTAATTCTGGGGGGCACTAATGGAGGTATTATTAATTCTGGGGGGCACTAATTGAGGTATTATTAATTCGGGGGGCACAAATGTAGGCATTATTAATTATGGGGGGCACTAATGGGGGCATTATTAATTCTGGGTGGCACTAATGGAGGTATTTATTCTGGGGGCGCTTATGGAGGCATTATTAATTCGGTGAGGGGCCCTAATGGAAGCATCACTTTTACTGGGGGCACTAATGCGGGGCATTATCAATTTTGGAGGGCACTAATGGTGGCATTAATATTACTGGGGGGTACTAATGGGGCCATTATTAATACTGTGAGCCACATTATGACATAGCGAATTAACACCCAGTGTTAAGCCATGCCCCCAGAACGACACCCTCTTTGGGGTGTAGTTTAACTTGACCGGTATTTTGGTTGGGAAAGGTGGCAACCCTAGATGGATCCCATCAACTCTCCTCAGCTTTTCTAGCCTTTTCTAGGGATGGATCCTATATAGTTTCTATGGATCTGTAATCCACAAACTGGAAAAGCAGAGCAGAGTCGATGAAAGGCCAAGGTGCAGAGAGCTCTGAGTAGCACTGCAGCACTTTTGTGGTTTCAGTAAAAGTTTAGGCCCCCTTTAATCCTTTCTCTCATTTTATGATCCACTCCTGATTTTGGTTTCCTTAAACGGTATTAAAAAATCTGAATATGTGGCCGTACCCTTAGGCATCTGTTAGATCTCCTAAGTTTAATGGCTTTGTCCTTTAAGATTCTTTAAATTTGGAGACCATTGAGCATGTATTGTAAATGTTGTTTTAGAACATACTTTTTCTACTCTGTAGATCCATGGAGAGACGCCGGGGAAATACAGTTCCCAGAAACTGTTGCTTGTAGGTTTTCATTCATCATTCTGGTCATTACAGCTGCTTCTTATAAAAGCATTGTGGAAGAATAAATCAATGTTTTTAACCTGTAGAAGTGCTGAAGTCATTTAACTTAAATGCAAACAGATGCATTAAAGAATATACCCTACTGTAGTATAAATGTCGTACTTGTTACGGGAACAGTAGAGACATATGCCTAGACCCTGTATGTGCAGTGGGGTAGTGGCCCTGATGAGGTGTTGTGTCATGCTTCCTGGGGAAGCAGTGGAAAGGTAGCTTGAAGAATCAGGCAAGTAGTATACAAGTCTCTCTTTACTTGCAAAATATAACTGGCACGTCCAGCAATAGTAAATACAAAGTGCTGATTGTATGGCAATCTACTGGCACTTGCAAGCACTTGTCGATATATGAGTCTATTGTGTGATTTAGGCTTGATGTTTTTCTGGTCTTGTGGTTTTTCAAGGTGATGGGTGTCTGACCTATTTTCCCTTACCGTCAGCAGGGATTGTGAAGCTAAATCTTGCCAGTCACTCTGCTATCTATGTACACTGAAGCTTCTTGGAAGCAGTGTTCTTGATTCTGGTAGTGTACCTGGAGTAAGGACCTCACAGGAGAATTGGATATGGTCCATCAGAGTAGAAGGTCTGACATGTGCTTCCTACCTCCTTGCTGTCTCGACTCAAACTCCCTCTCCTGGCAGCAAGTAGGACCAGCCCACTCCTACCAAGAGGAGAGGAACAGAGTGGTTAGCCCTGTTCCTGCCAACCATACCTTCTCTGCTGGAATTGATGGCCTAAGTCTGGGGTAGTTCATAGGCAGTACATGTAAACTGTACCTCTCTTAAAGAGGACCTGTCCCTGTCCTGACGTCTGTTCTAGTAAATAAGTATTCTACAGAAATGGCAATTCTGGTGCATCTTTTCGTATGACTCTCTATTGTGTTATCGCTAGAGGTTTATGAATAATGGTACAACTAGGTGTTACCAGTGTGTGGGGGGTGTCCCTGCAATGTCTGACATTGGTAGCACTGATAGAACAGTGTAAGACTATGCAGGGACACACCCTCAATTGGTAACACCCAGTTGTAGCTTTATTTATAAAGTTTTAGCAGGAATAATAGATAAGAGGCACAACATAGTGACTCAGATATAGCAATGTATCTGCGCCAAAAATATGTCTAAAATATTGGCGTAAAATGGCGCATCTAGGGTTTCTACACTTTTTTCCGACATGCTTGGAAAAGGGCAGGGCTTCGCGGAAAGTGGGCAGACCTTCCCAGGAAATTGGGCAGGGCCTATGATGCACCATTTTGCACCAAGCATTTCAGCGCAGTTCTGCCATAAAATCTTTCTCGAAGTAAGCCAATCAATAGTTGGTACTGAGTTAGTAGTAATGCCTTGCACATAGTGTGCTCAGCTTTCTGAGTAGCAGCATCAATCTTCGGAGTTATTGTTGGAATAATTATTTTACCATCTGGATTACCCTGCAACATCTTGTTATACAATCTCTGGATTAAAAGGCTACTTGATTCACGCCTGGGTGTCTGATGCATAAGCTGTAAGTGGAGAAAGTCAAATTCAACAAGTCACTCCCGTGCGCATATAGGTTGCTCTACACAGGTGCGTGATTGTATATAGCTGACTTTTGAAACCCCACAGTAAAAGAATTGCCTTAGTACTCTCCTTCTCTTGCTAAGGATAGAATATTCTCCTCCTTCAAGTAATAAGACATCATCATTAGTCTCCTACTTGCTGCAGTGGAGGGTAATTGCACTGCTTGTGTGAGACTTTTTCATCATATGCTGCTCTGCACTGCATTCACTGAGGATCGCAGAAGCTTCTAGCAATTGGAGTTTTCATACAGGCAAGGAACTGCATTCAGCCCTGTTTCTCTGAGGCAAATATCATCTGCCTGCTATCAAGTTAGGGCTCTTTCACACCTGCGTTATAGTCTTCCGGCATAGAGTTCCGTCGTCGGGGCTCTATGCCGGAAGAATCCTGATCAGGATTATCCCAATGCATTCTGAATGGAGAGAAATCCGTTCAGGATGCATCAGGATGTCTTCAGTTCCGGAACGGAACGTTTTTTGGCCGGAGAAAATACCCCAGCATGCTGCGCTTTTTGCTCCGGCCCAAAAAACTGAAGACTTGCCGCAAGGCCGGATCCGGAATGAATGCCCATTGAAAGGCATTGATCCGGATCCGGCCTTAAGCTAAACGGCGTTTCGGCGCATTGCCGGATACGACGTTTAGCTTTTTTAGAGTGGTTACCATGGCTGCCGGGACGCTAAAGTCCTGGCAGCCATGGTAAAGTGTAGCGGGGAGCGGGGGAGCAGCATACTTACCGTCCGTGCGGCTCCTGGGGCGCTCCAGAGTGACGTCAGGGCGCCCCAAGCGCATGGATCACGTGATCGCATGGCACGTCATCCATGTGCATGGGGCGCTCTGACGTCACTCTGGAGCGCCCCGGGAGCCACACAGATGCTAAGTATACCGCTCCCCCGCTCCCCACTACTACTATGGCAACCAGGACTTATATAGCGTCCTGGCTGCCATAGTAACACTGAAAGCATTTTGAAGATGGATCCGTCTTCAAATGCTTTCAGTACACTTGCGTTTTTCCGGATCCGGCGTGTAATTCCGGCAAGTGGAGTACACGCCGGATCCGGACAACGCAAGTGTGAAATAGCCCTTACAAGGCAGAGCTCATCATATTGATACAGTGCAAGACTAAACTCAAAACACCACCTGCAGTAGGAGGTCATGTGACTGCCTTTCTGGCATCCGCCAACATTGTAAGCTATCAAAAGACTGAACTAACCACTAGAGGTTAGCTGCTGTGTAACAAATGGAAATGGAAGACACAACTAAAAGGATTATCAAGCCCTCTTTAAAGGGAATCTGTCACCTGCTTTTACCATTTTAAGCTGTCACCATCGCTATGTTCACTAAAGTACCTCATTTCCAGCAGTCTTCTTTTTACTTTATTTTGTTTTGTCCTTTTGATATGCTAATGAGGCTCCAAGGTGCCCAGAGGGGCGTTTTTTTCCTTCTCCGGTGCCCAGTGATGCCCCCCTGCAGTGCCCAAGAACGCCTCCTGATCCTCAAATAACCTCCCACAGCCCCGGCAAACGGTTCCGCCCCCTCCCCACGTCATAGTCCACCTTCTACAAATTCCCTGTCCTTCTTCCTGTCGGCGGCCAGAAAACTTGCGCAGGCGCAGTACCGCCTGCAGCCTGCGCGATCATCAACCTCCTCAGGGCAACAGCGCTCAGGTTACATCACTAACTAACAAAATTGAGATATGTAATAACTTATCCAGTGTGTGGGAAAAGACTAAACAATGTATGGATGCAGCATATGGATCAGGCTATAATGAAGATCAATTAAAGGCCATGTGTGCAAAATTGAATCAGACCTATGAAAGTTATAAGAGACTGTCTGAAAAATATTCTTCTCTGTTATCAAGTCTCGACTCAAATTAAAGATCCACACTGCACTTAATGATGAAAGACATAGCAGATTTGTGGCAGTCAAGTCAATGCTAGAGGACAAGATATCACAACAATATGAAACTGCGTCCCGCCTTTCTAACTTTTCAAGGCACTCCAAGGCTTCATCCCATTCCTTGAAATCTATTGCTCAGTCCTTATCGCTAAGGCCTCACTCACAGCACTCTAATGAGTGAGTAACTGACTGGTGTTAGCACGCGCAAAAGCAGAAGCAGCGAAGGTACAAGCTCACTGTTTTAGAAAGGAAGCAGTCATTAAGGCACAAGTTGCAGAGACACAAGCTAATCAAGCAGCTATACAGGCTCAAGCACAAGTGACCAAGGCCGAAGCTGAGTTGGAGGTCCTTAAAAAGGAAAGGGAAGAAGCAGTAGCCATGGCTAAACTCAGAGTTCTAGAAGAAGCTGCTGAAGAAGAAGAAACTTATCATCCTATGACCAAGATATCTAATAACTCAGAAAGGCGTACCCTGCAATTTGTCCTAAACCAAAGCAAAGTCAATGCATGTGCACCAGAAGATTCGGCCTCTGCACTCCAGCCTGCTGAACTCATGCGAGTAGAAAAAGAGGCAGCCGATAACTATACAGTTGACCCAAGTCCAGTGGACATTTCTCTTTCTTTCAAACCTCTGGCACCTTACACAGTATTTCAGGCGCCATTAGAGACCAAGCCGCTTCAAGCTCATCAAATCACAAATAAACCCTCCTGAGACTAGTCGCATAGCGACCAAGACGCTGGCGCCATGATTACCAGATGTGAAGCCTTCACTTGCGCTCAACCCAGCTGCCACTCCATTCCATCTTCCAACCCCCAAACATAGGGTATCAGATGGTGCCAATAACACCAGCGAAGGAGAAGTTCCCGTCGCCATGATGCAGGAAAGAAATGACGCATCAGAAATCGCTAAGTACCTCACCCTCAGGGACCTCATCAGTTCTAGCCTTACGAACTTTGATGATCGCCCAGAGAATTATAGAAGTTGGAAGGCCACCTTCAAGACAACAGTTAAAACCCTTGGTGTTCAGCCTATGCAAGAACTTGACTTACTAATTAGATGGCTAGGTCCATGGTCGTTAAACTGTGTTAAGAGCCTCAAAACCGTTCATATCTACGAACCAGTTAAAGGCCTTCGTCTCGCATTGGAAACATTAGAGCAGACATATGGCGGCTCGGAAGTAGTTAAATGTGCCTTATTTAAACGACTATAAGACTTTCCTGAATTATCCAATACAGACCGCCGAGGGTTCCAGGAATTAAGCGACCTTCTTCTTGAGTTTGAAATCGTCAAGTGAGACCAGCAGCTACCAGGTCTCAGCTTTCTTGATACCTCCCATGGTGTGGGCCTAATCGTGGAGAAATTACCCCTCAATGTTCAAGATCATTGGGCAACAGCAGGTTCAAAATACAAGGAGCAACATCACGTTCCCTTTCCACCATTTTCATTCTTCTGTAAGTTCATCAAGGACTTAGCTAGAGCCAAAAACTATCCAAGCTTCAACACCTTGGGGACCAACATTTTTGGCTCTACTAAACAGAGACACAAGACTTTCAGTCCCAGAAAGAGAAACCCTAAAGGTTTTGTTTCCGTAAAAAAGACAGGGGTTGTGCCCACTATTAACGCAGCCGCTTTCATTGGAAATGAAAGCCCTAAGGAACCCGATCATCATTGCCCTGTCTTTATAGGAAAGCCCTTTGAGGAATGTAAGGAGTTCCTAAGGAGTCGTAATATCTGCTTCAGATGCTGTGCATCCACTGAGCATTTTTCCAGAGACTGTGAGGTTCCAGTCAAGTGTTCTGAATGTAATAGCGATCTACATGTGTCCGCCGTTCACCCGGGACCAATCAGGCGGAACCTAGAACCAATTAGCTGGCGCAAGCCCCATTCCGATCAAGGCAGGGAGAGTAATGGCGGTAAGAGTGCTGACCGACTAACCACTACCATCACGCCCAGATGCACAGAGGTATGCGGAGAAGGACTTGTGTGCGGTAAGTCTTGTTCCAAGATTTGCCTCGTGGATGTGTTTCCTACTGCACAACCAGAGAAGACCATAAGAACGTATGCTATTCTAGATGACCAAAGTAATCGTTCCCTAGCTAGCCCTAAGTTCTTTGATCTGTTCAGGATAGAGGGAGAAACTACACCCTACACCCTAGGAACATGCTCTGGTCTTGTGACAACCTCAGGAAGAAGAGCTAATGGTTTCACCTTGAAGCCCATCAAAGGAGATAAGAAACTCTCTCTTCCAACCCTTATTGAGTGTGACGAATTGCCGGACGCAAGGGATGAGAGTCCCACACCTGAAGCCGCACAGCATCACCCTCATCTCAGGAACATAGCCAGAGAGATTCCTCCCCTTGATAACCATGCCGAGATCTTACTCCTGCTAGGTAGAGACATTCTCGAGCCTCATAAGGTCTTTGAACTTCGCAATGGCCCTTTTAACGCTCCGTATGCCCAGAAACTTACAGTGAGTTGGGTCATCGTGGGGGATGTATGTCTGGACAGAACCCACAGACACTGCCAAGTACACTCCTTTAGAACCGATGCATTAAGAGACAAACTTCTTACTTCAGGCAGTGTTCCAACCACTACTATGTGCAAGAGAGCCCCAAGCTGAAAACCAAGACAGCCAGAGAGACAGATCCCTTCGTTAGGCAAGAAGAATTAAATAACGGAATAGGGAAAATGGTTTTCCAAGTTATTGCTAAGGATAATACATTAGCTCCTTCAGCAGAAGATAAGGAATTCGTTACCCTCATGGACAGAGAGTTCTTCAAGGATAATACCAAAAGTTGGGTAGCACCTCTGCCCTTCCGAAATCCAAGAGCGACCCCTCTGTAACAGCCAGCAAAGCCCTGCAAATATACCTTAGACCAGTGATGGCAAACCTTTTAGAGACTGAGTGCCCAAATTGCAACCTAAAACCCACTTATTTATCGCAAAGTGGCAACACGGCAATGTAACCTGAATACTACAGTCTAATATAGTATATCTTCCATGTACTTTATCATTTATCTACAATAGCCTGCCTACATTCAATGCGCTGCCTGTGCTGTTCATAGTACGCTCTGCGCTGATGATGGCAGGAAACATCTAAGGCAATTTGGTACACCATAGACTTTTTCCAGGGTGCGGGTGCCCACAGAGATGGCTCTGAGTGCGCCTCTGGCATCCGTGCCATAGGTTCGCCCTCACTGCCTTAGACCTAGCAGGACATGATGAATGGAAGAGACGGTATCTGGAGTATATTCCCACTGTCCTGGCTCCTGGATGCAGGTCCCACAAATACGTCATCGATCATTTCAAACCTTCCGCAGACATGGAGTATGACCCCATGGTGAACTACTCCGCCTGGCCCCTCAGCAAGGAGAAGACCATACAGCCTCTAAAAGAAGTAGAACCCATAGTCAAGGTGAAGGCCAAACAGCTTCTACTGAAATAAGTAGGACCTATAGTCCGGGTGAAGGCCATACAGCCTCTTCTAAAAGGAGTAGAACATCTAAGATAATGGTGGAAGCTAAATGTTCTTCTGATTCGGATCCCCCATCTTCAGATGTAAATGAAGGAGGAGACATTGTTGCACAGTATGATGTTGACAATGCTGGAAACTCGTTGAAGTCCTTTAAAAAACTAGACAAAAATCGAAAACCAAAATCCGGGAAGAGCAAGCGTATGAAAGAGCACAACCTCCCCAGCAGTAGCAGCAGGATACACTTGGAGCAGCTGCTCTGTGTAGGAGGAGCACAGCTTGCCTCCCCTTCCTGCCCTGCCCCTCCTGCACAGACCAGCAGTGTGGAGTGCCAACAGAGGAACGATGAAGTAGGGAGCGGACTGCTCTCTACTTCATCATTATAGGCAACTGTCTTTTCTTCCTATGGAAGCAGAGACAGTTGCCCGAGAGCGGGACATACCTCTCCTGCTCCGGGACCGTGGGACAGCCACTGAAATCCAGAACTGCCCTGCCGGATCTGGGACAATTTGGAGGTATGCTTTTATAGTAGATTTGCCCAGATGTGCCCCCTTCATAGAAGTTATGCCCATTTGTGCCCCCTTTACAGGAAGTAAAAAAAACTGTAAATACTCACCTGGTTCCTCTGATGATTACAGCTCAGCTGCCAGGGCTCCCCAGCAGGTAGGATAGTGTTACAAATCGCGCTGCTGTGTAGGAGTCCACAGGCTGATTCCCCTGCTCCTCCCTCACAGTCCAGCAGTACGATATGTGATAAATATCGTGCTGCTTTTGGGGAATGCCGGCAACTGAGCTGAATGGTGAAGCGGGGAGTGGACGGCTCTGGACTGCGGGATAGCCACTTAAATCCAAGACTGTCCCGCCGGATCCGGGACAGTCGGGAGGTATGCCAAATCCTCTGCATAGGCTTTAGAAGAAGAGTTCTGGAATATATTGTATAAGGAACAGTTCACATGTCCGTAAAAAAACATAGACTCATAGACCTCAATAGGGCCACGTACTGATTTTCACTAACAAGTATAGGACATGCTTTATTTATTTTGCGGAGCCATAGAACGGAAGAAAAAGGCAGCATACGGACATCTGAATGAGCCCTAACACTGATATAGTGCTGTCAGTGTTATCCAATACATTCCAGAACTCTAAGGGTTACATAGCGTCATAAATCAATATAATGCTAGGCAAACCCGTCAGTGCAGGGAGGTCAGTACAGGAGCTTCCGCAGACACACTGTGAATACGATGCGTTAAAAAAACTCGCTCGTGTGAAGCCAGCCTAATGGGGGTCCAATTTAATCTTTCTGATGGGTGTGTACATCGCTGGTTATTATTCACATTTTATTGATTTGTATTCTGGCATCACCTTCAGTAATGTATCATCTGTAATATATTACATTTTTATTATCCAGCAAGGACCTGCTGGACCTTTAGGACCAATTAGGGTGCCTCCACACGCTACAGAAATTTCCATTCATTTAAGCGGCGAAATAAATGTTTTTTCCATAACGACCCCATCGATATAAATGGAACTGATTTTCAAAATCTGCAGCATATGATGTCAGCCTTAGGCTAGTTTCACACTAGCGATTTTAGATCCGGCATTTACAAAAGCTACCGCGTCGTCATCTGGCCCCGTTCACTATAATGGGGACCGGTGGAGATCCAGCCGCAACACAGCAAATATGCAGAGAATCAGCCAGACAAAAAATGCTGCATGCAGCGGCCGGATTTCCGTTAGTCTCCATTATAGTGAATGGGGCCAGCTGGTGTCAAGCATTGTCCGGCAATGCTGGATCCAGACATCTCTGGCACGCTGCTCCCTGACGGAAAACAGCCTGCCGGAGCTGTCTAACGCTAGTGTGAAACTAGCCTTAGGCCACCTGCGTACGGTGTGGATTACGCATGGTTTTTCCACACGGGTTCTCATGTGGAAAAAAGACAGTGCAGTACAGTACCAATAAAGTGTATAAAATCAGATAAATCTCATGTACACTTAAAATTTTTTCCATTTTCAAGAATGTCAATTGTTTGTACAAGTTTTGTGCCTAGAAGTCATTTCAGCCACCAGATGCATCTATAACAATAAACTGGGTTGTTTGTTAAGTAGTCTAGCTAGTTTTTTATATCAACACTTAGGTTGGTTGAGATGCTGCACATGCCTTTCTATATGTAGTGCAGCCAGTGTACTGGGTCAAGTGCCACTTGTGCAGGGGGGGGGGGGGGGTGGCCACTGTGTGGCAGGCGCAACACTATGAAGTGCATTATAAGAATTTTGATATCTCTGACTTTTATTCTAACCAGACTGTCTATTAGTCTGTAATTCCTCTAGTGCCATTCTATGGAAACAGTAGGTTTAAAGAGCAGACCAAATGCTTCAAATAACTTATTTATTAACTTCAACTTTTCTTCATATAACACTGCCGCCTCCGCAGCAGATAGTCCATGTACAAAACACGTTTTGAAAAGATATCACAAAATAGTGGTATGCATAAGATGGTGGTTCAACTGTTCAATCTTGTCATTCAACATACAAACCGGATTCCCAAAAAGTTGGGACACTAAACAAATTGTGAATAAAAACTGAATGCAATGATGTGGAGATGGCAAATGTCAATATTTTATTTGTAATAGAACGTAGATGACAGATCAAATGTTTAATCCGAGTAAATGTATAATTTTAAAGGAAAAATACGTTGATTCAAATTTTCACGGTGTCAACAAATCACCAAAAAGTTGGGACAAGTAGCAATAAGAGGCTGGAAAAAGTTAATTTGAGCATAACGAAGAGCTGGAAGACCAATTAACACTAATTAGGTCAATTGGAAACATGATTGGGTATAAAAAGAGCTTCTCAGAGTGGCAGTGTCTCTCGGAAGCCAAGATGAGTAGAGGATCACCAATTCCCACAATGTTGCGCAGAAAGATTGTGGAGCAATATCAGAAAGGTGTT
The DNA here is from genome assembly GCF_014858855.1 of Bufo gargarizans. Taxonomy (NCBI): domain Eukaryota; kingdom Metazoa; phylum Chordata; class Amphibia; order Anura; family Bufonidae; genus Bufo; species Bufo gargarizans. The sequence continues at coordinate 601,671,634 of NC_058082.1, forward strand.
ACCCAGCGAAAAATTGCAAAGACTTTGCATCTATCATCATCAACTGTGCATAACATCATCCGAAGATTCAGAGAATCTGGAACAATCTCTGTGCGTAAGGGTCAAGGCCGTAAAACCATACTGGATGCCCGTGATCTCCGGGCCCATAAACGACACTGCACCACAAACAGGAATGCTACTGTAAAGGAAATCACAGAATGGGCTCAGGAATACTTCCAGAAACCATTGTCAGTGAAGCCATTTCTAAGCAAGATCCACAAGCTCAGGCGTTTTCACTGGGCCAGGGATCATTTAAAATGGAGTGTGGCAAAATGGAAGACTGTTCTGTGGTTAGACGAGTCACGATTCAAAGTTCTTTTTGGAAATCTGGGACGCCATGTCATCCGGACCAAAGAGGACAAGGACAACCCAAGTTGTTATCAACGCTCAGTTCAGAAGCCTGCATCTCTGATGGTATGGGGCTGCATGAGTGCGTGTGGCATGGGCAGCTTGCATGTCTGGAAAGGCACCTTCAATGCAGAAAAATATATTCAGGTTCTAGAACAACATATGCTCCCATCCAGACGTCATCTCTTTCAGGGAAGACCCTGCATTTTTCAACAACAAAATGCCAGACCACATTCTGCATCAATCACAACATCATGGCTGCGTAGGAGAAGGATCCGGGTACTGAAATGGCCAGTCTGCAGTCCAGATCTTTCACCTATAGAGAACATTTGGCGCATCATAAAGAGGAAGGTGCAACAAAGAAGGCCCAAGATGATTGAACAGTTAGAGGTCTGTATTAGACAAGAATGGGAGAGCATTCCTATTTCTAAACTTGAGAAACTGGTCTCCTCGGTCCCCAGACGTCTGTTGAGTGTTGCAAGAAGAAGGGAGATGTCACACAGTGGTGAAAATGGCCTTGTCCCAACTTTTTGGGGATTTGTTGACACCATGAAATTCTGATTCAACATATTTTTCCCTTAAAATTGTACATTTTCTCAGTTTAAACTTTTGTTCCGTGATTTATGTTCTATTCTGAATAAAATATTAGAAGTTGGCACCTCCACATCATTGCATTCAGTTTTAATTCACGATTTGTATAGTGTCCCAACTTTTTTGGAATCCGGTTTGTAAAATGGTGGATATATTTCTCTCTTCAGTATCTGTACTCTCACTTTAAGTTATTTAAGCACTTTATGATCTCTCTGAGAGGTATATCTGAGGTCTAACTAATAGTTCTGCTTGCAATATGCAGTTAGCAGTGACTATTTGCAGATTGGTTGAGTATGATCTGGTATGGTTGTATGCAATTTGGATTGCAATCTAGAATCTGAATGCTTGCAATTGTATGCTTGCAATTTGTATTTGGTGGAACTATGTTGGCCTCTATGCTTCCATAAAAACACAGCTCTCAGTGGAGTGAATGTCTCCTCAGCTCCTGTCTCTGGTGAATAATGATTCCAGCAGCTCCTGCTAGGAAAATTCCCAGACAGGCTGTGTGTGAGGCTGGCTGTGATTGGTGAAAACTCTTGCTGTGTGAGAAGCTGGCTGTGATTGGTCTAGACTTCTGCCCAGCAACAAAAGATTAACACTATGCTTTCTGTTGTTTCTGCTGTGTCACTGACCTTACCTTACATTACAAAATGAATCTTAAAGGCATATTATCTTTTTCTGCTTCTGTAATCACAACATATAACAGTTATATGACATCCAAATTATGATGTCATAGTAAATAACTCTGCTTTTGTCTTTAACACATAAACATAGGAACTGTATTAAGGTTATTAGCAGGTTTAGCTGTATACACACATAAGCTATACTAGCAACCTAGGACAGGTCTTAGCTGGCCATCTACACACTGTACCCCTGTGGGCCAGTCTGAGCCTGCATGTGGTGATCTCTGTCCCCTGGCTCAGGTTGCACTTTGCTGCACAGGTGTATTTTACATGTTTTAGATTTTTGTTTAATTTGCCTTTATTGCATCATTTTTGATCATCGTGGTGTGTTATATACCTTAGGGCTTGTTCACACGACCGTGTGCTGCCCGCGACCGTGGGGCTGCCCGCGACCGTGGGGCAGTCGCAAGCGCATCGCAGACCCATTCACTTAAATGGGTCCGCGATCCGTCTGTTCCGCAAAAAGATAGAGCAAGTTCTATCTTTTTGTGGTGCAGAAGCACGGAAAAGAACACCACAGAAGCACTCCGTAGTGCTTCTGTGGGGTTCCCTATTTCTGTTCCGCATCTCTGGATTTGCGGACTCATTCAAGTCAATGGGTCCGCATCCGTGATGCGGAATCCACGCGGAACGGTGCCCGTGTATTGCGGATCCGCATATGCGGTCCGCAATACGGCAACGAGACACCTACAGTCGTGTGAATGAGCCCTTAGTGTAGACCTTTTGTGTTGTATGTATTGCTTATGGAGGACAGTGGTAGGGTGGCTGCATATCATGGCAACTGTCCCTTGTGGTACGTTTTAATTTTTTTATCATGTTTGTTACATGGTTGGAATTTAATGTATCTTAATATAGATTGTAAAAAAATGTAAGTATATTTTTGGGTGTGCTCAAATTGGTTGCCTACCACTTTTTCTTTTCGTCTCCTCTTGCTATTATGAGGTATGGCCGTGTAGCACCCAAATTTGGTACTGTTTAGGTTGTGCACCCACAACTTAGTTTCTATTTATATCTTTATCTAATAAGACCCCGTCCTATGTGATTTACTGGATCCTTGCGTCTAACTGGTAAAATGTTACGTCGATCAGTGTAGATTCCAGAAAGAATATGACGCCATGCTTTATAATACTGAATCCATTAGTCTAGTATCATAGATAGAGGTAACACTACATGGTAGCACATTGCATCTCCTGGGCTCCTTTACTCAGCGGTTATCAGAGAACCACAGCCTTCAAACAGCTGATTAGTGGGGGTCAGGGCCATTTTAATACATTGGTGGGCTCAGTGCAGACATTTGATGAGTGGGGCCCCCATTAGTGCCTCCCACACAGTAGTCCTGCCACATTAATGCCCCAACATTGTATAGTGCCCCCACACAGTAGTTATCCCCCTTAGTGCCCCACACAGTAGTTATGCCCCCTTAGTGCTTCCACACAGTAGTTATGCCCCCTAGTGCCCCCACAAAGTAGTTATACACCCTAAGTGCTCTTGCACAGTACTTATACCTCTTAGTTCCCCCTCACAGTAATTATGCCTTCTTACTGACCCTCACAGTAGTTATGCCCCCTTAGTGCCCCCTCACAGTAGTTATGCCCCCTTAGTTACCCCTCACAGTAGGTATACCCTCTTAATGCATTCTCACAGTAGTTATACCGCTTTAGTGCCCCCTCAAAGTAGTTATGCCCCTTTGGTGCCCCCTCACATTAGTTAAGCCCCTTTACTTCCCTCTCACATTAGTTATGCCCCTTTAGTGCACCTTTACATTACGTATGACCCTTTAGTGCCGCCTCACAGTAGTTATGCCTTAGCTTTTCCTTCACATTAGTTATGCCCCCTCACCTGCTTTATGCTGCTTTACTGCCTCCGAACATTAGTTATGGCCCCTAAGTGCTCCCTACACAAAATTGCTTTGTTTTTCTCCTTAATGCCCCCTTATTATCGTAATAGTAAAGCCTCTGTAGTTTGAATAAAATAAAAAAGCACTACTCACCTAGCCCTTCTCCCCTGATGAATGGAACATATCCTCCCCAGTCTTGTGTTCTCTCCCACTGAGCATAGAAGGTGCAATGACATCTCTCCATTGCACCTGCTGCTGGGAAAAGCACAGGCTGGGGGATGGTGGAACAGGGAGCTGATGGCTCCTTGCTTCACTATTGTATTTAATTGTATCTTCATCCTCAGGACACAAATACAAACTACCTCATTAAGTAAGTTGTTACGAGTGGCCATTTACTTTAAGCTATTTTATAGAAAACTGGTTTGATTAGAACAAGATTTAAAGGGGTTTTCCAAGACTTTATAACTGATGACCTATCCAGATGATATATACCGATTTGAAGGAGTAAGGGAAAATGAAATATAGCTTGATTTGAAGAACATACACTACAATAGTACACAAATACTCAATTTTATTAAGAGAATCACAAAAGACACATGATCAGCACTGGTCACAAATAAGACAATACATACAGGTTACAAGACATGTTTAAAAACCAAGTGAACCGATGGTAGGCTGCCAATACAAATATCCAGAGTAAAGTGCAAGTGCATAGTTATACCCAAAAGGTCATAAGTGGTGGACATATAGTATCCAAACGCTATAGCTATTGGACACCACTAATATCCACATGTATATATGTGTCAAAATCTTTGCCACTGGCCGGTGTAAATGTATACACCAAGGTTATCAAAAATAGGGCAATACCAATATCACAATTGTATTTGACACATGATGAAAACTATTGTATATACTGACCTATTGATTCAATTGTATCCTGCAGCAATACCACCGGTCCACTCCCCAACGCACGTTTCGCGTACAGCTTTTTCAAGGGGTGTTGGTTAGCAGAGAGGACAGTCACCCATAAATAGGTCGAGTGGAAACACATGATTGGTTGTTGGACTGAATTTTAATTACATTTCGGGCTCACCTGAGTATTAACACATGCCGGACATTGCTGGTGCCTGGCCCCTTATCCGCATGCCACCACATCCGGCGGCGCCACGCCGCTACAGAGAAGGCCGTCACGTACATCCTGTGCGACGCACGTCACTCTGGAGCGGCCGGCGATGCACGAACGCGGCGCATGCGCAGAACACCAAAGACACCTATTCCGCCATATTAAGTAGGGGCACATGACATAATATACAGATATATCAAAAAGATCAAATTGCTTTACATAAAAATGATGGCATCTTGTCATATATACACCATACTACAATATACACAGTTCTTAAATTGAGGCATGATATATGTTGACAATCCACATGCCGATGTTTATCAGTTTTTCAATGTATGTATACAAGTACACAGAACCTCATTTCAGTTTACCTTCGATGCAAATGCATATATATATATATATGTTTGTCAGGCATCAATACCAAAAGTGGATATTATACACCTGACCACAATAGTCATACACATCGAATAACATATAATTCGATATGTTGTACTAGGGTGGTAACGCATGCGCAGGAGAGGGTAAGGACCAAACCTATATCAAATAATGTGAGAGGCAAGTGATAAATCATTATTATATTTAGAGACAGATTACAAACAAATTGTCATAAAATTTGGTTTTACCCTGTACTGAAACCATAACTTTACAAAAATAGTATTATCATTTGACCTCAGTGGGGGGCCTTTCACTGCAATTACGAGGATACTAGGCGTTGTTATTCCCATAAACCTCTCTTTCCCGACATAACATTTAGCCATGGCAGGAATAAGTAGTAATAAGGTCTCCCAACTCTGAGGCCTCAAAGTGCAGAGTGAAATATGAAAGGAAAAATCATTAGTTGTATCAAACAAAAATAGAATAAATAAATAACAATATAAGTTACATAAATTCTCCGTATTAATAGTGTCTAAAGTGTCACCATTGTATATAAGTAGCTATATATACCACAAATGAAAAAAATATATATATATTAGCATCCCAAATTATTCACACATAAAGAGAGCAAAAAAAATTTTAAATTTTTTATATATGCCCTACCAAGTCGTGAGTATTTTGCATACACCCCTGTCTACGCACCAATCGTCTGTACACCGGTATAGCCGATGTTCAGACTGATCGCATTCCCAGTCATACTGAAGAGTATCATACAACCACTTGTCATGTCCCGAGCCACTAGTGAAAAATATCGTCATCAACCATCCTGTCCAGCACCCATAGGTGAGTGCACTGCCATCATCGCCATACACATAAACATAAATAAACCTGGACAGATCACGGAGATTCAAGGAGGAGGCATTCACAAGAAAGATGCAAAAGGCACCTTATCATTCAACCCATATGGCACCTGGGTTTGAAGTTTGATTATCCATTTACTTTCCACTTGTTCAAGTCGTCTGAAGAGGTCACCTCCTCGAGATCCTAAATTTACCCTATCGATGCCACGGACCCTCAGGTCCTGCCATCGATTATTGTGTTTCAACCGAAAATGTCGTGCAACTGGTTTGAGTTTCAATATTCGTTCCCTGTCATCAGCTGGCACCTTTGACGCCATCCGAATATCACTCTGATGTTCCTGAAGGCGTATACGCAATTCACGTGTTGTCATGCCAATGTAGATTAACCCACAAGGGCATGTTGCGTAATAGATAACGCCACAGGTACTACAGTTGATAAAATGCACAATTTTATATACATCTTTGCCAGATGAGTCACTAAATGACACACTTTTTACCATGGCCTTGCAAATGCTACAATGTCCACACGGTATCGAGCCCCACTTTGGTCCTTTGGACTGAAACAGGAATTCCTGGTTGTTAGGTGGAATATAATGGCTAGATACCAGAATGTCACTAAGATTCCTGCTCCGTCTAGAGACCAGAGTGGGGGCCGAAGTGAGAACCGAATTCAGGACATGATCACTTTGCAATACAGGCCAATATTTTACAAACGTTTTTCTGATGTTATTCCATTGTGGATTATAATCCGTAATCATACAGACTGGTCGAGCTTCATCCACCGCTGCATTATGAACTTTTTTGGGCTTTGTTGTAAGAAGGGTCTGTCGTGATGTATTGGCGGCCCGCTGATACCCCCGTTCAATAACCACAGGGTGATATCCCCTTTGTGCAAACCGTTGTCGAAGCTGAATCGATTCTTTTTCAAAATCCTCTGTTGTCGTGCACAGTCTTTTGGCCCTTAAGAACTGACCAATCGGTATAGATCTTTTTTGATGTTGTGGATGAAAGGACGATGCATGCAACAGAGCGTTTACAGCGGTATCCTTACGGTGAATTGCCGTTGATAGAGTGCCATCCGTGGTCGTCTTGATGTTAATATCCAGAAATGTCATTTCACTTTGGGAGATGGTTTGGGTCAATCTTATATTCCAGTCATTCGCGTTCAGTTGTACCAAAAATAAATCAAGTGCCCTCCTGGATCCCTGCCAAACAAACAAAATATCATCTATAAAGCGGATCCAGGATATAACCTGTCCATCCGCCCCATCCATAATCTGTTGTACATATTCACGTTCCCAAAGACCCAAAAATAGGTTGGCGTATGAGGGCGCACAAGTCGCCCCCATCGCCACACCTCGTAATTGGAGATAATGTCGGTCTTTAAAAAGGAAGTGATTATGTGTAAGTACAAAATCCAACAGAACTAGTATGAATTCCACCAGTTCCGGCGATAGATTCCTTGTCCGCAAAAAGAAACTGGAGGCCTTCAGACCAAGTTCATGCTGGATACACGTATACAGCGATTCTACATCGCATGTCACGAGATACATATCATCTTCCATATGGACATTCTCCAGCCGCTTTAGCACATCGGTGGAGTCACGTACATAAGATGGAAGACATTGGACACATGGCTTGAGGTAGAAATCCAAAAAGCGACAAATGGGTTCGCTTAGTCCACCACACCCCGACACTATCGGTCTACCCGGAGGTCTCGTTGAGGATTTATGCACCTTCGGTAATAGATACAGTGTGGGGGTTATTGGATGCTTCACCATCAAGCCATTGTATACAGTCCTATTAATGACTGATGACTCCACCGCTGTCAACAGGACGGCCTGTATCTGCATTTGGTAGTCGTTGGTAGGGTTTGAGGTTAATCTACGGTAGCAGGCGGTGTCACGTAATTGACGGTGAGCCTCCGCCTCATACATCTCGATAGGCGCCGCCGGATGTGGTGGCATGCGGATAAGGGGCCAGGCACCAGCAATGTCCGGCATGTGTTAATACTCAGGTGAGCCCGAAATGTAATTAAAATTCAGTCCAACAACCAATCATGTGTTTCCACTCGACCTATTTATGGGTGACTGTCCTCTCTGCTAACCAACACCCCTTGAAAAAGCTGTACGCGAAACGTGCGTTGGGGAGTGGACCGGTGGTATTGCTGCAGGATACAATTGAATCAATTGGTCAGTATATACAATAGTTTTCATCATGTGTCAAATACAATTGTGATATTGGTATTGCCCTATTTTTGATAACCTTGGTGTATACATTTACACCGGCCAGTGGCAAAGATTTTGACACATATATACATGTGGATATTAGTGGTGTCCAATAGCTATAGCGTTTGGATACTATATGTCCACCACTTATGACCTTTTGGGTATAACTATGCACTTGCACTTTACTCTGGATATTTGTATTGGCAGCCTACCATCGGTTCACTTGGTTTTTAAACATGTCTTGTAACCTGTATGTATTGTCTTATTTGTGACCAGTGCTGATCATGTGTCTTTTGTGATTCTCTTAATAAAATTGAGTATTTGTGTACTATTGTAGTGTATGTTCTTCAAATCAAGCTATATTTCATTTTCCCTTACTCCTTCAAATCGGTATATATATTCTAATTAGGGGTAAGCCCGCAATTTTGTTAGGGCTATATATAGGTTCTCATATCTATCCAGATGATAACCTGATCGGTGGGGGTCCGACACCTGTGACCCCCAATGATCAGCTGTTTAAGAAGGCAGCGGGACTCGCAGTAACGCTACGGCTGTCTCTCAGCTTTGCCTATGCCAGTGACATCCCGTTCATCGGTCACATGACCTAGGCACAGCTCAGCCACATTGAAGTGAATGGGGCTGAGCGCAATACCAAGTACAGCCACTATACAACGTACAGCACTGTGCTTGGTAAACTGTGAGAAGGCTGCTTTCTCAAACAGCTAATTGGTGAGGGTCCTGGGGGTCTGACCCCCACCACTCAGATACTAATGATGTATCCAGAGGATACGTCATCAGTTATAAAATCTTGGAAATCCTTTTTAATTTAAAAACAAAAACTTTGTTATATGGGCATTATTATGGGTGCAGGCCTTATATTGTAAATGATATGGTATTTATTCATTTTTTCATGCTCTGTGTAATATTTGCTTTCCCCTTTTATTTTAGGATATGGCGCTTCCACACAGTCCTGTTCAAAGACTTCTATTGTTACCAGTCATACTCCTTAGTCTGCTGGGTTCTGGCAATGGAGGCGCCTATTATGGAATGAAACCATTACCTCCTCAGATTCCACAATACCAGCCTATGGGACAGCAAATGCATCATATGCCAATGGGAAAAGATGGCACACCAATGGGGCACATCGGAAAGGAGAAGGCACACATGCCACATTATGGAAAAGATATACCACAGATGCCAATGTTTGGTAAAGATATGAAGGCGAGAAAAGATGGAAAAGGTAGATATTCTGAAATTGAAGTAAATGTAAAAAGTACCGAAAAGTACCAGATACAGGGTGTAAAGATAAGGCTATTTCCAGACTATTCTGCGCACACTAATGCCCACAGGAAAGAGTATATTGTTGTTAAGAAAAGATTAAGGGAAGCAGGTTTAAAGTACAGTTTACTCTTTCCGGCAAAATTAAGGGTGGAATATAAAGGCAGGACTGTTTTTTTTCAGACTCCGGAGGAGGTTAGCGATTGGGCGGATGGGGAGGGCCTTTGAGGCTGGGGGATGCGGAGAGGGAGGGAGCTAGTATGCTAAGTTATGGAGTCGCCCCGACTGCTGTACAGCAGGGAGGGGGGTTATCTGGGATGGGGGGGTGTGGGTGGTATGAGGGAGAGGGAGACGTGTTGTAATTTTTTTTTTTTTTTTTTTATTTCTTTTTTCTTCCCCCTCTGCTAGATGGTTAGGATTGTTTCATTGAATACGAGGGGTTTAAGGGAGAGAGTGAAGAGGTATGCTATCTTTGAGTGGATGAAGGGGTTTCTGCCAGCTGTCATCTGCCTACAAGAGACACATTTGGATAAGGAATCTTTAAGATGGTTGCAGAAGAGATGGATAGGGGAAAGTTACCATTCTGTATACACTACTTATTCAAGAGGGGTCTCAATTTTGATCCACAATAAAATAAAATTTGAATGTCTGATGTGTGAGGCCGATGACTGTGGCAGATACCTCTTTCTATATTGTAATATAGATGGGGTTAAAATGGTAATTGCAAATATCTATATTCCTCCCCCGTATACGCCAGAGATTTTATATCAACTGTATGAATTCATGCTGGATAGACAGGAAGCTATAATGATTGCGATTGGAGACTATAATGCGGTAATGGATCCACTCAGGGATAGAACCCCTAGCAGAGGGGGAAGAACACAGAAATCGTTAATTTCTAACGATAATTTGTTTTCCCTTAGTCCTAACAGCAGCACAGATGGGGTTAACTGCCCCTGTGGACTGGTAGGACCGGCGGAATTTTAATGAGCCCAAGAACCAATAAACGATCTTCAGCTCCCTGAAAGGGAGGAGATCACCCCCCAGCCCACCGTGTTTTTAACAAGCATAATGTATTTAGGGTGGGATATTTGTGTGCTGCTGTTAGGACTAAGGGAAAACAAATTATCGTTAGAAATTAACGATTCCCTTACGTCCTCAACAGCAGCACAGATGGGGAGATAGCAAGAAGAATCCCCTAGGGAGGGTCCTCATGCCTGGCAGAACTAAGAACAGTCTGCCCAAAAGCCGAAAACTCTGCCATCCTAGCATCTATCCTATAATGGGAGATGAAGGTTGACTCAGAGCTCCAGGAGGCCGCCTTACAGATCAACTCTAAGGGGAGGAGTCTTCTCTCCGCAACCGAGGTGGAGACCGCCCTAGTAGAATGGGCCCTCACAAACTCGGGAGGATCTAAGGATTGGGAGACGAAAGCTTCCAAAATGGCCTCCTTGATCCAGCGACTAATGGTGGCTTTAGACGCTTTACGGCCTTTAGACTTACCGGCAAACAGGATAAGAAGATTCTCATCTTTCCTGAACTCACTAGATCTATCCACATAGATCTGGAGGCATCTTGAAATATCCAGCGGGTCTCTAGCTGGAGTATCAGAGGAGGAGGCTGTAAACAAAACTGGTAAAGATATTACCTGATTGATGTTCTGGAAAGTAGGCACCTTAGGCCTGAAGTAAGGTAAAAACTTCAGGAGTACTCTATCCTGTAGAAAAATAATGTACGGGTGATTTGCGGAAAAAGCCTGCAATTCAGAAACTCTTTTGGCTGAAGCTATAGCCAGAAGAAAGACCATCTTTAAAGTCAGAAATTTAAAATTTACCTCCTCCAAGGGCTCGAAGGGGGGAGATGCTAGCCCCCTGAGCACTACTGAAAGATCCCACTGGGGGATAGGTTTCAGTATAGTAGGCTTTAGTCTTTCAGCTCCCTTCAGGAAGCGTTTGATGAGTGGGTCCCGAGAATGTGGCCTGTTGAGACAGGCCGAGATGGCATAAACCTGTACCTTCAAGGTAGCTGGAGATAGGCCTCTATCTAATCCATCCTGAAGAAATTGAAGTATCGCAGGAAGGGGCGGATCTGCAGACGCCACCTGTCTGGAATCACACCATGCCTCGAAGATTCTCATGATCCTGGAGTAGGCCTTCTTTGTAGACTCTGCTCGGGAATGCGACAAAGTTCTCAGGACCGACTCGGAAAGCCCTTCTATGTTGGGAAGGGACTGATCAACCTCCAGGCTGTCAGGTTGAACCTGTGCAGATCTGGGCAGAGGTGAGTGTCCCACGACACCAGGGTCTGCTCCGGGGGGAGTCTCCAGTATTGTCCCCGACTCATCTGAATGAGCTGGGTAAACCAGGATCTTCTGGGCCAAAACGGTATGATGGCTATTACCGAGGCCTGATCCTGACGGATTTTCATCAATACCCTCGGTATCATGGAAAAGGGAGGGAAGATGTAAGCCAGCCTGAACCTCCACGGTATTGACAGAGCATCTATCGCCAGGGGGTTGTCTTCCCTGTAGAGGGAACAGAACCTCATCACCTTGGCGTTGAACCTGGTTGCCATGAGATCCACTTCTGGCATACCCCATCTGTGAACTAGCTGCCTGAAGATCTCCGGATGCAGAGACCACTCCATGGTCGGTAATCCTCGACTTAAGCGGTCCGCTATCATATTGAGGGAGCCTCGAATATGAACGGCAGATAGATGGGAAAGGTTCAGCTCTGCCCACCGAAGAATTACCCCGATCTCTGACAGAAGGGGCAATGATCTTGTGCCTCCCTGTTTGTTTATATAGAGGACAGCAGTCATATTGTCTGACTGGACTTTCACTGCTTTGCCCCGGATCTGAGGCGCAAAGTGAAGGAGGGCTAGCCGGATAGCTCGCATCTCGCGAAGATTGGAGGAAAGATGCCGCTCCAGAGGAGACCAAGATCCCTGAATTGGGGATCCGTCCAGGTGAGCGCCCCAGCCTACAAGGGACGCGTCTGTAGTCAATATGACCCAAGCTGGTTGGGTCATAGACTTCCCTGCTGGTAGCTGAAACCACCATCTGGGGGAATTTCGGGTTTGACCGGACAGGGAGCACAGGGAATCTAGCCCCGCAGGGCTGCCGTTCCATAGGTGTAAGACCTCCGACTGAAGAGGACGGAGGTGCCATAACGCCCAAGGGACCGCATCCGCAGCCGCTGACATGAGCCCCAGCATCTTCATGAGAGTCCGGATAGAGACTCGACGAGGGACATAAAGGACCTTTGCCAGGTCCTGAATCCGCGCTCTCCTTTCTGGAGTCAACCGGAGGGACATCTCCACAGAGTCGACCACGAATCCTAAGTAATGGATTGAAGTCGATGGGCTCACATTCGACTTCTGCCAGTTGATAATCCAGCCTAGGCGGAAGAGAAAGGAGACTGCGACCTGAAGATGGTGGGTAAGGATCGGAACTGAAGAGGCTATGAAAAGCCAATCGTCCAGATAAGGAATAATAGTCAGTCCTTGGAGTCTCAAAGCTGCCACCACCGAAACCACCACCTTGGTGAAGATGAGGGGGGCAGAAGAGATTCCGAAGGGAAGCACGGCGAACTGAAAGTGCCTGCAAACCCCTGAGATCTGGACCGCGATCCTGAGGAGTTTCCGGGAAGCGGAATGGATCGGAATGTGAAGGTACGCATCCTTGAGGTCCAGAGTAGCCATGACGTCCCCAGAATTGAGGATATGGCTGACTGACCTTATGGTTTCCATGCGAAACCTTGTTTTCCTTATAAATCGATTGAGGAATCTCAAATCGATGATCATCCGGAGATCTCCTGTCTTCTTGGGAACCAGGAACACTGGTGAATAAATCCCTAGGCCCCTCTCCCCTGCCGGTACCTCCTCCAGGGCTCCCTTGGAAATATAGTCCTGAATGTAAGATTCTAGGACCACCTGTTTGGCAGACCCGAAGCTTCGTGTGGCGATGAATCTCTCTGGGGGGAGAGAGATAAGATCTACCCGGTACCCGGCGGAAACTATGTCCTGGACCCAGGGGTCTGCAATCAACCGGCTCCAAGAGTCTTTGAAATGGGTAAGACGGCCCCCCACGGGAATCTGGGGGAGGGGTACGGGAAAATCTAGAGGAGACACTGCAGGGGCAGCAGGGCTTATCCAAGAGCCTCGAGGAGGCCCATAGTCAGGAGGGTTTTGCCTCCCTGGTGGGTTTGCGGGGGCGTCTCGGATATTTACGAGATGGCCCCCCCAATCTCTGCGCCTAGACTGCTGCCCAGAACGACCTCCACCCTTCTTTCCGAAATCGCCATGATCAGGCCTAAAATAAAGGCACTGAGATGCATAGAAAGCGAGCTAAGCTTTAAGGAGGGAAAAAAGAACCCCTAAGCAATCTTCAGCTCCCAAAGAGGGAGCGACACGCCAGTCCACCTGTCCAGAGGACAGAAAAAAACACGGTGGGCTGGGGGGTGATCTCCTCCCTTTCAGGGAGCTGAAGATCGTTTATTGGTTCTTGGGCTCATTAAAATTCCGCCGGTCCTACCAGTCCACAGGGGCAGTTAACCCCATCTGTGCTGCTGTTGAGGACGTAAGGGAAGTAGATTTTTACAAACTAGCCCATGAATTCAACTGGATTGACGTTTGGCGTCTCCAGAACCCGGATGAAAATATGTATTCCTGTTACTCCAAAACACACCAAACCTGGTCTAGAATAGATATGGCCCTGGGAAATAAAAATCTGATGTCCTATGATAGGATTAAAATAAAGTATTTCCCCATGGCTCTATCAGATCATAATGCCGTGGTAATGGAACTAGATCTGAATAAAAAGAAGGCCTTATTACCGTTTAAGTTTAACTCCCATTGGTTACCAATGATCCCAGACAAAGAAAGTATAATGGAAGAATTAAAAAAATTTTTTAGGGAGAATAACTACTCCGCAAGTAAGTTAATTGTTTGGGATACGGCTAAAGCATATTTAAGAGGATTGCTTTGTAAAAAAGTGAATCATTTAAAAAAAATTACCAGGGAAAAGGGGATTGCTTTGGAAAAAAAAGTTCAGGAATTAGCAACAACATGTATGAGATATCCCACTGACGATAATAAGAAAATATGGGAGGAAGAACAGGAAAAGTTAAAGGCATATCATATGGAGAGAAGTAGGAAAGAATTAAGGTTTCAAGGGATCCGGCTGGCCACAGAGGGAGAAAAAGTTGGTAAAATCTTGGCAAATATAGCAAGAAATCAAAGAGAGAAAGCCTGGATAGGGGTGATTAAAGATAAAAAGGGTGAGACAATTAACACACCAGAAGGAGTTAAAGAAGTGTTTGTAAAATATTTCCAGGAGGTATACAAGTCCAGGGTACGATACTCAAAACAAGAATTAGATTTGTATTTAGATCAGATCCCTCTTAGGAGATATCCCAGGCCCAAAAGACATTTCTTGAAAAAGAAATATCAATCGTAGAAATAAATAAGGTCCTGGGGCAAGTAAAATCTGAAAAGGCACCAGGAAGTGACGGGCTCCCTTTTGAAATCTATAAAACCTTCTCCCAGGTGTTAGTACCTGAACTAAAAACAACATTGGACGAGGCTAAAAAAATTGGGGACTTACCAGACTCTATGAAAGAGGCAATTATAACATTAATTCCAAAAAAGGGTAAAGAACAACTAGACCCGGGATCATATAGGCCAATATCACTTTTAAATACCGATGTTAAAATTTTGGCAAAAGTTTTGGCCGATAGACTTTCAAGGGTGGTTAAGGGTATAATAAACCTAGATCAAACAGGTTTTATACCGGGCAGAACGATATACTCAAATATAAGAAGGTTGTATTTAAATATCGAAGCTAATAGAACAGAAGCGGGGGAGAAAGCCGTATTATCACTGGATGCCCAAAAGGCATTCGACTGTATTGAATGGGAATATCTATGGGCAGTTCTAAAAAGGGTCGGTATAGGGGAAGGGTTTATAAGATGGATACAGCTAATATATCAGGATCCGCGGGCCAGAGTGATGGTGGATGGGAGCTTGTCCCTGCCCCTTGCCCTATATCGGGGCACTAGGCAGGGATGCCCTCTCTCTCCACTGCTATTCGCCATTGCGATCGAACCTATGGCAAGTATAATAAGAAACGATAGGGAAATTAAAGGCTTTCATTATGATGGAGGGGAAGAAAAATTGTTAATGTACGCGGATGATATTTTACTATTTATGCACAGTACTGGAGACCAGTTTAATAGAGTTATAGATATTATAGATAAGTTTGGTTGTTTTTCTGGATTAAATATTAATTGGGGGAAATCATATATGTTGATGTTGGGAGATGCACAACCACAGGGGTTCCTAAAGGTGCAGGTGTTGGGAAAACAAGAAAACTTTAAATATTTAGGGATACAAATTTCCGGAAACATAGGAGATTATGAAAAATTAAATGTACTTCCCCTAATAAAAGAACTTAGGGCCAAAATACATGTCTGGCGCAGATTACCAATTTCAATACAGGGTCGGGTAAACTTAATAAAAATGGTTTTTCTCCCCAAAATACTATATGTCCTTCAAAACGCCCCAGTCAGGTTGTCGCAGGATATCTTTAGTTTGCTTGATAGGTTAATGGGAGATTTCCTTTGGAAAGGTAAGATTCCCAGAATAAAGAAAGAGATACTTCAGCTCCCAGTGAGAGAAGGTGGACTCGCAGTTCCGAATTGGTTTTTCTATTATATAATTACACAATATGGTCAAATAAAGAGTAGTTTGGATGGGTTAGTGGGTAGTCAGGTAGTAAATAGACTGGGATGGAAAGAAGAATGGAACTTTTTAGAGGTGTTGGAATCGGGTACACTGGGAGGAAAAAACACAGGAAATAGAGTTTTAAATTTAATGGAATATATATGGGTAGAGATTAAAAAAACACTAGAGATTAAAGGGTTTCTGCAATACACACCTATATGGAAAAATATTAATCTTAAGGAACTGCAGGGGATTAAAATGTACATCGACTGGGAGAAAAATGGGATGAAATACTTAAACCAGATATTCGAACAGGGTAAATTGAAAGACTTTAATACAATGGTTAGAGAGTTCGGTATACCGCATAAGGACATATATAAATACTTTCAGCTTAGGAATGCATTGAGGTCAGTTATGCAAGAGGATAAATATAAGATGGAAAGATCTGAGATATTACACAAATTTACTAACTTGGGTGAAAGAAGAGGAATAACGGCAAAAAGATATAAGATATTGATGGGGGGAAAAAAGAAACGGGTTACAATATTAGCTAGGAAAAAATGGGAGAATGAACTGGAATTTTTTACGGAAGAAAAATGGAACGATGCATTAAAGAACTATTCTCGAGTCTCAAATAGGGGTTCACACAAGATTTCACAATTTTTTGTGGTTCATAGGTTGCATAGGTCCCCATGGATACTAAAAAGAATGGGCGTTAGATCCTCGGATGATTGTGTAAAATGTGGGGGGGAGAGAGCTGACTTAATGCATTGCTTCTGGAGATGTCCCAGATTGTTTAGATACTGGACAGAAATAACAGATACTATATATCGAATTTTGAAGGTTCAAATATCAGAGGATCCGATGTCGTGTATTCTGGGGGCAACTGAACATCTGGGTTTGAATAGAGATATAAGTATGGTCCTTAGTAAGGTTTTATTTCAAGCTAGACTCTTAATACTCAAGAAATGGGTAGGGGTTGACCCTCCAACAGTTCGGCAGTGGAGAAAAGCAGTAGAGGACATGATTAAAGAAGAACGGGTGATGGAGGGCCATAGTAGAAAAAGAAAAACTATGGATGAAATATGGAAGAGCTGGTTACTTTAGGGCTGGATAGATTTTTTTTTTTTTTTTTTTTTTTTTTCGTACTGCACGTCTCCCCCTCCCCCCCCTAAGGGAGGTGGGGGGGGTGGGAAATTGGAGAGTAAAAATATTTGGGTATGTATGGAATAAGAATGGAATGTTTTTCCTTTCCTTTTTTCTTCATCTTTCTCCGATGGTTGTAAATAAAAAGTTGTAATCTCTATTTAATATATAGATGATTATTTTTGAGACGATGGTAACAAAAGGTTATTGGTAAAGGGGAAGAGGGAGGGTGGGAGAAGGGGAAAGGAAAAATAAATATAGCCATATACTGTTGTTATATATAGTACTTTCTACTGTTTGTATAAATAGCGATGCGCTTGGGAGGGGGGGGGGGTTGGGGGGGTGGTATGGGTAAAAAGTTAATTTGAATGATTATTGTAACGACCCGTTGGACGGTCAGATACTGTATATTTAATGTGCTTTGTATAATAATAAAGAAATATAAAAAAAAAAAAAAAAGAAGTAAATGTAATGCTCTTGCACAAAAATAAATAGCATTAAATAATAATAGACATATTAGATATTGCCATGTCAGTAACGAGCGGCTCTATAAAAACATCACATGATCTACCCCAACAGGTGAACACCGTAAAAAATTTAAACTGTGCCAAAACAGAAATTTTTTGGTCACCTTGCCCCAAAAAGGGTAATATTGAATGATAAAAAAATCTTATGTATCCAAAAAAAGTGCCAATAAAAATGTCAACCCTTTCAGCAAAAAATTAGCCCCTACATAGGACGATCTGCAGAAGAAAAAGGTGAATATTAGTGATACCTCATAAAATAGTCATTAATTATCTGTCTTAAAAGCAGAGAAATTCAAATTTAGAAAATTGAGAATTTTTCCAAATTTCTGGTAAATGTTGGATTTTGGAGAAATATATAGACTCAAATTTACCACTGTCATGAAGTACAATGTGGCATGAGAAAACAGGTTCAGAATGGCTTGGATAAGTAAAAGCATTCCATAGTTATTACCACATAAAGTGGCATGTCAGATGTGCTAAAAATGGCTCGGTCCTTAAGGTGAAAACTGGCCCAAGGTAGAAGGGGTTATACCGAAGACTACTTTCTTTCTTCAATAATGTAGCAGAGTTCACATTTGCAAGCATCTATTCAGGACCTCTGTTGCAGGTTCCATCAGCAATGTTGGACAAAAAAGTCCTGCATGACAGACTCCCTAAAAGAAACATGATGGATCCCATTATAGTCAATTATAATCAATGGGGTCTGTCTAATGCCATTCGTTTCAGTTATGTGCTGGATCCGTCACTTATTTGTGGGTGGGAGATCATTGGCGCTAATGTGAAAGCAACTTTAACCCCTTAAGGACTCAGCCCTATTTCACCTTAAGGACTTGGCCATTTTTTGCAAATCTGACCAGTGTCCCTTTAAGTGCTCATAACTTTAAAACGCTTTGACTTACCCAGGCCGTTCTGAGATTGTTTTTTCGTCACATATTGTACTTCATGACACTGCTAAAATTGGGTCAAAAAAGTTAATTTTTTTGCACCAAAAAATAAAATTTTTAATTTTTTTTTTGAAAAATTAGCAAATTTCAAAGTTTCAGTTTCTCTACTTCTGTAATACATAGTAATACCCCCAAAAATTGTGATGGCTTTACATTCCCCATATGTCTACTTCATGTGTGTAGCATTTTGGGAATGATATTTTATTTTTTGGGGATGTTACAAGGCTTAGAAGTTTAGAAGCAAATTTTGAAATTTTTCAGAAATCTTCAAAATCCCACTTTTTATGGACCAGTTCAGGTTTGCAGTCATATTGTGAGGCTTAGATAATAGAAACCTCCCAAAAATGACCCCATTCTAGAAACTACACCCCTCAAGGTATTCAAAACTGTTTTTTCAAACTTTATTAACCCTTTAGGTCTTCCACAAGAGTTAATGGCAGATGGAGAAACAATTTAGAAATTTCTATTTTTGGGAAAATTTTCCAATATAATCAATTTTTTCCAGGAGTAAAACAAGGGTTAACTGCCAAACAAAACTCAAAATGGGTTGCCCTGATTCTGTAGTTTGCAGAAACACCCCATATGTGGTCGTAAACTACTGTTTGGCCAAACGGCAGGACATAGAAGGAGGGGAACACCATATGGGTTTTGGAAGGCAGATTTTGCAGGACTGGTTTTGTTTATACCATGTCCCATTTGAAGCCCCCTGTTGCACCCCTAGAATAGAAATTTCAAAAAAGTGACTCCATCTAAGAAAGTACACCCCTCAAGGTATTCAAAACTGGGTTTACAAACGTTGTTAACCCTTTAGGTGTTCCACAAGAGTTAATGGCAGATGGAGAAACAATTTAGAAATTTCTATTTTTTGGAAAATTTTCCAATATAATCAATTTTTTCCAGGAGTAAAACAAGGGTTAACTGCCAAACAAAACTCAAAATGGGTTGCCCTGATTCTGTAGTTTGCAGAAACACCCCATATGTGGTCGTAAACTACTGTTTGGCCAAACGGGAGGACATAGAAGGAGGGGAACGCCATATGGGTTTTGGAAGGCAGATTTTGCAGGACTGGTTTTGTTTATACCATGTCCCATTTGAAGCCCCCTGTTGCACCCCTAGAATAGAAATTTCAAAAAAGTGACTCCATCTAAGAAAGTACACCCCTCAAGGTATTCAAAACTGGGTTTACAAACTTTGTTAACCCTTTAGGTGTTCCACAAGAGTTAATGGCAGATGGAGAAACAATTTAGAAATTTCTATTTTTTGGAAAATTTTCCAATATAATCAATTTTTTCCAGGAGTAAAACAAGGGTTAACTGCCAAACAAAACTCAAAATGGGTTGCCCTGATTCTGTAGTTTGCAGAAACACCCCATATGTGGTCGTAAACTACTGTTTGGCCAAACGGGAGGACATAGAAGGAGGGGAACACCATATGGGTTTTGGAAGGCAGATTTTGCAGGACTGGTTTTGTTTATACCATGTCCCATTTGAAGCCCCCTGTTGCACCCCTAGAATAGAAATTTCAAAAAAGTGACTCCATCTAAGAAAGTACACCCCTCAAGGTATTCAAAACTGGGTTTACAAACTTTGTTAACCCTTTAGGTGTTCCACAAGAGTTAATGGCAGATGGAGAAACAATTTAGAAATTTCTATTTTTTGGAAAATTTTCCAATATAATCAATTTTTTCCAGGAGTAAAACAAGGGTTAACTGCCAAACAAAACTCAAAATGGGTTGCCCTGATTCTGTAGTTTGCAGAAACACCCCATATGTGGTCGTAAACTACTGTTTGGCCAAACGGCAGGACATAGAAGGAGGGGAACGTCATATGGTTTTTGGAAGGCAGATTTTGCTGGACTGGTTTATTTACACCATGTACCCTTTCAAGCCCCCTGATGCACCCCTAGAGTAGAAACTCCATAAAAGTGACCCCATCTAGGAAACTACAGGATAAGGTGGTTGTTGTTTTGGGACTATTTTAGGGGTAAATATGATTTTTGGTTGCTCTATATTACTCTTTTTTGAGGCAATGTAACAAAAAAATTAAATTCTAAAAATTTTTCTACATTCGCTATTTAGTTTTGTGAACACCTAAAGGGTTAACATAGTTTGTAAAGTAACTTTTGAATACCTTGAGGGGTGTAGTTTCTTAGATGGGGTCACTTTTTTGGAGTTTCTAGTCTAGGCTACATCAGGGGGGGCTTCTAATGGGACATGGTGTCAAAAAAAAAACTGTCCATCAAAATCTGCCTTCCAGAAACCGTATGGAGTTCCCTTCGTTCTATGCCCTGCCGTGCGGCTATATAGCCATTTACGACCACATATGGGGTGTTTCTGCAAACTACAGAATCAGGGCCATAAATATTGAGTTTTGTTTGGCTGTTAACCCTTGCTTTATTACCGGCAAAAGGGATTCAAATTGAAATTTTGCCCAAAAATGGGTGTTTTGGCACCGTTTTTGTTTTATATTTTTAACACCGTTCATTCGAGGCGTTTGGTCAAATGTTATTTTTATAGCGACGACTTTTACGCACGCGACGATGCCCAATATGTATGGCTCTCAGACTTTGGAGACACTAAGCAGGCATCCTAAAAACTGCGGCCCTCCAGATGTTGTAAAACTACAATTCCCACCATGCCCTGCTGATGGCTGTAGGTTGTCTGGGCATGCTGGGAGTTATAGTTTTACAACATCAGGAGGGCCGCAGTTTGAGGATGCCTGCTCTAAAACTAATATTTTTTTGGGGAAAAAAAATTGTTTCTGTGTCTCCAAAGTCTAAGAGCCATAGTGTTTTATGTTCTCTAGTGGACTGTTGGGGATTATAAAAATTTAGTACTCCATGGAAGTGTGATACTCCCTGAAGCAATCGATAACGCAGAGGCCCGGATGATCGGGGCACGTGTCACATTGAGTGGTGGTGTCCTTCCGTATCCCCCTCTTGTGACACACTCTGCATCTTTTGTGGGTTCGTCCCTTCTTTCCAGTATGGGGGACCACACCTGGAAAGTGTTGGCCAGGGACGATCCGGGCGCCTCCAGTTCCCGAGGTACTCCGGCCTGCTCTTTCCCAGTCCGAAAAGATCAGGTCTTTGAGGACTGCCTCATAGAATTGGAGGAATGTCCCTGTGCTGCCAGCGCTTCGGGATAGTACAAAAGAGTTGTACATGGCAACCTGCACCATGTAGACCGTAACTTTTTTGTACTATGCCCGGGTTTTGCGCATGGCATTATATGGCGTGAGGACTTGATCAGAGAGATCAACTCCTCCCATATACCGATTGTAGTCGACGATACAATCGGGCTTGAGGACCGTTGCCGCGGTACCTCGCACAGGGACTGGGGTGGTGCTGTTACCGTGGATTGTGGACAGCATAAGGACATCCCTCTTGTCCTTATACCTGACCAGCAACAGGTTTCCACTGGTAAGGGCACGGGTCTCACCCCTGGGGATAGGTACCTGGAGGGGGTGGGCAGGGAGGCCGCGCTGATTTTTCCGCACGGTCCCACAAGCGAACGTGGATCTGGCGGCAAGGGACCTGAACAAGGGAATGCTGGTATAAAAGTTATCCACGTACAAGTGGTAACCCTTATCCAGCAGTGGGTGCATAAGGTCCCACACGAGTTTCCCGCTAACACCCAGAGTGGGGGGACATTCTGGGGGTTGAATACGGGAATCTCGCCCCTCGTACACACGAAATTTGTAAGTGTACCCTGAGGTACTCTCACAAATTTTGTATAGCTTCACGCCATACCTCGCCCGCTTTGTGGGAATGTATTGGCGGAAACTGAGTCTCCCCTTGAACGCAACGAGAGACTCATCAACCGCGACCTCCCTTCCAGGTACGTAGGCCTGCTGAAATGTGGCCCCAAAGTGATCGATGACCGGCCGTATCTTATACAGCCGGTCATAGGCAGGATCACCTCGGGGTGGACATGCTGCATTATCGGAATAATGCAGACATTTCCGGATGGCCTCAAACCGGGGACGTGTCATGACCATACTGTACAGTGGGGTCTGGTACAGGACGTCCCCACTCCAGTATTGCCTGACACTGGGTTTTTGGACTAGACCCATATGCAGCACGAGGCCCCAAAATGTCCTCATTTCGGCTGCACTGACCGGCGTCCAGCCACCGGGTCTAGCCAAAAATGAGCCTGGGTTTTGAGCGACGAACTGTTGGGCGTACAGATTCGTCTGCTCCACCATCAAATTCACCAGTGGGTTACTGAAAAAAAAACTAAAAAAGTCTATTTCAGTAAACCCCACTGTGGGAATCTGGATTCCAGGATTGCCAGCGAAATCCGGAATCTCAGGCTCAAAGTCCACTGGGGGACACCAGCTAAGTTCATCGGCAGGGGGCTCCGGTGAACTTATTTGGTGGGCCGGGAAACCAGTACGAACCCCAGGGCGGCTCGTACTAGGGTGGGCCACAGGATCCCTAGCATGTGTGGCCCCTGGCGGCGTCTCCGCCGCCTTGGTGGCTCATTGTCATCCGATGATGATGAGGAGGATGCGGATGACAGAAGGAATGTGGGGTCATCCTCATCCTCACTGGGGCTCTCGGAGTCGGAGGCAATCTGGGCGTATGCCTCCTCGGCCGAGAACAGCCGGCGGGCCATGGGTGTGTGTGCGTGTAGGTGTGCGTGTGTGGAAACCTTTATTATATGTGCTTGTGTGTGGGGGCAACGGGTGTTCGCGTACTAAAAAAAGGAAAATAAAGGGGCAAGTGTTAGGAAAAAAAAAAAAAAAAGTTCAAAGTTGCTGATCAGCGGTACAACGCTGATCAGCGGTGGGGCAGGCGATGCGCTAACAGTGGACGGACGCTAAAGTGCCGACCAGTCAGCGAACGCAGAAAAATAAAAAAAAAGTGGCGGTAAGGGGGCTAGTGGTGAGGGGGGGGGGAGGCTGGGGGAGGGCTGGTGGGGGGATGGGTGGGGGGGGGTGGGGGGGGGGCTGGTGGTGGTGGGGGGCTGGTAGGGGGGGGCAAGTGGCAGGGGGGGCTCTGGGGTCTGATAGATGGATCAAAAAAGTTTTGTGTAAAAGTTCTTTTTTTTTTTTTTTTCCTAACTAACTTTTCCCTTCTTTCCCTTCCTAATGGTGCCTCTCCCTCACTGACCCTAACCTACCTGAGTGGCGATGGGTGCAGGAGGGTGATGGATGCCGATTAGGGGGACACAGGAGCTGGTGCTGGACGATGCTGCACGGTCAGGGTGCTGGACAGGAAGAGGAGGGGAGAGAGGAGCGCAGGAAGTTTGAATCTCGCGCCTCTCTCCCCTGCACCAATCAGCACCCTGGACAGCAGTGTTCAGCACCAGGGCCAGCACCGCCTCCTCAAATCCTCGGACTGCGATTGGTGGTGTAAAATTACGCCACCGATCGCAGTCTTTTTCCGGTTCATCGGGTCACAGCACACCCGAATGGACCGGAAACGCAGAAAACCGCAGGTCTGAATGGACCTGCGGTTTTCTGCGATCGTCTATACGGGGGGGTCAAATGACCCCCCCCTGCGTTGTTACGGGATGCCGGCTGAATGATTTCAGCCGGCATCCCGTTCCGATTAACCCCCGCGGTGCCGGAATCGCGAATTGAAGCCATGACGTACCGGTACGTCATGGGTCCTTAAGGATTCGGGAAACATGCCGTACCGATACGTCATGGGTCCCTAAGGGGTTAATGGATTCAGTTCACACTTATGAACACAGTATATTAACTTTTCTGACAGACATTGGCATTAATATTATTGAGGCAGCAAATATTCTGTGGGCACTGCTATATGATTAGAAATATTTGCTGGACCTTGCTATGTGGATGGCACAACAAGTGTGGAAGGCACAGCAGTTCTGTGTTGGAACTAGTATTTAGTTTGCTTCATTATTTCATGGACAGAACAGTAACATGTAGCTTCAGGGTGACAACACTTGCATCCTTAACCTACTGAGTGCACTACTATGTGGAACAATTCAGCTGGTATCATTTGCATTAAGGGCTTCTGTCACCCCACAAAAGTCATATTTTTGGGGGGGCTAGTTAAATTCCTTATACTGCGATATATGAAAATATAATGGTGTTACTTACTTTCCTTCAGCAGTTTCTTATAAAAACAAACTTTTATAATATGTAAATTAGGTCTCTACCATCAAGTAGGGCTTCTACTTGCTGGTAGCCGCCACAAAAAACCGCCCCCTCGTCATGTTGATTGACAGGGCCAGCCGCGATCTCCTCCTCCGGCCGGCCCTGTCAGCATTTCAAAAATCGCGCGCCTGTGTTCATTCGGTGCAGGCACTCTGAGATGAGGAGGCTCGCCTCCTCAGAACTCCCTCAGTGCGCCTGTGCCGATGACATCACCGAAAGAGAAGACGTCATCGGCGCAGGCGCACTGAGGCAGTTCTGAGGAGGTGAGCCTCCTCATCTCAGAGCGCTTGCGCCGAATGAACACAGGCGCACGATTTTTGAAATGCTGACAGGGCCGGCCGGAGGAGGAGATCGCGGCTGGCCCTGTCAATCAACACCACGAGGGGGTGGTTTTTTGCGGCGGCTACCAGCAAGTAGACGCCCTACTTGCTGGTAGAGACCTAATTTACATATTATAAAAGTTCGTTTTTATAAGAAACTGCTGAAGGAAAGTAAGTAACACCATTATATTTTCATATATCGCAGTATAAGGAATTTAACTAGCCCCCCCCCCCCCCAAAAAAAAAGACTTTAGTGGGGTGACAGAAGCCCTTTAATTTATTGTGATACTCCGACTGAGCACAAAGGATTTATTCTGGTGGTGTAGCCAGGATACTAAGGGATGGGAACATCATGGGGCTGGACTAAGTAACAAAACAACAATGGTTTACTTATCAGTGCATGACTTATAGTGGTTATAGTTGAACACTTGAGTAACACCATGAGCAACAGTAGAATAACTGATCTGTAACAGGATTAGAACACGTGTCTCCCAGTTATGCACCAGAGTGCTCTGTGTGTGTCTCCTTAATCACTTCCAGACCGGGCCATTTTCCCCCTTCCTGACCAGGCCTAATTTTGCAAATCTGACATGTTCTCACTTTATGTGGTAATAGCTTTGGAACACTTTTATTTATCCAAGCCATTCTGAGATTGTTTTCTCGTGACAGATTGTACTTCATGATAGTCATAAATTTGAGTCAATATATTTCACCTTTATTTATGAAAAAATCCCAAATTTACCAAAACATTTTTTTTTCAAAATTTCTATTTCTCTGCTTTTAAAACAGAAGGTGATACCTCATAAAATATTTATTACTTAACATTCCCCATATGTTGACTTTATGTTGGCATCATTTTGTAAATGTCATTTTTTTTTTTTTAGGACGTTAGAAGAGTTAGAAGTTTAGAAGCAGTTCTTAAAATTTTAAAGAAAATTTTCAAAACCCACTTTTTAAGGACCAGTTCAGGTCTGAAGTTAGTTTGTGGGGTTTACATAGTGGAAACCCCTTATAAATGACCCCATTGTAGAAACTATACCCCTCAAGTTACTCAAAACTGATTTTACAAACATTGTTAACCCTTTAGGTGTTCCACAAGAATTTAAGGAAAATAGAGATCAAATTTCTAAATTTCACTTTTTCGGCAGATTTTCCATTTTAATCCATTTTTTCTTTAACACATCGAGGGTTAACAGTCAAACAAAACTCAATATTTATAACCCTGATTCTGCGGTTTATAGAAACACCCCACATGTAGTGGTAAACTGATGTAAGGAAACCCACCCTGTATTCTAGGTGCTGCCTGCTTTTTGCTGAACTCCTCTACAGACTCATGAATGGCCATTCTATTTTAGCCTATCACAAATAGAGATGAACCCATTTCTATAAAATATGGTCAGTGGCGAATATCTTGGACACTAGTCTACAAAATGTATTCATTTTATATAGGAACACTACACTATTTTAAATCACATTTTACCTATGGTAGTTGTCAAATATGAAATTGGCATCAGAGAGGAATTTTAACTTTTTTCTTTTTCTTTACCAGAACTTCCATTATCTGCACGAAGAGGTGATCAAGGCCCACCTGGTGGACAAGGACCAAGAGGCCCCCCAGGCCCCCCTGGACCACCAGGGCAAGGACTGCCAGGACCTAAAGGAAATCCCGGTCCAGCTGGTCCACCAGGATATCCCGGAATTGGCAAGCCAGGAATGCCAGGCATGCCAGGAAAACCAGGAGGTATTGGAATACCAGGCCCAAAAGGAGATCATGGTCCAAAAGGAGAATGTGGACAAAATGGACAGCCAGGGTCCCAGGGGGCACCTGGGCCTGCTGGACTAGCTGGTATTGGAAAACCAGGTGAACCAGGTTTACCAGGACTTCCAGGACCAAAAGGGGAACCTGGATTTAAAGGACCATCAGGATATCCCGGAATTGCAGGTCCAAAAGGAGAAAAAGGAATCGGTATACCAGGATTACCTGGGCTTAAAGGTCCTCCAGGATTACAAGGACCACCAGGACAATCTGGCTTACCTGGTATTGGTAAACCTGGTATGAATGGCTTCCCCGGACAAAAGGGTCATCCTGGTAATCCTGGATTGCAAGGACAACCCGGACCAGAAGGACCTGCTGGACCACCTGGGCTTCAGGGTCCACCAGGACTTCCAGGTGTTGGAAAACCAGGCCAAGATGGTTTTCCCGGTGAAATTGGATTACCCGGAGGCAAAGGTGATCAAGGACTTCCTGGTTTACCTGGAGCTCCAGGTCTTCCAGGAATAGGTAAACCAGGTTTTCCTGGACTTAAAGGAGATCGTGGTTTCAGTGGACCACCAGGCCCCATTGGACCAAAAGGTGAGAAAGGTCATATAGGTGAACCAGGCATAGGAGGCCAACCAGGGGAGCCAGGTCCACCAGGTTTGCCAGGACCTATGGGACCTCCAGGTGTTGCTGGATTTCCAGGACCCAAAGGAAATCCTGGTAATGGAGGGGCCGAGGGACCACAGGGAACAAAAGGTGAGCCAGGAATTCAAGGTCTTCCAGGTAAAGAAGGATTTCCAGGTGAAGTAGGGCCTCAGGGTTTGAGAGGTTTTCCTGGACCAATTGGTCCTAAAGGAGAAGTTGGACACAAAGGTTTAACTGGACCACCTGGTGCACCTGGATTGCCTGGGCCAAAAGGAGAAGTTGGATTTCCTGGTGAACAAGGTGTGCAAGGACCATCTGGAATACCCGGTCTTGCAGGACCAAGTGGTCCTATTGGTCCCCCTGGACTTCCAGGGCCAAAGGGCGACCAAGGGTTACCAGGGGCACCTGGTCTACCTGGTGTTGGCAAAGTTGGTTTGCCAGGACCACAAGGTCCAATAGGGCCTCCTGGAACAATAGGACCCACTGGACAGCGTGGCTTACCTGGTCCTCCTGGTCCACCTGGTGCACCTGGACTTCCAGCAGAAATCCCACCGACACCACCCGGGATGGGACAGTACCTACCAAATATTGGACCTGCAATTGATGGAGTAAAAACCTCAAATGGTTACACAGGAAAGAAAGGAGGTACAGTTCCAGTTCTTGAGATGCCAGCCTTTACAGCTGAACTAACCACTGCCTTTCCACCAGTAGGAGAACCCATAAAGTTTGAAAGATTACTGTATAATGGCAGACAAGGTTACAACCCGCTCACAGGCATATTCACTTGTGAAATTCCTGGAATCTACTACTTTTCCTACCATGTCCATTGTAAAGGTGCAAATGTTTGGGTTGCATTGTATAAGAATACCGAACCATTGATGTACACGTATGACGAGTATAAAAAGGGCTACCTGGACCAAGCTTCAGGAAGTGCAGTGGTCCCACTGATGCCCGGAGACAAAGTATATATTCAAATGCCATCAGATCAAGCATCTGGACTCTACGCTGGGCAATATGTCCACTCATCATTCTCTGGATATTTATTGTATCCAATGTGAACAAAATTTAGTAGAAACTCTTAAATTAAAATTGCTTGTACGTTTTTTTTATATTGGTAATAACTGCCTTAAAACACTGCTACCAGTGGCAAAACGTTGCTAAATGGTATGTTTCTGGCCTGAAGGCAATGTTGACTGATTGGACCATCCTTTACCACAGCTAAATCTTTTATTGTACTATGCACATTATATACAGAGCGAAGACTTTATTTACATTGAATTAAGGTCTGGTGATACCCTCTATGGAATAAGTGTCCTGGCACATATTGCACATACAGATCAAAGTATTAACGCTGAAATAATTTCAACTACATTATAATTATTTGAAATTAATATATTTTATTGCATAGTTTACAGTTAGATTTCTGAAAAGAAAAAAAAAAGAAAAAAACAGATCTGTGTGTATTCAAATGTAGTGCCCATATCTGACCACCTTGGTAAGGTGTAGAAAATCCTGGTTAATATGTTTTAGTATGGGGTAGAGAATGCACTGATATTTCTATTAGAACTCCAACAATAACCTTGAAGGGGTTCTTTCCACAAACAGCTCTTGTCAATGGGTTGTGTCTGGCATTGCAGCTTATCATTCAAAGAAATGAGGCTGAGCTGCAATACCACACACGACCTGTGGACAGGAGTGGCAGATCCTTTCTATAAATATCTTCACTTGTCTGTATTTCATGATATACACATATGATATACACATATATAATTGGGAAAGTGATGGTTATGGTAGGCAAGTAATCTATGACTTCTAAACAGTGTATTGTCAGAATGTATCCTGTATATGGGGTGCTGATTTTATTTTTTGTAGTGAAAACAAAGCTCCAGAATATAAATTTCTCTGTATTTCCCCACGCAATGTGGCTTGCCAGAAAATTTGATGTTTTTGTACTTTTTTTTATGCCAAAGCACAAAATAAATTTAAAGGCACCAATATATCTACTTTAAGCCACACGATATAATTTCTTGTATATATAGGAATCCCTAACCTCACTATCTGGTGCTCTTTGAGCTTGTCTTAATTTGACTGTGAGAGTCCTGAAGTCTTTGCACCAGATTTACTGCACACCTGCAGGTTTAGTATTAGTTTTGTGGATTTATTTAAATATGGCTTTTGATCCCCAGGCTTATGTCCACCTTTGTGATAATTTTATTGTTCCACTGTATCAAAAATGAGATGGACAACTTTGCAGCTAGTCCTTATGAAAAGCTTCCTCTTCATTTGTGTCTGCAACCTTTATGCAGACCTATGTACATCCTTGTCAACAGACTACAAACAAACCCTGTGTATTCTTATCTTGCAGCCATAGGCTACATGCACACGATCCCCAAAATACGCATTGCGTCCGTGTGCGTTCCGCAACTTGCGGAACGGCACGAACAGCCTTTAATATAACTGCCTATTCTTGTCCGCAAAGCGCGGACAAGAATAGGACATGTTATATTTTTTTTTGCAGGGCCACTGAACGGAGCAACGGATGCAGACAGCACACGGAGTGCTGCCCGCATCTTTTGCGGCCCCATTGAAGTAAATGGGGCCGCATCGGAGCCGCCAAAACTGCGGCTCGGATGCGGACCAAAACAAAGGCCGTGTGCATGAGGCCATACTCTTATCTGTCCTGGTCTTCTTGCCATCCTACTCGTGATGAAGTAGGAGATAGATGGAAATATGACTACTAGGTCAGATTACACTGAAATGGTGGCGATGTCTAGATTTCTATTGGAGCTGTATACATAAAACAATAGTATTGTTTCATCAAAAGCATTTCCATAGTTTCATCATTTTTCATTTAAGATACATTAAGACAATACAAACTAATGGTGGTGATGATGTACATACCTTAAGCTTACCTTTCAACTAATTCTGTGGCATATCCAGCTGCAGTAGATGTAAAGTGCACTGCTCGGGAGCTTAATAAATAGGGAGTTTTTTTATGTACTATGTACTGTGTATGCTGCAGAATTTGACATAACAAGATTTAGATATTTGCTATAGAAACGCTGCTACCAAATTATCACTAACCTCAAGTAGACAATAAGCATCCTGCCAGGATAGTATACTACAACACCATCATCATGGACAATAGACATAGAAAACAGAGTTTCTTAGTTTAAACATGGTTTCATTATATCTCTATATCCATAGCTTTAAACAGCTCTATATTTGGGCAATTCAATCTTAGAGTAAAAAAAATAAAAACATAAAAAATTACAAAAAAACATAAACACACTTTTTGGATGCAATAATTTTTTACTGTGCTTTAATATATACAATCAGTGACAGATTTTCAAGCAATTTAATTCCTAATTGTACAACAGAATAGTTTCATTTTAAACATCTATGCATACGCACTGCTGGTTACTACTATACTAGTATTATATCTATGCAAGTACATAAGTAAGTTATTTTTGTTTAAAAAACAATTGCAATATTTCATTCACACGATGTTCAGAATCAGTGCACAAAATAAATAGGACATAGTGTATGTTTCAAATGGTGCTAAACTTAGAAACATGAATTTTGTTTAATTTAGGCTACATGCACACGACCATATGTGTTTTGCGGTCCGCAAAAAAAACGGATGCCATCCGTTTTTTTGGCGGATCCATTGTAACAATGCCTAAAATGGACAAGAATAGGACATGTTCTATTCTTTTTTTTGCGGGGCTACGGAATGGACATACTGATGCGGACCCATTGAAATGAATGGGTCCGCATCCTATCCACAAAAAAAACTACGGAACGGACATGGAAACAAACAACGTTCATGTGCATGTAGCCTTAATACAGAAGAAAACTGAAGAATATTTTTATTTGAAATAATATGTCCCCGTGAATTATCCGAGGCAAAAAAGAGAACATTGCGGTTCGATTGGTAATACAAGCAATGCACATGTGGATACTGCAGTTATTGAAATCTGTAGTTAGCAGCACATGAATAAGATACTGATTGAAATGTGAAACATAAGAATATTTAAAGATTTTTCAAAAGGCTATTGAACAATAAAGTTATTTTCCCCAAAAATGTGGTAATGTTAATTTATTTCTGATAGATAGATAGATAGATAGATAGATAGATAGATAGATAGATAGATAGATAGAGGAATATCTGCAACACTCCAATGTGAATAATTTCATAAATTGGTATTTATTTACTTATGTCAATGCAATGTTTCAGTCCTATCACAGGACCTTTCTCAGGATTAGAAAAGGTCCTGCAATAGAACTGAAATGTTGCATTGACATGGGTGAATCCATTTTTTTAACTGGAGTGGGACTCTGTTGTACGCTTGCACCCTCTCTTTTTCTTCCCATTGGAAGTAATGCTCTGTTCTTGT
The DNA here is from genome assembly GCF_014858855.1 of Bufo gargarizans. Classification (NCBI taxonomy): domain Eukaryota; kingdom Metazoa; phylum Chordata; class Amphibia; order Anura; family Bufonidae; genus Bufo; species Bufo gargarizans. Next base: position 601,703,591 of record NC_058082.1, read on the forward strand.
GTTGATAGACAGGCATTCATTTTCAGTGGAAACCTATCACGTTGCATATGTGTAAAATGAACTCAAAATGGTCAGAAGAAACAAGAAATTGAGGCCTCACTAGACAGAACATGGTCCCACATGGACTTTATTATTGGTCTTGGTCCGGGGGAGGAGGATTCTCTTTCATTTGTCTCCTCAACCCACTAAAACATTAAAATAATTACAGTAGTAGTCTGTTACGTTCCAAAACCAGAGGTTGCTGGAATCATAGAAAACACGGAGCAACGCATAATCACTTCTGTCTGCACCTGCACCTCAGCAACAACTGGGGGGCACCTCACAGTGATGTAGATAATGCATTTGCTACAGTAGTAGACAACTAAATATTGTAGGAAAAACTATTTCAGAGGAGATCTATATTCATTATAATTATCAAAGAAGTTGCCCGGGGGAGGGGGATCTTTAGAAAGGGCTCAGAATGGTATAAACTAATAAAAGAAGCTTACCAGGTCCCTGCTGGTCTCTGCTTCCTGGCAATGACACAAAGAAAATGCTTAAAGATGCCAGCTCAGCCAATCACTGGCCAATGAATGGTTGAGCAGGTATCTCCTGTCACTTCTTGAATGTCAAGCTAGGAGCGGTGGAGAATCGGGGAGATTCTCTGTACTTTCTGAGCTTAAAAGTCCTGTAGTGATTGTTAGCTTTTCCTGTATGACTTCATATAAAGACAGCTGTCAATCACTAAGCAAGACTCCCCACTGGACTCTTAGGCCTCTTGCACATGAATGTTTTTTTTTTACATTTCTGTTCCATTTTTTGCATTCCGTATATGGACCATATATGGAACCATTCATTTCAATGGATCAGCAAAAAAAACGGAAGGTACTCCGTATGTCTTCTGTTTCCGTATTTCCATTTTCCCGTTCCGTTTAAAGATAGAACATGTCCTATTATTGTCCGCATAACGGACAAGGAGAGTACTGTTCTATCAGGGGCCAGCTGTTCCGTTCCGCAAAAACGTAATGCCCACGGACGTCATCCATATTTTTTGCAGATCCAATATTTTTTATATGTAAAATTGGAAAAGGGGGTGATTTAAACTATAAATATTTTTTTTTTTTTTACTTAACAATTTTTAGCCTCCACTAGGGGGCTATAACCTGGGACCTTTTTATCCTTTGTTCCATTCACTATAATAGAGACCTATTATGGTGAATAGAATTCTGCTGCTTTACCTGCTGAGCTGTGCCTCATGCACAGGTTACCAGGGAGCTTACCAAGGCAGGCCTGGATAGCTTCAGCAGCACCTAGGCTGTCATGGTAACTGATAGGAGCCCAGCGATTTCACTGCGGGGGCTCCGATTGGAAGGCAGAGAAAGCAACGTCCCTCTACCTTATCTCACAGATGCAGCTGTTGACTCCAGCATCTGAGGGGTTAATCCACTGGTTTTTGCGACATCACCAAACCCAGTCATTGCGGCCGGGTGCCTGCTGTATTATAGAGCTGGCACTTGCCATGTATGGAGCGGGCTCAGTGCAGCAGCCTGCTCCATATCATTCCCGCCATGTACAGTATTATGCGTTAAAGGGATAATGGGAGGCGCATATCATTCATTGTAAATCTCCATGTGTCTCAAATTAATAGTAAGTGAGAGCATCATTAATCCCATGTTCCCCATTATATTAGGTAGTACATGATAGTGTCACTTGCCATTAGCCCTTGTGCGGCAGGCACGCCATGTTCTCCGGTAGGGACTGATACTAAGCTGCGCAGGGGGCGGAGTTCAGTATTGAACAGCTTCACAGCCCCTCTTCTCTGCTCTGAGTCACAGCTGAAGTGGTTGGATGCTACAGCTGTCACTCAAACAGAAGATACGGCTGTAAAGCAGCTCAATGCAGAGAGCACTTCATAGTAAAGCTCTGCCCTCAGCACTTGAAGAAGCAGAACCTGGTCAAACAAAACATCATATTCTCATTATTCCTGATAATAAAAGAAAGGTATGCTTCTACTGCTCTCCCCAGCAGATTTGCTGACGGATTTATTAAGTAATGTTGAATCTACATACACCCAAATATCTATAAATCTGCTCAGCTCCTCTTGTTCTATAACATCCTGCATGCAGATCAGATACTATGTTCAATGTGACAAATTAAACTTAATAATTGGTTATACCAATCAAAAACAATCTTTTTTTCCTTAGACATTGCCGCTACACATTCTAGTGGCTTCTATTCACCTGTGTCCTTAAAAATGTTCTTTATACAGGGGAAAAAACGATATAAAACCTAGTATCGTTTATGTAATTAACTAGTCGTTTAGTCTATTTAACATCTGGAACTAACATTTGGAAAAAATACGTTTTTTAAGACTCTTGAGGAGATTTATTAAGGCCAGGATTTTCTATACCAGTTTTGATATCTCCTGTGGTGCCAGAGGATGGGACATACGTTACCCTACTCAACAGCAACACATACCATGATAGAGCTCAAAATACCTCTGAGCAGCATCTGATAGCGTGCATTGCCAAATTACCTCCCCCACTTCACCATATAAATACAACATTGCAGCACAAAATATCTCCCCAACAGCTCCAAATAAATACCACCAAAAAGTACAAAATACCCAGCATTACTGACCTCTGACAACCTCTCCCCCACTGGTAGCAGAATTGTCTCCATTTAAATGTCTCACCTCTATTTGGGACTTGTAGGACAGGAGCAGTGAGGCTGGAGTTAGAGGGAGAAATCCTTTTTGCAGAAGGTAGAATGGATTTGGTAAAAGGAGGTCTGATGTCACAGGTCACATGTTGTCGACGGTCAGATAATAAGAGGTATAATAGATGCAGAGCGTACATATGCACTGAACAAAAATATAAACACAACACTTTCGGTTTTGCTCCCATTTAGCATGAGCTGAACTCAAAGATCTGAAACATTTTCTACATATACAAAAGACCCATTACACTCAAATATTGTTCACAAATCTGTCTAAATCTGTGTGAGTGAGCACTTCTCCTTTGCCGAGATAATCCATCCCACCTCACAGGTGTGCCTAAGACTGCCCACAATAAAATGCCACTCTGAAATGTGCAGTTTGATCACACAGCACAATGCCATAGATGTCACAACGTTTGAGGGAGCGTGTAATTGGCATGCTGACTGCAGGAATGTCTGCCAGAGCTGTTGCCCGTGCAATGAATGTTCATTTCTCTACCATAAGGCGTTTCAGAGAATTTGGTAGTACATCCAACCGGCCTCACAACTGCAGACCACGTGTAGCCACCACCTCCATGATCGTCTGAGACCTCCACATCCAGCATGTTGAGGGAATGCTTTTTTTCAGCAGGGACAGGGAAGCAGGACAACAACATACAGCCAGAGCGACAATAAAATGGTTTAGATCAGGCATGCTCAACCTACGGCCCTCCAGCTGTTGCAAAACTACAACTCCCATCATTCCCGGACAGCCTACAGCTTTCAGCCTACAGAAGGGCATGGTGGGAGTTGTAGTTTTACAACAGCTGGAGGGCCGCAGGTTGAGCATCCCTGGTTTAGATCAAAGCATATTCATGTGTCAGAATGGCCCAGTCAAAGTCCAGACCTAAATCCCAATGAAAATCTGTGACAAGACTTGAAAATTGCAGTTCACAGACTCTCTCCATCCAATCTGACTGAGCTTGAGCTATTTTGCAAAGAATATTCAAAAATGTCAGCCTCTAGATGTGCTAAACTGATAGAGACATACCAAAAGACTTGCAACTGTAAATGCAGTGAATGGTGGTCCTACAAATTATTTACTATGGGGGGCAGAATACATCCATCACATATAATCCCAATAAAATACATTTAAGTTTGTGGGTGTAACCTGAAAAAACTTGGAAAAGTGTATGAATTCTTTTTGAAACCACTGTAAGTTTATACAGGGTAAAACTACACTTCCGGTGGAACTTTGCAGGCATCACAATGCAGTCAACACACCACCTAAAGGCGCATTTGAGGAGAAATTTTCTGCACTTCAAGGGTCCATTCACACGTCCGTTGTTTCTTTCCTGATCTGTTCCGTTTTTTGCAGGAACAGATCTGGACCAGATCTGTACCCATTCATTTTCAATGGGTCCTGAAAAAAATCGGACAGCTCAATGTCTGATTTTTTTTCAGGACCCATTGAAAATGAATGGGTACAGATCTGTTCCGCAAAAAACGGAACAGATCAAGAAAGAAACAACGGACGTGTGAATGGATAAATGTGAACTTGCAGGATAATTTGTCTGCTTGGTAGCTCTGTAATTGTGGCAGCAACTAATCTTCTGCACTTTTCTATATCTTCTGCTTTGTGGGGACAGACTAGCTGAGGAGGATATGGCTTCTCCTAGGTCTCTGGACTTGACTCACAGATAGTTTCTCAGCGGATGCTTTCTTCCTGGAACTCTGGAGGTTGTCTGCTTCTTCCGTCCAGCTGAGGCTGAAGTTGCTCAGGCTGGGTATTTGTTCAATGTCTCAGCCAAGACAAGATCTTTGCTGTCTTCCCTATGCAGGGGATCTCCTCACACACACACACCCTACCCCTAGCAAGGGATGGGCTATACTCAATCTAACTTCCTTCTCCACCCAAGCTGCAGGATGTGGGAACAGTCCACACCTCCACAGAGGGGGAGCTAAGCTGGAATGATCCATTCCAGCCTAAATTTACTAAACTAGAACTAGTACCTGGCCAATGCGATGCTGCCACCTGCTGGTAAACCTGGAAAATGACAAAACAATTGTGTTTAACATGGTTTTTGTATGCACATTTGTGAAGACATATTATAAATTATATCAGATGACAATATAAAGGCTCTTAGAAGGTAGAAGCGGGGTAGAGGCGTGTAGTAACACAACTCTGGGGTGTTACACATGCAGCAATCACCTCCACAGTATGAGGACGAGTGATCGTTACTGCTATCGCTTGTCCCCATACAAAATAATTGCTTCTGGCAGGAGAGTGCTGTTTAGACAGCATAATCTGCTGCCCAGGAATGATGAACCAGCATTTCACAGATACTGTACAGTTGAAAGCTGTAGCCTGGGACAATTCTAGCTTTTCTGCTGGCTAAGATTAAAGCTGAAATGATGCCCCCACCCCCAAATCTCAATCCAACCCCTCCCCACCCCAGCCCTACTACTAAAGGCGTATTTAAATTGGACATTACATAAAGCACAATATACCTTTTACATGCAGAGACATCTCCTCTGATGTACAGTATATGTTCTCTTTCCTCATCTTCTCCATTCAGACCAGACAATCATGATGAAGTATTTCAGCCGCATCTCCTCTCTGCAGAATTTACAATACTGACATCTTAGTTTCCAAACTTTTCCATCATGCCCTCTCCTGGTGACCCAACAGTATTATCCTGCTGCTACCCCCAATACTGTGCCCACTGTGCTCCCAAATACTATACTTACAAAATAACAGTGCAATCCAAATAGTCTCCAAAATGCTCCCAAAAGTCACAATATTAATAATTCTCTCCCAGAGTGCCCCCAATAGTGATAATGCTCTCCAAGAGTGCAATGCCCTCCATATTTTATCCAATAACAATGCCCCCACAGTTCTCCCAGTTGTAATAATGCAGTTATTACGCCCCCTGTAGTGCACCCAGTATTTATAATACCCAGTCGTGCCACCTGTATTTATTTCCCCATATTTATTATTGCTCCTCTGTAGTGCCCCCAGTATGTTTAATGTCCCCAAGCAGTGCACCGTTTCTATAATTACCCCCCTCTGTACTGCTCCAGTAATGCCCCCTGTATTATGTCCCTCAGTAGTGCCCCATGTATTACTATAATGCCCCCAGCAGTTCCCCCTGTATTACTGTAATGTCCCCAGTATTATTATATTGTTCCATAGCAGTGCCCCCTTTATAAATATAATGTCCCCAGTATGTTTAATGTCCCCAAGCAGTGCTTAATGTATTTATAATGCCCCCTCCATGTACTGCCCCCCAGTAGTGCATCCTGTTTTATTATAAAGTCTCCTAGCATTCCCCCCTTTATTTATAATGCTCTTCCCTCTGTACTGCCCCAATAGTGCCCCCTATATTTGTATATCCCCAGCACTGCCCCTAGTATTTGTATGTCCCCCAGTAGTGCCCCCTTTGATGCCCTCCCCTCTGTACTTTGGCTAGTAGTAAAAGAAAAAAAAAGGACTCACCTCAGTCTCGTCCCATGTTGCCATCTGCGAAGTGTTTCCTCTGTTCTGGCACAGGCGGCATGAAGGCATTGTCACGTCCACGTATGCATTCATCATGCTGCTTAAGGTTGCGGTAATCGCGGCAGCCTGCACCGTTGCACTGCTTTATAGGCTTCAGGCATAGCAGCCTGAGGCCTATAAGATGAATTGGCGCTGTTTGACTCACATGCCAGGGGGCCTGGATGGACCCGCTGACAGGCGGGGGCCCCATGCAATTGTGTTGTTTGCGTGGTGGTCAAGACCGCCACTGACTGTGCTGCTTCTGCTAATTCCCCTACAAAGTTGCACATCCCCTGCCTTGTCCACATCATACTGCTGCTGCGGTTCCCCAAAAAATTATAATTTTTGGATGCTTGTTCAGAACAAGCCACAGTTTTTTCCGATACTACAGTGTATGTGTATATAAACAAGAGCAGGCATCAAAGGCAGGACCGTATAAATAGCAGACAGTTTTAATTGCAGCTCATCTATGGTGTTTGTTGTCAGGGCCCAATAGCCTTAAAATGCATCACTCAGGGCTCCTCTGGTTGCTGCTCACCTTCCTCACCAGGCCCCAAGATAAGGGCCCGAGATTTTAGGGTGGCGCTACCTCAAGGAACACTCTGATATGGAACTTCACACATATTGGTACTTTTATTTGTTGTATATACTGTGGTCCCTCAAGATACAATGGCCTCAAGATACAATATAAAAAAAAAAAACTGTGGTCTTTTCTGACCCATCGTAAGTTTGAAACTAGATTAAACAGACTTAGGCCTCATGCACGCGACCGTATGTATTTTTCAGTCCGCAAAAAAAACGGATCGGCAAAAAGTACGGATGACGTCCTTTTGCATTCCGTATTTTGCAGAACGGAACAGCTGGCCCGTAATAGAACAGTACTATTCTGAATCGGCTGCAAAGGCTATGAATGTGGTTTTCAGTAGCACATGGAGCTCATTGCCCTGAAGAGATTATTCATCCCAAATCACCTTTCCAGATAGCTTACTCAGTCCCAACTCACATGAAAGAAGATCTGGCGATGTTTATTCGTCGTATGATCCGTAGAATGCAAGTTACAACAGGTAAAAGAACGATTCTTCCATGCAGGTATAGGGAATAGACACAGGTCAGATGAATTACAGCATTAAAATGGCTGATACAGCAAAGAGGGGGAGGAGACTGAGCAGCATGCAAACTAAGGAATGCCACAAGAGACAAACTAGATAGGCATTAAAGAGACAGTACATAATAAAAAATAATATCATGTAACATGACACTCCCCGCCTGAAATCTTTAGATTTCAAAGTCTATTACATATATAAAGATAAGTCCAACTTGAACCTGTAGGGGAAGAAACGTTAAAGGTAAAACTGGTGTGTAAACCATAGATACGAGATACCCGCAAACACAAGAAGGTATGCAGTAAATGAACAATGAAACATGACGTCCAAAAAACAGATGGCTTGAGTCCTGCGGTCTATCGTTTGTAATGGTGGGACTTCAACAGTAGCACAGTCAATAGTGATAGTGATATTCTCCCCGCCATAACAGGTATAGCCGGTACTCCTGCCTAAGTCACTCACTTGGGAGAAGAAGCACCAATTCCGTGATTGGTCGTGAGAAAGTCCGAGCAGAACCTCCTTTAGTTATCTTAACTTCAACCTTTCGAACCTTTCCGTCATCGCTGGGCATTACGCCTGTTACAAGACCCATAGGCCACTCATTGCGACAGACTTCTTTATCTTTCAGAAGAACAAGGTCTCCTACTTTGAGGTTAGGCTTGGGTGTTTGCCATTTGGAACGGCTTTGAAGGGTATGCAGGTACTCCATTCTCCAGCGGTGCCAAAACACATTGGCTAGGTGTTGCACCCGTTTCCATTGACGCCTATAGATATCCTTCGGGTCAATCTCGGCAGAAGATATCACGGTAGTTCCAACCTTCTGAGTAAGGAGTGTGGCTGGGGTAAGGATCATTGGAGCATCAGGATCGGAAGATACTGGTACTAGAGGCCTTGCATTAATGATGGCGGATACTTCTGAGAGAAAGGTACTCAAAGTCTCGTGAGTCAATAGTGAAGACTTGTGGTCCTGCAACATGGAATCGAGAATTCTTCGAGCGATTCCAATCATTCGCTCCCAGGATCCTCCCATATGCGAAGAATGTGGTGAATTAAACAGCCAAGTACATCCATTGTTTGCTAAGAAATTGTCTAGTTGAAGTTCTTTACAGGCTCCAACGAAGTTGGTACCACAGTCGGATCTTAGTTGTTTGACAGGTCCTCGGATGGAGAAGAATCTTCGTAAAGCGTTGATGAAACAAGACGAATCCATTGACTCGATCACCTCGATATGTACAGCTCGTACGCTGAGACAGGTAAACAACACGGCCCACCTCTTGCTATTGGCTGCTCCACCGCGAGTCCTACGAGTTACCACAGTCCATGGACCAAATACGTCAACTCCAACGTAGGTGAAAGGTGGGTCTGTACTCAGGCGATCAAATGGCAGGCTTGCCATTTGTTGTAGTTGGTGTCTACCTCTTAACTTGCGACACTTGACGCATTTAAAAAGCAGGGAAGAAACACATCTCTTCATTCCAACAATCCACAAGCCAGCTGACCTGATAGCACCTTCTGTAAATTGTCGGCCTTGGTGCTGTATTAGTTCGTGATGGTGCCGTATTAGAAGAGTGGCAATGTGGTGCTGACCTGGTATGATGACGGGGTTTTGTTCCTTGCTGCACAGGTCAGATTTCTCTATTCGGCCTCCAACTCGTAGCAACTGATTGTCATCGACTACAGGGTTCAGATTAAATAGTGAACTACCCTTTGATAGAGGTATTCCACCTTTGAATCTGTGCAACTCTTCCCTGTACACTTCTTGTTGTACACAGCGAATGATTACCCTTTCCGCCTTTTCAATTTCCGTTGCAGTAGGGAGGTTGGTACAGATATGCCAGCCATGACATTCTGAAGTTGAGCTCCATTTAAAACAATGGGCAATGTGTATCAAATAAGCAATGGTCCTAACAGCTGATGACCAGGTTGAGAAACGTTCAAAACGATGCGACTTTAGTTTTTGTTCTGAACTCGCAGAGGTACACAGTGTGGTGTACATAGACCTGATTTCTTTATCATCGTCAGGATGTACCAGTTCATAGGTAGTGTCCGTGGGAATTGAGTAGGAGTTTTCAGAAAGAAATCTTGGAGGCGACAGCCACAAGCAGTCGAGGAGAGCTACTGGAGATATAGCTCTTGTCCCACAATCGGCAGGATTAAGGTCAGTGGGAATATGATGCCATTGCTTTGGCAAGGAGAACCTTCTGATACGTTCTACTCTATTGCTGACGTACACGTAAAATTGTTTAGTTTGGTTGTAAATGTAACCAAGCACTATCTTGCTGTCTGTGTAAAATGTGAAGGAATCAATGTTAATGTCCATTTCACTCTTTATGACTTCAGCTATTTCCACTGCTAGCACAGCTGCACAAAGTTCAAGTCTGGGTATGGTATGTGCGGGTTTTGGTGTTAGCTTCGTCTTGCCTAGAACAAAGTTGCAGTGTATGTCTCCATTAACTCCTGAGGTCTTCAAATAGGCCACTGCAGCTATAGCTTCAACTGATGCATCAGAGAAAATATGGATTTCCCTCTGGACAGCGGCTGAGATGGAGACTGGGGCATAGCAACGTGGAATTTGGAGCTGTTCTAATGTCTTCAGAGAACCTCTCCATTTCTCCCATCTTCGTTGTTTCTCAATAGGTAACGGAGTGTCCCAATCTATGTTATCAGTAGTAAGCTGTCTTAATAACATCTTACCTTGGATGGTGACTGGGGCTATAAATCCCAGTGGGTCGTAGATGCTGTTCACTACGGACAAGACTCCTCTCTTGGTGAAGGGTTTGTCACAGGTTGACACCTGGAAGGCGAATGTGTCTACTTTGATGTTCCACAGCAGACCTAGACTTCTCTGCATAGGGGGTGCGTCTGACCCAAGGTCAAGGTCTTTCACACTGGCAGCATAGTCCTCAGGGTGAAATGCATTCATTAGCTCTTGGCTGTTAGATATAATTTTGTGAAGTCTCAAGTTTGCTACAGCTAGCATCTCTTTTGTTCTGGTAAGAAGATTAATTGCTTCTTTAGCAG